>NC_090383.1:66516919-66871919 GCF_036365525.1 Heterodontus francisci | reverse complement strand
ATATGGCGAAGTAGAGTCAAATCAGGTATAGAAAGATAAATGGATGGGAAATAAAGATTGGAGTAAAAGAGAGAGAAAAAAAGACACAAATGCTTCTTGAAAATCCAAATATACAACATCCACTGGTTCCCCTTTATCTACCCTGCCAGTTACATTCTCAAAATAATTCTAATAGATTTGTCAAACATAATTTCCCTTTCATGAAGTTGACTCTGCCTAATCATATTGTGATTTTCTAAGTTACTGCTGTTACTATTTCCTTGATAACAGATTCCAGCAATTTCCCAACAACTGATGTCAAGCTAACAGGTCTGTGGTTCCCTGTTTTCTCTCTCCCTACTTTCTTGAATAACAGTGTTATATTTGCTACCATGCAATCCACTGGGACCATTCCAGGATCTGGGGAATTTTGTAAGATCTCTATAGCCATCTCTTTTAGAACCATAAGATGTAGGCCGTCAGGTCCAGGGGATTTGTGGCTTTCAATCCCATTAATTTCTCCAGTACATTTTCTTTACTGATATTAATTACGGCAAGTTCCTCACTCCCATTAGACGCTTGGTTCCCCACCAATTCTGGTATTTTTTTGTATCTTCTACTGTGAAGACAGCCATAAAAAGCTGGATTTTCAATCCGGGGTCGGGAAGCCAACGGTCGTATCATGTCCGGGTCCCAACCCTGCACCACGTCACATCAGTGATGCAATGTGATTTTTAAATGCAAAGGTCCTAATAGGCCCAGAGGCGAGTTCGGCGCCCAATTTGCAGTGCCAGGAGTGACCTGGAGTTGGGACCTTGTCTACCGCTCTTGCTATCACCCTAGTTATATGACTCGCCAGGATACTGGTCCCAGCGTGGATCAGGTGAAGAGTGTCCCAAGGGTACAGCTCCCTCTTTCCCCAGTACTGGTACCAATGCCCCATGAATCGAAGCCAACTTCTCCTACATCAATCTTTGAGCCACAGATTCAACTCTCTGATCTTATTTACCCTATGCCAATTTGCTTGTGGCTCAGATAGTTTCCAAAGATTACTATCTTTGTAGTACTGCTTTTTAATTTAGCCCCTAGCTGCGTATACTCCCTCAGCAGAGCCTCTTTCTCAGTCCTACCTATGTCGTTGATACCCACATGCATCATGACAACTGCTCTTTCCCCTCCCACTACAAGTTCCTCTCCAGCCTCGAGGAGTTATCTTTAAACCTGGCACCGGGCAGGCAACACAGCCTTTGGGACTCGCGCTCTCGGCTGCGGAGAACAGTATCTATCCCCGTAACTATACTGTCCCCTACTACAACTACATTCGTTTTTACACCCCGCACTTGAATGGCTCCCTGCACCACAGTGCAGTGGTCAGTTTGCTCATCCACCTTGCAGTCCGTGCTCTCGTCCGCACAAACTGCAAAAACCTTGAACGTGCTGGACAAATGCAGAGGCTGAGGCTCCTCCATTGCTACCTTCTGGATCCCCTGCCTCACTCGCAGTCACACGTTCCTGTCCCTGGCCACGAACCAAATCTGAAGTACCTAGCCTAAGGGGTGTGACTGCCTCCTGAAACAAAGTGTCCAGGTAACTTTTCCCCTTCCTGATGCATCACAGTGTCCAAAGCTCGGACTCCAGCTCATCAAGTCTGGGCCAAAGTTCCTCGGGCTGCAGACACTTACTGCAGATGTGGTTGCAGTGGATCACACTGGTGTCCAGCGACTCCCACATGCGTTAGCTGCAACACATCACCTGCCCTGCATCTTTATTGTGTTTTATTTAACTAATTTGCTTCAAATTTAGACATATCATTGAACTGTTATCTGTGACTATATTAAGTAGTCTAACTAGTTAAGCTATAAATTTAACACAATATTTATATCTACCCAGTACCAGTTTAAACTACTGTCCCTATTTAGAGGGATAAAGTCTTCAGCTCACCAACCAACTACCTACCTGCTCACCCAGTCAATACCGTTGAACACTCACCAGCTACTGGAGGCTGAAAAAAAGGTATAAAAAGCATCACCTCCTTTCCCCTCTGTACCGAATTCCTAAGTTAGCACTCGTTTCTCATCACACTCAGTCCTCGTTTTCTCCATTCTGTGCTCCTACTGAGGGAGGGCAGCCTTCTCATAAATCTTTCTGTCATCATCTTGTAGGAGAAAAAAGCACAAAATCTGCACTATAACAATTCTGTGATTCTGTGAGAGATGTCTCGACCTGGTGGCGGTTTGCCGCAGCTTCGCACATTGACCCCTACGAAGGAGGCAACGCTGGAGATGACAAGGGTATCATCACGCCAAGGGTATCATCGTGGGCGATGGCAAGATGGGAGGTCATACAGAGCAAAGTCATTTGATACAGGTGAAGGGCATGGAGATCACTCCTGCCCAATGCACGCTGTGGCTATACAACCTTTGTCATCTATTAGGTTGGTTTTGCTGACGCACCTGCTGAGTAGGCTGGGTTCTCATCAACCCTTCTTGTGTTTTCCACAGGGCCAGTTGCGGAAGGAGACAAGATGTAGCAGCTGTGTTATCGCCGGCCTCCTCGGCGGGGAGAGAGCCCTGAAAAACAACTTTCCACCAGCACAGGCACACTCCGTCTAGCTTAGAACTGCACCTCATGAGTGAACAGGAGGAGACGGGTGAGGCTGAGTCAGCTGTGGGCAGTCCCCCTTGGAGGACAAAGGAAAGTCAAAGCCATGCTCTGCTGGGCAGAGATCCCGCACCTTGAGGATCAAACACAAGGAGGGTCTTTCTGGAGCATCAGAGGCAGATGAGTTCATACGTGTCGGAGATCCCTGAGGCTTTGCAGAGCCATGGGCAAACAGTGGAGGGGTTCATGCAGCACATGTGCTCCAATATATCTCAGGGTTTAGAGCGCATGACTCCTCCATTGAGAGAGTGGCCAACCTCTTGGACAGCCATATGCAGCATGACTCTGGATGCAGGAGCAGCACACTGAAATGCACAGAAAGAGTGACATTCTCTGTAGTGTGGACTGCTTAGTGTTGCTGATGATGCAGAGTTAAAGAGACCTCTGGGACCATCCCTTAGGGGGCACCAGCGTCATCGCTTGCCTCCTCAGCCCCTCTGATTGAGGAACCATCCCTGCATCAAGTTCCTGTGGCAGAAGCTGACCCTGTAATGACACATGTGCAGCAGCCCATGGAGGAGCCCCACAGTCTGCTCCATGACGAGGATGAAAACCTCAGGTATCTCAGCCTCGAGCAGAGATATGGGAACAGGCTGCCGCCACCTCATCCTCAGCCACTGTGGGTGGAGCCCATTGGAGCAGTCGTGAGCACAAGGCACCATTTCATTAGATGCACTTTATCGATCACTTGGGTGATGTTTTTCGAGTTTGTTTGTTCATTGACATTTTGTTTATTATATTATTGATTATGCCAATGAGCAGACTTGTGTGTTATCACTGCTTAATTACAAAAGGGCCATAGAGTGAGGGGAGGGGAGGGGTGTGGGGTGGTTGCATTTCATGTGGTGCCATTGTCTGTGTTGGAGGAGACTGTTGGCGGTTTAGGCTGGGAGCCCTTATGAAACGTAGCTGAATTAGTGTGGCCCTTATGGCCATGCCAGCCTGCCGACAGCCATAAGCCCTGGGACGGCCTCGGCAAACTTCTTCCAATGCCTGTGCTCTGGGCTCCTCTGGAGCGCCCCCTTCATTGTTCTCTTCTTCTTCCTCATCCTCATCCTCCTCTGAGGAAGAGTGCATTCCAGGTCCTCCTCTTCAACCAGCTCTAGATCTCCTTGCATAGTGATGTTGTGCAGTGCGCAGCAGTCAACCAATACAAGACACCCTGGCTGGCTCGTACCGGAGGGCACCACCCAACTGGTCAAGGCAATGGACGCACATTGTCATGCAGACCCCCACCTGCCAGGAATGAGGCTCATTGGTTTTGTCATAAGAACATTGATTTAGAACTGTTGCTGGAGCGCGGAAATGACTTGTTGAACAAATCAGCCGTGGCTGGAAAAAACATTTTTGCATACTAACAGATGGTGCTTGTGTAGATAAAGGACCATTCCCTGACACATGCAACCCACAATGAATGTTGATCACCAGACAGTGAGGGGGTGGGGAAGTGCATTCCAGGGCATGCTGGGGTTGATGCAATCCACAGGGGCCAGGACTGGTTGGACCAGCTGGTCACATGACTAACTGGCTGTTCCAGGGTTTTTTGAACTGGCCACAGAGAGTTTGAACTCAGAAAGACTGTTTGCTCCTGGACTGAGAAGATCTCTCCTGTCTGCTCCCATCTCTTTCTCACAAGCCTCTGAATCCACTGAAGACACATGAACTCCAAGAGAGAAACGTCTCCCACAGCTAAGAAGGTTTAAGAAGAATACTGGGCCCCAACGAAAAGCAAGATCTACCTACAATCAAGGACTCTACAGTGAGCTCGAAGAACCGTAACAAAAACTCTTCAGATATTGCCTCAAAATTTTCCACTTTATTTTTCTTCTCTTTTCTGTCACTATTTGCATGTATGTATCGCGCAAGCATGCTAGCATGGGCGCATCATGTATCCGTAGGCAACAACCGAATTAGAGTTTTTCAAGTTTAATAAATTTCAACTTTTCTTCTTTAAACCAAAGAAAACCTATTTGTGCTGGTTTCTTTGCCTTATAATTGGAAAGCAGTGAACAAGGATTCACCAAAGGGGAGCTAAAAACACGGTGTGTTTAAAATTAAACTCTGTTACGGTAAGACCAGGTGACAGCTCAGAGGGACCCCTAGACACCTTTTTCACCTGGTCATAACAGCATCTTCAAGCTGCCAATGGTTTGCTCAATGTAGGCACATGTTAGTAGATGGCTTTGCTTTTAGTGCCTCTCTGCAGCCGTGGCTGAGTACCGGATGTGCATCAGAAGCTACCTCTTCAGGAGATAATCCTTAACCCCCAGCAGCCAACCATGGAGTCTGGAACATTGGCCTAAAGAAAAGCGGTAGCTGGGACTCTCAAAGGATAAAGGCATCATGACAGCTTCCCAGAAACCAAGCGCACACCTGCAAGATGTGTTTCCCTTGGTCCCAGACCAACTGGACATTCATTGAGTGGAAGCCTTTTCTGTTTAGAAATCTGGCTGGCTAGTCTGTTGGTGCCTTGATAGCTACGTGGGTACAATCAATGCTTCCCTAGACCTGAGGGAATCCATTATTGGTGGCAAAGTCCAATAATCTCTCTGCCTTCGCTGCCCACTTGTCTCAAAATGGATGTAGTCCCCCGCCTTCTGGAAGAGGGCATCAGTGACCTGCCAGATGGCATGATGAGCTGCCAACTGTGAGATGCCACCCAGGTCCGCAGCTGATCCCTGGAATGACCTGGATGCATAAACATTCAGCGCCACAATGACCTTGATGGCTGCAGGTAGAGGACTGCCATGGGGCCCACAAGGCATCAGGTCATTGTTGTCCAGAGCACAAAGGTCTGAGACCAACTGCCTGAATAGGTGTAGCCTCCTATGGCACTGGTGCTCTGTCATTTGCAAGTAGCTGACGCTTGGGCAGTACACTTGATGCATTAGGTAGCACCTTCTTCTCCTTGCAGCCCCTCGCTGTGCTCCTCTGAGAGGATGTATCTGCTGAAGTTCCTCCTTACTACTCTGTCCAATGTCAGAGTAGCCTGTTCCCATCTCAACTCCCTCACCTGCCACTTGTTGGTTTACTAGGGCTTCCTCTACTCACCTCTGATGCCCAAGTGATGCCATCAGCCTCACATCCTTCTCAAGAGTCCAACCACTCACTATTCACAAATGCATGCCTCTCAGCACTAATAATGACAACTCTGTGCCACTAGCTGAACAGCTGAGTTTCAATCTCCTGTTTCACACAACTTTTGAATACTGGATTCATTAGCTAATGGCTCCCTGCTGTGTGCCTGATAGCTGGACCCTAACATGTCCCAAATCCTTTGTTTTGCCCGTGCCTCCCAATTGAAAATCTCAAACTGCTGCTGCAAAGTTAATGAGGTCCACAATGAGCTCAACAAGCTCTTAATTGGAGGTATGCGGGTTGCCGGCTCCTCCCCCTTCTATCCTCCCTTTGAAAATCACATTGCGTCCGGAGGCATCCAGAACCAGTGATGCCATTCGAGGCCAGATTTTCAATACACGCTAGCACCCGACCTTTCCCTCAAGAGTGATTGAAAATCCAGCCTAAAATATTTGTTTAATGTCTACGCCATTTCCTTATTCCCCATTATGATTCCTCCTGCCTCAGCCACGAAGGGACCCATGTTTACTTTTGCTACTCTCTTCCTTTTTACTACTCTCTTCCTTTTTACATACATGCTCTTACAATCTGTTTTTATATTTCTGGCTTGTTTGCTTGTTTACTCCCATATCTTAAACTAGATTGACAGGGGGTTGGGAACCTGAGAGGGAGCTCAGATTGGAGGGAACTGGTAACAGGAAGTAGAAAAGTAGTAAGCAAAATTAGAAGGTAGCCGAAATGAAGGCAAACATCAAATAGGATCAAAATGAGGAATAATGTTAAGACAAAGTTAACGGCACTCTATCTGAATGCACGCAGCATTTGCAACAAGGTAGATGATTTGAAGGCACAAATAGAGGTAAATGGGTATGATTTCATGGCCATTACGGAGATGTGGTTACAGGGTGACCAGGATTGGGAACTGAATATTCAGGGATGTTCGTCATTTAGGAAGGATAGGCAGAAGGGAAAAGCAGGTGGGGTAGCTCTGTCAATAAGGGATGAGATCAGTACATTAATGACAGAGGATCTTAGATCAAAGGAGCAAGATGTAGAATCAGTTTGGGTGGATCTAAGAAACAGCAAGGGAGAGCAGACATTGTTGGGAGTAGTTTATAGGCCACCAAACAGAAGTGATAATGTTGGATAGGGTACAGATCAGGAAATTAGAGCTGCATGTAGCATGGGCAATACAGTAATAAATGGCAATTTCCATTCGCATAGAGACTGGGTAAACCTAATTAGAACTAATGCTGTGGAGGATGAATTCCTGGAGTGTTTACAAGATGGGTTTCTGGAGCAGTATGTTGAGGAACCAAAGAGGGATCGGGCTATTTTAGTTTTAGTTTTATGTAATGAGAAAGGGCAAATTATTAACCTTGCTGTAAAGGAACCATTAGGAAATAGTGACCACAATATGATAGAATTTTACATTATGTTTGAAAGAAATACAGTTCATTCTGAAACTAGGGTCTTAAATCTGAACAAAGGAAACTATGAAGGTATGGGGGAAAGTTGGCTGTGGTGGGTTGGGAAAATACATTAAAAGATTTGATGGTAGACTGGCGATGGCTAGTATTTAAAGAAGTATTACATGGTTTACAACAAATGTACATTCCTCTAAGACACAAAACCCAACAGGAAAGGTGAATCAACTGTGGCTAACAATAGAAGTTAAAGATTGCATTGGATGAAAGAAAGCGTCTTACAAGGTCACCAGAAAAAGTGGTGAGCCCGAGTATTGGGAGCAATTTAGAATCCAGCAAAGGAGGACCAAGAAACTGATAAAGAAAGGGAAAAGAGAATATGAATGCAAGCTAGTGAGAAAAATAAATACAGACTGTAAAAGCTTCTTTAGGTATGTGAAAAGGAAAAGATTAGCAAGGACAAATGTGGGTCCATTACAGCTGGAGACAGGAGAATTTGTGGTGGAGAATGGGGAAATGGCAGAGAGACTATACATACTTTGTGTCTGTCTTCATGGAGGAAGATACAGAAAATGTCCTACAAATATTAGGGAACCAAGGGACTTGTACAAATGAGGAACTGAGAGAAATTAGTATCAATAAAGAGGTAGTACTCGAAAAATTAACTGAATTGAAAGTTGATTAATCTCCCGGACTAGATGAATTACATCCCAGAGTATTGAAGGAGGTGGCTATAGAGATAGTGGATGCATTGGTGGTTATCTTTCAACATTTGCAGCACACAAGTGCCAGACAATGATCATCTCCAACAAGAGAGAATCTAAACATCCCCCCTTGACATTCAATGGCATTACGATCGCTGAATCTCCCACTATCAACATCCTAGGAGTTACCATTGACCAGAAACTGAACTGGAGTAGCAATATTAAATACCGTGGCTACAAGAGCAGGTCAGAGGCTAGGAATCCTGTCACAAGTAACTCACCTCCTGACTTCCCAAAGCTTGTCCACCATCTACAAGGCACAAGTCAGGATGGGTGCAGCTCCAACAACACTCAAGAAGCTCGACGCCATCCAGGACAAAGCAGTCCGCTTGATTGGCACCCCATCCACAAACATTCACTCCTTCCAACACCAATGCACAGTGGCAGCAGTGTGTACCATCTACAAGATGCACTGCAGCAACGCACCAAGGCTCCTTAGATAGCACCTTCCAAACCCACGACCTATACCAACTAGAAGGACAAGGGCAGCAAATGCATGGGAACACCACCACCTGCAAGTTCCCCTCCAAGTCACACACCATCCTGACTTGGAACTATGTCACCGCTCCTTCACTGTCACTGGATCAAAATCCTGGAACTCCCTTCCTAGCAGCACTGTGGGTGTCCCTACCTCACATGGACTGCAGCGGTTCAAGAAGGCAGCTCACCACCAGCTTCTCAAGGGCAATTAGGGATGGACAATAAATGCTGGCCTAGCCAGCGACGCCCACATCCCATGAATGAATAAAAAAAAAAGATTCTGGAAGAGTTCATGCAGACGGGAAAGTAACAATGTAACCCCACTATTTAAGAAGGGAGCGAGATAGAAAACGGAGAACTACAGACCTGTTAGTTTGACGTCAGTAGTTGGTAAAATGTTAGAATCTATTATAAAGGATGTGATAACTGGACACTTGGAAAATAATGATATGATTGAGCTGAGTCAACATGGATTTATGAAAGGGAAATCATGTTTATTTTATTTATTTATTTAGAGATACAGCACTGAAACAGGCCTTTTGGCCCACCGAGTCTGTGCTGACCAACAACCACCCATTTATACTAATCCTACATTAACTCCATATTCCCTACCACATCCCCACCATTCTCCTACCACCTACCTACACTAGGGGCAATTTACAATGGCCAATTTACCTATTAACTTGCAAATCTTTGGCTGTGGGAGGAAACCGGATCACCCAGCGGAAACCCATGCGGTCACAGGGAGAACTTGCAAACTCCGCACAGGCAGTACCCAGAACTGAACCCAGGTTGCTGGAGCTGTGAGGCTGCGGTGCTAACCACTGCGCTACTGTGCTGCCCTGTTTGAGAAATCTGTTGGAGTTTTTTGAGGATGTTACTTGTAGCACAGATAAAGGAGAACCAGTGGATGTGGTGTATTTGGATTTTCAGAAGGGTTTTGATAAGGTCCCACACAGGAAGTTAGTGAACAAAGTTACAGCACATGGGATTGGGGATAATATACTGCTATGGTTTGAGAATTGATTAACAGACACAAAGCAGAGAGTAGGAATAAATGGGTCATTCTCAGGATGGCAGACTGTTACTAGTGGGGTACCGCAAGGATCAGTGCTTGGGCCACAGCTGTTCACAATCTATATAAATGATTTGGATGTGGGGACCAAATGTAATATTTCCAAATTTGCTGATGACACAAAACTAGATGGGAATATAAGTTATGAGGAAGATGCAAGGAGGCTTCAGGGGGACTTGGACAGTCTAAGTGAATAGGCAAGGATATGGCAGATGGAATATAATGTAAATAAGTGCAAGGTGATCCACTTTGGTCGAAAAAACAGAAAGGCAGAGTATTTCTTAAATGGTGAGAGGTTGGGAAGTGGTGATGTCCAAAGGGACCTGGGTGTCCTTGTTCATGAGTCACTAAAAGCTAGTATGCAGGTGCAAAAAGCAATTAGGAATGTAAATGGTATGTTGGCCTTCATTGCAAGGTGTTTTGAGTACAGGAGTAATGATGTCTTGCTGCAATTGTATAGAGCCTTGGTGAGACTGCACCTGGAGTATTGTGTACAGTTTTGGTCTCCTAATCTAAGGAAGGATACACTTGCCATAGAGGGAGTGCAGCGGAGGTTCACCGGACTAATCCCTGAGATAATGGGATTGTCTTATGAGGAGAGATTGCAGAAACTGGGCCTGTATTCTCTTGGGTTTCGAAGAATGAGATGTGATCTCATTAAAACTTACAAAATTCTTACAGGGCATGACAGGGTAGATGTGGATAGGATGTTTCCTCTGGCTGGTGAGTCTAGAACCGGGGACACAGTCTCAGAATAAAGGGCAAGACATTTAAGACTGAGATGAGGAAGAATTTCTTCACTCAGAGGTTGGTGAATCTGTGGAATTCCCTACCCCAGAGGGTTGTGGAAGCTCAATCATTCAGCATGTTCAAGACAGAAATTGTTAGATTTCTGGATACTAATGACATCAAGGGATATAGGGATAGTGGAGAAAAATGGCATAGAAGTAGATGATCAGCCATGATCTGTTTGAATGGCGGAGCAGGCTCGATGCGCCGAATGGCCTACTCCTGCTCCTATTTCCTATATTCTATTTTCTTCCTCTGTATCAACTTTTTGTGGTTATGCTTTGCTGGAATGATGAATGATAAATTTCCCCTCACTTGAACCCTCCTGCTCCGAAGCTGGTCCTCTAGTCCCAGAGCAGTTCGAAGGCATCCTGCAAGACCATCTGCAGTTTCACCCATTGAAAGTCAGCAGCCTTCCACCAGCTGTGCTGCAGCCATTAGTGTAGCACTGTAGAGGAGCATTAGGCCAGGCAAACGCACCTGCCGAATAGGCACTAACGGAATGCACAAAGGTGATTCATTGATTTTTTTGTATGGAATATTGGATGATTTGTTGGATAAAGTTGGTTTGGAATGGTTGTTTTGTGGTGGCTTTTATTTTGGCATTGTGGCAAAGAGAATATTGTGATGGTCGGTGACAGAGGGAAGGGAAGGTAAGGTGTGTGACTATTGTAGAATGGGGATTTTGAGTTGTGCACAGCGGAACTCAGTGGCAATCATGGATTCCATTATGAAAAGGGGATGTGCTGGTTGCTTCTTCCCTTTCTCCTGCTCCTCCTCTTCCTCCTTTTCCTCAAGTGCTTGCAGTATCCTTGTTGGCAAAGGCTGTGCCCTCAGGTTATGCAGAACATAGAAGACCACAATGAATCTGGAGACAAGCTCTGGCAATCCTGAGAGGTCCTGGCAGTGGAAACATTGCTTGAGCACCCCAGTGGTTTTCTCAATGATTATGCATGCTGCCTGCGTGTGGTTGGGTTGCACAGTGGAGTCACGAGCCAGGTGTTATGCTGATAGCCTTGGTCGCCCAGCAGCCACCCTCTGGTTTGACACGGTGACTCAAATACTAAGAGGACCACAGACTACTGCAGAATAAATGCATCATGACTGCTGCCAGGATAGTGGGCATGCAACTGCATGAAGCGCTGAGCACGGTTGCACATTATCTGCACATTCAGGGAGTTGAACTTTTGCAGTTGCAGTGCATTTCAGCATTTAGATGTGGCATCTGCAAAGCCACGAATGTGCAGTCAATGGCACGTTGCACCATGGGAAGCCTGCTATCCTGGTGAAACCATGTGCATGCTCCGCCTGCTTCTCTCTGGTCAGGGTGAATAGAATGAACTCTCCTCTCCTGGCATAAAGAGCATCAATCACCCGCCTTATACAATGGATGTTGAACTGGGAGATATTACAGATGTCACCTGCTCTTGCACGAAGAAAGTCATGGCCACAGTCACTTTCACAACCACTGGCAGCGCCATCCTTGCCCTGCTCTGAAGTTGCAGGTCTGCCTGCAAGAGGTGGCAGATTTCTGTGAGCACCTGCTTCGTAAAATAAAGTCAATGCACATGCTGTTCCTGGCATAGTTTGAGGTAAAAGAAATACTCCCGGACGACCCTGAGTGTATAAAGTCTCTTCCTGAGAGCCCTCCTCCCCCTTCTCCCTCTGCACGCAGCTTTTCCTCCTCTGTGCTTCCTGTGCTCCATCTCCCTCTCATGCTCTAGCCCAAGGGGAATGGAAACAACTGTACCCATGACTGGGAGCAAGTGCTTGACCAGAACCCTTGAAGTCACAACCTTCTCCATTTGCAGCGCCACTCCCTGTCAACTTCACCAACTTTGAACAACACCGCAATCACCAAGCACTTCTACAAGATCAAGTAAAATATACAATGGCAAGGGCTAACCGAATGAAAGGGGGGATTTTAACTGGGATTAGACTTCAGCGCGCAGGGCTTTATGTTTTTATTTTATGATTTTTCTTTATTTACCTTATGAAAATCCTTCATAAATCTGAATACCTTTTTCAGGTGTCCACTCAACCTGTTTAATTCTAATGAAAAGTACCTCAGTTTCTCTAGTCTGACTTCATAACTGAAGCCTTTCATCTCTGCTATCATCTTGGTAAATATCTTCTGCACAATCCTCATGGTCTTGGCAGCCTTCCTAATGTAGGATGCTCAAAACTGGACATGATATTCTAGCTGCAGCCTAACCAATGATTTACCACTTCAATTGTGTACCTAATGCTCCCATGTTTGAAACCTGGAATATCATAAGTTTTTTTTACAGCTTTGTCAACTTCTTCTCCAACATATTAACATTTGTGTGCCTTTGCTGCTGTAGTCCTTTTACAGTTTTACCATAAATGTATATATCCTCTCCTCTTCTGCAAATTTTTCTTGCAATTTATGTGAGACAGATCACTTTTTATCAAATTGAAATTGGCTTTTTTACTTGTCGAGTACCTTTACCGTTGAGTGCTCCTACATTTTTCAGTTTTTATTACAAACCTATTTATATTAAGGCTGTTGTCTTCTAGATGTTTCCCCAATCCTTATGTTACCTCCTTGACTCAAATAATTCCCTAGAACTAGACCCACCACTGTCTTCTTCCTTGTTGGACTAAAAGCATATGAATCAAGAAAGCAGCCCATTGTAGAAATCAATCCCTGTCGTGTCACAGAAGGCAGAAAAGTGACTTGTTCACAGGCCATTTTCAATAAGTGAGTTGATCTTCAATAGGTCTGCAAGCATAGCATGGACTGAATGTAGCTCCAACTTTTCCCTTCTTACAAATGAATAAGTCGTAGGAAATATTGAAGAAGAAACAAGAAGATTTCAAACAAATAATCCACATGATCTTAGCTCATACTACAGCATGTTGTATTGCGTGTTACATTTATTGCCTATCCTTGGTTGCCCCTGAGAAGGTGATAGTGAGCCATTTCTTGAACTGTTGCAGTCCTTGTGGTGAAGGTACTCCCACAACGTTGTTAGGTTGGGAGTTCCAGCATTTTGATCCACCGACAGAACAGCAATATACTTCCAAGTGTTTGTGACTTGGAAGGGAACTTGAAGGTGGTGATCTTCCTATGCACATGCTGCTCTTGTCCTTCCAGGTGGTAGAGGTCATGGGTTTGTGAGGTGTTGTTGAAGAAGCCTTAGAGAGTTGCTGCAGTGCATCTTGTAGATAGTACATACTGCAGCCGTGGTTCACCAGTGGTACAAGGAGTGAATGTTTACGGTGGTGTAGGGGGTGTCTATTAAACGGACTGCTTTGTCCTGAATACCGGTGAGCCTCTGGGTGTTGTTGGAGCTGCACTCATCCAAGAATGTGGAGGGTATTCCATCACATTCCTGACTTGTGCCTTTGTAGGTGATGGAAAGGTGGAGAGAGTCAGGAAGTGAGTCACTTGGCGCAGAGTACCCAACCTCTGATCTGCTTTTGTACCCACAGTATCTATGTGGCTGGTCCAGTTAAGTTTCTGGTCAGTGGTGACCCCCTGGATGTTGGTGGGGGAATTCAAAGATTAGTAATGCCATTGAATGTCAAGGGGAGGTGGTTGGACTCTCTCTTGTTTGGGATGGTCATTGCCTGGCACTTGTGTGGTACAACTGTTACTTGCCACTTACCATCCCAGGCCTGGATGTTGTTAGGTTCTTGCTGTATATGAGCACAGACTGCTTCATTACCTGAGGAATTGCAGATGGAACTGAACATTGTGCAATCACCAGCAAACATCCCCACTTCTGACCTTGTGATAGAGGGAAGGTCATTAATGAAGCAGCTGAAGATGTTTGGAGCTGGAACACTGCCCTGAGGAACTCCTGCAGTGATCCAACAACAACAGCCATCTTCTTTTAAGTTACGTATGACTCCAGCCAATAGAGAGTGTTCTTCCTGATCTCCATTGACTCCAGTTTTGCTAGGGCTCCTTGATGCCACACTCAGTCTAATGTTGCCTTGATGTCCAGAGCAGTCACTCTCACCTCACGTCTGGAATTCAACTCTTTTGTCCATATTTGAACAGAATGGCCCTGGCAGAACCCAAATTCAGCATCATTGAGCAGCTTATTGCTAAATGCCACTTGTAATTGCTGTCAACGACACCTTCCATCACTTTGCTGATGATTGGGAATTGACTGATGGTGTGGTAGTTGGCCAGATTGGATTTGTCCTGCTTTTTGTGGACAGGATGTACCTGAGCAATTTTTCACATTGTCAGATAGATGTCAGTGTTGTAGCTGTACTGGAACAGCTTGGCTAGAGACAAGGCTAGTTCTGAGTACAAGTTTTCAGCACTACAACCGGGATTCAGTTGGGACCACAGTCTTTGCTGTACCCAGTGCGCTGAACCATTTTGTGATACCATGTGGAGTGAATCGAATTGGCTGAAAACTGTCAACTGTGATGGGGAAGACCTTAAGGGAAGGCTAAGGTGAATCAACCATTCGGCACTTCTGGCTGAAGATAGTTGAAAACATTTCAGCTTTTTCTTTTGCACTCACATGTTGAGTTCCACCATTGTTGAGGATGGGGATGTCCATGGAGCAGCCTCCTCCCTTTAGTTGTTTATTGTCCACCATCATTCATGACTGGATGTGGCAGGACTGCAGAACTTTGATCTGATCTGTTGGTTGTGGGATTACTTAGCTATGTCATTGCTTAGCATGCTGCTTCTGCTGTTCAGCATGCATGTAGCCCTCAGTTGTAGCTTCACCAGGTTGGCACCTTATTTTCAGGTGCATCTGGTACTGCCCCTAGCATTCTCTTTTACACGTCTCATTAACCAGGGTTGGTCACTTGGCTTAATGGTTAAAGGTAGACTGAGGGATATGCCAGACCATGAAATTACAGATGGTTGTGGTGGAATATAATTCTGCTGCTGCTGGTCTACAGCGGCTCACAGATGCCCAGTTTTGCGCTATTTAATATCTGTCCCATTTAGCATGGTGATAGTGTCACACAACATGATGGAGGGTGACCTTAGTGTGAAGATTGATTGAGCGGTGGTCACTCCTACTAATGCTGTCATTAGTTGATGAGGACGAGGTCAAAGAGGTACTTCCCCTCTTGTTGGTTCTCTCAGCTATATCCTACAGGACTCAGCCAGATGGGTCAGTAGTGGTACTACTGAGCCTCCCTTGGTGATGGACATTGAAGTCCCTCACCCATGCTACACTCAGTGCTTCTTCCAAATGGTGTTCAACATGGAGACGTTCTGATTCAGCAGTGGAGGGAGGGTGCTAGATGCTAATCAGTATAGGTTTTCTTGTCCACGTTTGATCTAATGCCTTGAAACTTTATGGGGTCCGGAGTCAATGTTGGGGACTCCCACTGTGCCCCTGTGTCTGGTGAGATGGTGACAGAGGAGTCTGGGATGTTGTGTGGTGAGTACAATTCTGTCATCTACTGCTTGACTAGTCTGTGGGACAGCTCTCCCACCTTTGACACAAATCCTTAGATGTTAATGAGGAGGACTTTGCAGGTTCAACAATGCCTTTATCTTATCCATATCCGATGCCTATGCCGATTTTATTCTTATTATACTTCTATGGCTCGCTGGGCCTTAGAAGAGAGCAAAATCAACCATATTGGAGTCACATTTAGGCAAGACCAGGTAAGGAGGACTGGTTTCCTTCCCTACAGGACATTAGTGAGCCTGTTCGGATTTTACAACAATCTAGTAGCTTCATGATCACTAATGCTGATACAAGCTTTTCATTGCAGATTTATTTATTTTAAAACTGAATTCAAATTCACAAACTTCCATGGTTTGATTTGAACTCCTGTCTAGATTACTCATCTCTTGATTACTAATTCAGTAACATAATCACTACACTACCATACCCGTTGGAATTTGTTTTTGGTTTTGAGAGGGAGAAATGAGAGTCACAAACCAATATTTTACATACAAACATACGAATTAGAGCAGGAGTAGGCCACTCGGCCCCTCGAGCCTACTCCGCCATTCAATAAGATCATGGCTGAACTGATTGTAACTTTGACTCCACATTCCTGCCTACCCCAGATAACCATTCACTCCCTTGCTTATCTAGAATCTATCTACCTCTGCCTTAAAAATATTTAATGACTCGGCTTCCACTGCATTTTGAGGAAGACAGTTCCAAAGACTCACGACCCTCTGAGAAAAAAAATTCTTCTCGTCTCTGTCTTAAAGGGCAACCCCTTATTTTTAAATAGTGACCCCTAGTTCTAGACTCCCTCACAAGGGGAAACTTCTTTTCTTTTCCACATCCACCCTGTCAAGACTCCTCCGGATATTATTTGTTTCAGTCAAGTCGCCTCTTACTCTTCTAAACTCCAGCGGATATAAGCCTAGCCTGTCCAACCTTTCCTCATTAGATAACCCGCTCATTCCAGGTATTAGTCTAGTAAACCTTCTCTGAACTGCTTCCAACACAATTACATCCTTCCTTAAATAAGACCAATACTGAACACAGTACTCCTGATGTGGACTCAGCAATGCCCTGTATAACAAGCATAACCTCCCTACTTCTGTATTCAATTCCCCTCACAATAAACGATAACATTATATTAGCTTTCCTAATTACTTGCTGAACCTGCATACTAACCTTTTGCAATTCATGCACTAGGACACCCGGATTTGTGAAGGTAGATCCTGTCAGGCTAATCGAGCTAAATTTTGAGAAGGTCACAAGTGCGGTGGGCAGTGGAGTGTTTATGGAATGTTCTCTATATGGACTTCCAAAAGACATTTGAGAAGGTTCTACACAAGAGATTATTCGAAAAAAATAAAAGTGCGTGAATTTGTGACTTGGCTTCGAAATTGGTTTGAATGTAGGAGACTGAGAGTAAGAATAAAGTGTTCAATCTCGGATTGGTGGCATGAGACAGGTGTATTCCAGGGATCTGTACTGGGGCCTCAGCTTTTCATCATATCGGTGACCTGAATGAAGGGATGGAGTTTTGTATATTCAAGTTTGCAGATGGTACCCAAGTTGGAAGCACAGTAAGTTGTTTGAATGGGATCAGGATGCTACATTCAAGCCAATTTCCAAACCAAGTCACATAGACTGATTAAATTAGTGGGCAAGCTTTAGAAGATGGAGGTCAATGTGGGGCAGGGCATCTTTCCACTAGAATTCTGCCCACTTTTACACTGGCCCCATTCTCCAGGATCATTGGCATCAGCTGGGATGAATGCATAACTAAAAGCAAATACACTATAATGATGTGTGAGGACATCCACTTTTGATCTAAGAAGGACCAATTAGAATATTTTCTTAATTGTGACAGACTAAGAACTGTGGAGGTGCAGAGATCAGGGTAGCCAGGTACACAAATCACAGATACAAAAGCTACATCTGTAGTCTCAATGCACAGCACTGCCTTTAACATGTATTGTATTAATTATTCAGTTTCACTGTAAAATATAACAACAGATTAAATCATGGTGCAACTCTTGCATAATCAAGATATCAACCAAGTCATCAAGAGAAATGCGGAGAGAAGGAAAATCTGAGCATATCAACTCAACTGATATTATGAATATCTAGTGGCTGGTTACACAACTAACACTTCTACAGCCCAAGGAACAGTCACCTACCTGCACCAATGGCTAGAGAATGGCACAGAGGGGCGTAAATAAGGGGGTGGGGGAATTAATTTTAAAATTATGGTATAATACTCTTTTGCTTCTCTCTACAGGAAGAATTGGTTAAGCAAAGTGGGAAGTCCAAGTTCTCGCATTGACCAAGCACATTTTTCAAATGAGAAAGAGATCTCCAAACTGGAATTCAGTAATTTCACCACCAAATACTGACAGCATGATCTTACATTGCTCTCCAGCTCACAGCCGAAGCAGCCAGTTGGAATTGTGCTAGCATTGTTCATATTCAACTGAGTGCCTCTAATTGCATGACTGCAGCTTATTGGAAAAGCTTTTTCTTTATTATTAAAACAAGCAATAATCTATTGTTGAAAAGGAATTATATGAAAAAGATTGCACTAATATACAGAAGGATACTGCCCTATAGAACTGTAAACAGAGAATGAATTTTCTCTCAAAAGGTGCTATTAAGTAGCTCACAGTCATCATAGTAAAAATAAACTCCTTCGGAGGCACACTGCTATGCTGTCTTAAGAAAATACTTGAGAATGTTTATTTCAAAAATATGTATCAATTGGTATTGCATTCAAAGTATATAAATAAAATAGGAATGGACATAAATGAACTGTTAACTGTGGTATTCAAGTCATTTTTAATTGTGCATTAATTGCTCTTTAAATATTAAAAATTCCATCAACTCCTAAAGCTAGCGCTATATAAAATATGATTAAACATTCTTTGTGATGGTCAAGTAGTAAAAATGTTTTAAACTTCTGTAAGTTTTGTTATTTGTTTATACATTAGTGAAAGGCTTTACGTTCTGCTTTGTAATTGAGCAAACCACTGTACACATCATTTAACAGTGGAGAAGAAGTTGACTGAGTGCAGATCAAAAACAGATGTGGCCTGTGTGTGTTCTTAGCATGTGTGACTGTCAACTTTTATTCTCCTGATTTTCATTCAGGATCAATTTTGTCATCATTCTTCACTCGTCTTATAAGAGGCTGTCTCTGAACTTATGCATGTTACACCATCTTAGTGAAAGGAAAAAATAAATCCCATTTCTAAGAAACCAATAAATGGCTAGACCATGGGAGGTTTAATAGAATGTAAACAATGAAACACATTTAAGTTTAAAAATTAAACTCTGGCCTTTAATTAACATAGCATCAAAACATAGAATAACTGATTTTATAAAATTATGGTCCCAGCAGAGAATTTCATCCACCGGCAGCATTTATTGGGAAATCATCACAATTTACCACCTAATGAAAAAGTGTGGGAAGCACGCCTGCAATCAGTAGGTAAGGCTTCCCATCAGGACTGCAATTTTTAAACATCATTCTAATAAGGTTTAACATGCAATCATTGATAAGTGTTCCACATTATGGGCCACTAAGGCTATGGAGCACCCAATATGCACAGTGCTTAATAAATGACCCAGTAGCACTTCAGGCACATACAGCCTGTGCATCAGTTGTGTACTAAGCTCCTTAAAGGCCAGAGTGGTCTCCTGGACTGGTTTCGATTGCCTAAGGTGATTGGACAGTATTTTTCCTGATTTTTTCTTACCTAATCAGTCTAGGTTTTTATCTTTTTTTGCCTGTCCCATGGCTTTCAATGGTTGGGGTGGGGAGTGTATATATTGTGATGCTGAAGGCAATACAGTTGCGTGGGACAGACTAGATAGACCTAACAGGTCTTTTCTTGTCTGACATTGTTAGTATACAAAACTGACACTGCAAGAGGGGCCTCTTACTTTTGGGTTTTTCTCTGAAAGGTACATAATTGTTTTTGGTGTAGCTGTCTGCGTTATTTACTGTTGTTACATCTCTCTCCAAACTTGTTGACGCTCCATGCTGATTTCACCATTCCTAAGTCCACAGAACCTCTGACTTTAACTCTGGGCTCCTCCCTATTATCTCCATCTATTTCCTATTTCTTGTTTACTATCATGTTTTTATCTAACTTATGTACCTTAATTTTTATGTACCTACACCTATGTAACAAGGTCTCCCTGAATCCATTCGCATGTGCATTTTGGCTGCTGGTCCAGACCTAGGCCCATTACTCTATTTCCATTTTTGCTCTTTTTCTTTAACTTTTTTTTTACCCTTTCTAGACTCTCCATTATTGTCATGCCTCCCTTCACTTCTCCACTCTCGGGTATTCTGCCATCCTAATTTCCTACCCCAACCCTTCAATACGATTTGACCTTCCTTGTCTCTCTTGCCACCGACCCAGACTCAACTCCCTATTAGATAAGCCTGCAGCTTCCCTCTGTGCCTCTTTTGACATCCACCAACAGGCTCATCGAGTCACTCAGTGCTGGCTCATTATGACCCCTCCCACTCTCTTATTGACCTTCCCATCCAGTGCATCCACTGGGGCATAATCTTTCCAATCTTCTTCCTTTCCAACTTACTCCTCCCACTGCTGACCCTGTGGACTCTGCCAGCAGTACAACTCTCACCACCCCTCTACACATCTCCC
Organism: Heterodontus francisci; assembly: GCF_036365525.1. Taxonomy (NCBI): domain Eukaryota; kingdom Metazoa; phylum Chordata; class Chondrichthyes; order Heterodontiformes; family Heterodontidae; genus Heterodontus; species Heterodontus francisci. The sequence continues at coordinate 66,851,576 of NC_090383.1, read as the reverse complement.
TCCAGAATGTCGGTTCACTTGTGAACAAGGTCTTTGCCATCCATGAACTTATTGTAGATGATTTCATCGACATCATAGCCTTAACAGAAACCTAGCTGAGCGATAATGTCACTGGCTACATCCTCCATCATTTGCCTCGCCAAGACCGTCATGGTGGTAGTGTAGCACTTATTAATATATCACACTTGGCCTGACCCCCTACTCCTCTGGCACTTCTCCTTCGAGTATCTCACCTTGTTCCACCCCTCTCACCTGTCTTTCAAAATCATCGTTCTCTACCGTCCTCCCAGGTATGATAAAAATTTTATCACCAAGATATCTTCACTGCTTTCCTCCCTCAGCCTCTGCACCGAACGACTTCTCATCCTTGGCGATTTCAATTTCTATCTCAGCTCATCGTGTTTGCTCTCCTCTTAGTTCACTGCCCTTTTACCGTCCCTAAATCTCTCCCTGCATGTAAACTCCCCAACCCATATTCATGGCCACCCCCTCGACCTTGCCTGTCTTATGTGGTCTCACAAGTTCCCTTGTGTCAATTACAGATAAAGCTATCTCTGATCACTTCCTTGTATCACTCTTCATCCACATTCCCCTCTCACACTCCAAACCTACTTCATTGTGTATCCATCCCTGGAAAAAAACTATCCCCTAATTCACTTACAACTGCAATTTCAAAGTCTCAACTATCTAGCCTTTGACCCTCCATTAGCCATAACAATTCTGCAGCTACTGATTTGCTCAACTGCACCCTCATCTCCACCTTTGATGTCCTACTTCCCCAATAGAAAGATCAGTCTCTATCACCCCAGCTGCTCCCTTAAGTCCAAGGCACGCAGACGTGAAAGGATGGTTTAGCCATTCATGTTCTGATGAAAGGTCACAGACCTGAAACGTTAACTTTGCTTCTCTCTCCACAGATGCTGCCAGATCTGCTGTATATTTCCACCACTTCTTGTTCTCATTTCAGAGTTCCAGCATCTGCTTATCTGACATCCAGTGGATGAGCAGAAATTTCCTCCAATTAAATACTGGGATGACTAAAGCCATTGTTTTTGGTCCCCACTCCAAATTCTATTCCCTAGCTATTGATTCCATCCATCTCCCTCGCAACAGTCTGAGATTAAGCCAGTTTGTTTGCAACCTGGATGAATTTTGCTCTTATTCACTTAAAACACAATTGGGTCCTGCTCTCGTCTGCTAAAATTGCTCACTATTCCAGGATCATCTTGGAATGCAAAATAACCCCCAGCTTCTTTTCACTAGTGCAAACCTTTTCCCTGTCCCCTTCACTCTCACCTCCAACAAAAAGTGCGAAAAGCTCACGGACTTCTTTGTCGCTAAGATCATGACCATCCAGTCAGCTGCCTCTGCCACATCTCTACCTTCCACTCGCCCACCTGGGCAAATTTCCTATACTGCTTTCCCCTGCCCTAGCTCTAGCCCTGAACTTGCATCTTTCTTTAGATTCTCTCCTATCTCCCCTCATACCCTGTCTGAGCTCATCTTGTTCATGAGACCTACTTCCTGTTCCCTCAATCCTATTCCCGCTAAACTGTTGATCACCCAACTTCCCCTCATGGTCCCCATGTTATCTTACATTGTAAACAGTTTCCTCCCTTCAGGTGTTGTCCCTCTCTCCTTGAAATTTGCCATCATCACCACTCTCCTCAAAAAAAAACTGTTGAACCCACCGCCCTAGCAAACGACTATCCCATCTCCAACCTCTCTTTCCTCTTCAATGTCCTTGAATGTGTTTTTGCCTTCCAAATCCATTGCCATCTTCCCAGGAATTCCATGTTTGAATCCCTCAGGTTTTCATCCCTGCCATGGTACCGAAACAGCTCTAATCAAAGTCACAAACGACATCTTATGTGACTGTGACAAAGGCAAACTATTCTTCCTTATTCTTCTCGACCTGTCTGCAGCCTTTAAGACAGTTGACCACATCATCCTCCTCCAATGCCTTTCCACTGTCATCCAGCTGGGTGGAACTGCTCTCACCTGGTTCCAATCTTGCCTATCTAATTGTAGCCAGAAAATCAGCTGCAATATCTTCTTTTCCTACTCCTGCCATGATCTGAAAGCACAGCATTAGTTTACACATGTATGCTGATGCCACTCAGCTCTTATCTCACCACCACTGCTCTCGACTCCTCCAGTGTTGCCAAATTATCAGACTGCTTATCTGGCATCCAGTACTGGATGAGCAGAAATTTCCTCCAATTAAATATTGGGAAGACTAAAGCCATTGTTTTTGGTCCCCACTCCAAACTCCATTCCCTAGCTATTGACTCATTCGTCTCCCTCACAACCGTCTGAGATTAAGCCAGTTTGTTTGCAACCTTGGTGTCACATTTGACCCCAAGATGAATTTCCGACCTCACATTTGTGCCATCTCTAGACTATCTATTTTCACCTCCATAACATCGCCCGACTTCACCCCTGCTTCAGCTCATCTGCTGCTGAAACCCTCATTCATGCCTTTACCTCTATACTTGACTATTCCAATGCACTCCTGGCTGGTCTTCCACATTCTACTCTCTGTAAACTGGAGGCCATCCAAAACTCTGTTGCCCATCTTAACTTGCACCAAGTCCTATTCCCCAGTCACCCCTGTGCTCGTTGACCTACATTGGCTCACATGTAAAGCAACATCTTGATTTTAAAATTCTCCTCCCTGTTTTCAAATCTCTCCATGGCCTCACCCCTGCCTAGCTCTGTAATCTCCTCCAGCTGCAGAAACCTCCAAGACATTTGTGCTCCTTTAATTCTGGTCTCTTATACATCCTTGATTTTAATCGCTCCACCATTTGTGGTGGCCGCACCTTGAGTTGTTTAGGCCCCAAGCTCTGAAATACCTCCCTACACCCTTCCACCTCACTTTCCTCCTTTAAGACACTCCCTAAAACTTGTTTTTTATTTGTTCATGGGATGTAAACGTTGCTGCCTAAGCCAGCGATTATTGCCTAACCTAATTGCCCTTGAGAAGGTGGTGGTGAGCTGCCTCTTGAACTGCTGCAGTCCTTGGGGTGTAGGTACACCAACAGTGTTGTTAGGAAGGGACAGTCAAGGAATGGCGATTATAGTTCCAAGTCAGGATGGGGTGTAGCTTGGAGGGAAACTTGCAGGTGGTGGTGTTCCCATGCATCTGCTGCCCTTGTCCTTCTAGGTGGTAGAGGTCGCAAGTTTGGAAGGTGCCTTCATGAGTTGCTGCAGTGCATCTTGTAGATGGTAAACACTGCTGCCACTATCGGTGGTGGAGAGAGTGAATGTTTGTGGATGGGGTGCCAATCAAGTGGGCTGCTTTGTCCTGGATAGTGTTGAGCTGCTTAAGTGTTGTTGGAGCTGCACCCATCCAGGTAAGTGGAGAGTATTCCATCACACTCCTGACGTGCTTTGTAGATGGTGGACAGGCATTGGAGAGACAGGAGGTGAGTTACTCACTGCAGAATTCCTTGCCTCTGACCTTGTAGCCACAGTATTTATGTTGCTAGTCCAGTTCAGTTTCAGGTCAATGGTAACCCCCAAGATGTTGATAGTGGGGGATTCCACCATCGTAATGCCATTGAATGTCAAGGGGAATCGGTTCGATTCTCTCTTGTTGGAGATGGTCATTGCCTGGCACTTGTGTAGCGCGAATGTTACTTGCCACTTATCAGCCCAAGCCTAGATGTTGTCCAAGTCTTGCTGTATTTCTACACAGGCTGCTTCAGTATTTGAGGAGTCACAAATGGTGCTGAACATTGTGCAATCATCAGCTAACATCCCCACTTCTGACCTTGTGATGGAGGGAAGGTCATTGATGAAGCAGCTGAAGATGGTTGAGCCTAGGGCACTACCCTGAGGAACTCCAACACTGATGTCCTGGGTCTGTGATGATTGACCTCCGACAACCACAACCATCTTCCTTTGTGCTAGGTATGACTCCAACCAGTGGAGTGTTTTCCCCTGATCCCCATGGACTCCAGTTTTGCTTGGGCTCCTTGATGCCATACTTGGTCAAATACTGCCTTGATGTCAAGGGCAGTCACTCTCACCTCACATCTGGAGTTCAGCTGTTTTGTCCATGTTTGGACAAAGGCTGTAATGAGGTCAGGAGCTGAGTGCCCCTGGTACCCATAGGCCCATACTGAGCGTCAGTGAGCAGGTTATTGCTGAGCAAGTGCCGCTTGATAGCACAATCGACAACCCCTTCCATCACTTTGCTGATGATCGAGAGTAGACTGATAGGGCAGTAATTAGCTGGGTTGGATTTGTCCTGCTTTTTGTGAACCTCTTTGACTAAGCTTTAGTAGCTTGGCGTCATGTTTTGTTTTATAATGCTCCTGTAAAACATCTTGGGACATTTTATTACTTTAAATGCACTATATAAATATAAGTTTTGTTTGTTATTTCACTGCTACGTTACTGTTGAACAAACTTCTTGGAGTCTTTCTAACATTGTCTTAAAATTGTACTGCATCTGTCACTTGTGCCAGTTTTTCTAGCAAATAGTGTTATGCTGAACTTATAAGAATCTATAGGTATCCCTATGAGCATAGCACTTAATTTGCACATTCTGATCAAAGGAGACATACCAGACAGTTGCCATTGCACTTCAGATGCTCCATTACGCTGCCATCCATGTGGACAGAGCCAGGATCTTGTATATGGATATGTCTGAAGACAATTGCATTAGGAGACTAAGGGGGTAATTTTCACTTAGGATGGGGTAGGAAAGCTGGTTGGTGTGGATTGGCTACATGTTATACACCCCGCCTGATTTTCCTTTCTGTTGCATTCATTGATCTGTAGCTGCTAGCTGTCTGCCTGCATCCAAAGTGAAAATTAGTCCCTAAGGTTCTTGAGGGAAGCCATAACAGAGCTATGCATACTTTTGCAGCCAGACATGGGAAACTCCTTCCAGGACAGGGATGGCTCCATCAGTGTCTTTGAAGGTTACAACTGCATCAAACTTTTATCCAGCAGGCTCTTTTCAAGCAACTATGGGAGATCGCTTTCACATCTTCCAACCTTCATAATGATACATTGTTGCCAGGACCAGTGAATTTAACAGTTTCCCTTTGGAAAGCAACCAGCAGTAGGAAACAATCTTCCACTTCTACCGTTTTTCACAAGAGTGCAAGACATGTACCCTACCCATAATGCTGCTGCCTTCATGAACACAAAGAACTACCTCACCATGAGTATGGAGCTGTTCTGTGACCAAGGTGAAGTATTACACATGTGAATGCCCATTATCCTGACATCCTATGAAAGTAAATGGGTTTCACAGTGGTGTCATCTGCACCCTTGCCACCGATTCCATTCCCATCACCAACCACTATCTCAGGCTGAACAAGACTGTTTGTAATATCACCATCCTTTGCTGAGCTGAGTTTCTGACCCCATATACTCTCCATCACAAAGACTAGCTACTTCAACCTCTATACCATCACCCATCTCCACCTCTGCCCCATCCTATTTGCTACTAAAACCCTCATCCATGCCTTTGTCACCTCCAGACTCAACTATTGCAATGTTCTCCCAATTGGCTTCTTGCACATTCTGCAACTTTCAGCTCATCCAAAACTCTGTTGCCCATATCTTATCCCAAACCAGCTCCTACTCACCTATCACCCATGACCTTGCTGACCTACATTGGTTCCACTGTCCCCCAATCCCTTCCATTTAAAATTCTCATTGTTGTGTTTAAATCCCTTGATCATCGCACTCCTCCCTATCTTTGTAACTTCCGCCTACACCCCCCAGAACTCTGTTCCTTTGATTCTGGCCTTTTGTGCTTCCTCTCTCTGCCCACCATAGGCAGCTGCCCCATCAGCCACCTAGGCCTCACAGTCTGAAATTCCCTTCCTAAACTCCTCTGCCTCTCCACCTCTATGTCCTCCTTTAAGATCCTCCTTAAAACTCACATATTTGGCAAGGTCCTCCCTCCTAATATTGCCTTCTTTGGCTCAATGTCAATATTTGTTCAGTTATGCCTCCGTGAAGGACTTTGAGATATTTTTCTGTATAAAATGCATTATATAAATGCATGTTGTTGTTATTTGCCCCAAAAAGTGACAGAAAAGCTACAGAGAAAAATTATGAGCCCAATCACAAAACAAAAGACTTACACATACAATAATCAGTCACTCAGAGTCATCAGTCAGGGTCCAACTGATCAGCACCTTAATTAAATGCCTTATTCCTCCAATAACAGTCATCTCCACATGTGCCCAATGCTCTCGACAAGTGAATCACCATCTCCATTGGGCCCAGCTGTGCATTACGACCCATGAATGTCCCATCATCTCTCCCCAACAATTTAATCGATTTATACCAAAGAAGTTGTTGACTCATTCCAGTGTCGATCAACCCAACTTTTATTTTGCATGGTGCAGATACTTCCAGTTTGATTTGCCTGATGCTTAGTGAAATTATAGAATATGTGTCTTCTATTCTAATTATGTACCCTGAAGCATTCCCTCATTGGAAGGTTGAAGTGAATTAAATGGCTTCCCAGTGTTACTGTCTATCTTTAGGTTGGAAGTTGCCCAGTACCTCCTTGTGAACTTGTACAGCTGAAGGGGAAAATGGCTGGAGGCCAACACGGATGAAGAACTTCTCATTTAGTGATGCAGCTCTAGAAGTTTTGTTGTGTCAGGCGTTATGAAGAAGGTGACTCTTTTTGAAAGCAAAGGTAATGTTGCTAATAGAGCTGCACCAGAGATGCATGGATGGATGGAGGTGAGAGAGGAAGAGAGTGAAAAGTGTGAATGCTGTCTTCCTAGTGGCCCAAAGTGAGGAATATTTTCTGAGCTATGCAAGATTGCTGACATAGAGTAATAGAATCATTTACAGCACAGAAGGAGGGCATTCGGCCCATCAAGACCGTGTTGGCGTTCCACGGAGCTATCCAGTCATTCCCATTCCCCCGCTCGTTCCCCATAGCCCTGTAAGTTTATTTCCTTCAAGTGGCCATCCAATTTCCTTTTAAAGTCATTAATTGCCTGCACTTCCACCACCCTTATGGGCAGCAAGTTCCAGGTCGTTACCACCCGCTGCATAAAAAAGTTCTTCCTCATATTCCCCCTGCATCTCTTGCCCAAAATCTTCAATGTGTGTCCCCTAGTCCTTGTACCATTAGTTAATGGGAACAGTTTTTCCTTGTCTAACTTATCTAAGCCCGTCATAATCTTGTACACCTCTACTAAATCTCCCCTCAATCTTCTTTGCTCTAAGAACAAAGCCAGCTTTTTCCAACCTAACCTTGTAACTAAAATCTCCCAACCTTGGAACCATTCTGGTAAATCTCCTCCGCACCCTCTCAAGGACCCTCACATCCTTCCTAAAGTGTGGTGACCAGAACTGGATGCAATACTCCAGTTGGGACCTAACCAGAGCTTGATAAAGGTTCAGCATAACTTCCTTGCTTTTGTACTCAATACCTCTATTTATGAAGCCCAACATCCCATATGCCTTACTAACCACTCTCTCAGTATGGCCTGCCACCTTCAAAGATATATGCAAGTCCCTCTGTTTCTGCACACTCTTTAGAACTGTGCCATTAAGTATATATTGCCTCTCCCTATTCCTTCTGCCAAAACGCATCACCTCACACTTGTTAGTATTAAATTCCATCTGCCACGTGTCTACCCATTCTGCTAGCCTATCTATGTCCTGCTGCAGGCAGTTCATATTATCCTCACTGTTTGCCACACCTCCAAGTTTGATATCATCGGCAAATTTTGAAATTCTACTCAATATTGCAAGATCTGAGTCATTTATATGTAGCAACAAAAGCAATGGTCCCAGCACTGACCCTTGGCGAACACCACTATCTATCATCCTCCAGACTAAAAAACAGCCATTTACTATGACACGCCGTTTTCTGTCCTTAAGCCAATTTTCTTATCCCCTCAATTTTGTTAACCAGCCTGTTATGTGGTACCTTATCAAGTGCTTTCTCAAAATCCACATAAACAACATCCACCACATTCCCTTCATCAACCTTCTCTGTTACTTCATCAAAAAATTCAATCGGATTTGTCAAACATGATCTCCCTTTTACAAATCCATGCTGGCTCTCCTTAACTAACTCAAACTTCTCCAAGTGTCTGTTGATTTTTTCCCCTGATTATTGTTTCTAAAACCTTACCCACCACCAATGTTAAACTAACTGGCCTGTAGTTGCTGGAACTGTCCTTACACCCTTTCTTAAATAAGGGTGTCACATTTGCCACCCTCCAATCTTCTGGCACCTCCCCCCTATCCAGGGAAGATTGGAAGATTATGGCAAGCTCTTCCACTATCTTCATCCTCACTTCCTTTAGCAACCTGGGATGTTGCTTCAGTTTACAATTTTGTCTTACAATGCACCTTAACTATAGTTCATTCTAAGTCACCACAGAAGGAGAATGCAGCACATTTTGCGAACGATTCATGTTATTCCTATGCATTGGGCAATGTTACCATTATCTATGTAGTGTGCAATAAGCACCAAGTAGCTGCCAGCACAAGGAACCTGAATGCTACATGTTCACATACTCCTGGAAGGTATCTGGATAGTCTCAGTGCTTGGGTGGCAAACATCTGTAATATTTCTCTTTCCCTTTTATATCCCTTTTATATTTGTTTGCAAGAGAAAGTGGTACATAAAAAGACACTACATATGCAAGCAAGAAGGGGAGAGGTGGCAGATATGTGCCAATTTGTCTTGCAATATATTATAGTGAATAAGGGTAAGGTTAGCAGTTGAACGTGTGTCAAGTATCATAGGAAAAGAAAAAGAAAAACGAGGCTGTTGAAATTGAGAAAGGGGTTTCAGGGTTGTGCATGTAAGTAATTGCTGTGAGGGGAGATCGGTAGCCGTAGTGCACGATGCTGAATTGGTTTCCCTCCCTCCTCTTCCCTAAACCAGAAAGCATTCTGAAGGATTGTGGCTGTATGGTGCTTCATGAGGATTCCAGGATAACAGGATACTGATCATGTAGTTCCTGTGTGTTACAGGAGTGTTGTGGTCAGCTGCAGGATAGGAAGTTTGATCTCTTAACCAGAATGCAGCGTTAAGGGTTAAATGCAAGGGTGAAAAGTATGCTGGTGAGTGAGGAAGAAAGAAAGAGAGTGTGGTCAGTACGTCAGCCTTGTCAGCCTGATCAAGTCATTGAATTTGTTGTAGCACTGTTCTGCAGTCCTGGTGGTGGAGTGGTGGCGGGTGGGGGTAGTTTGAAGGAGTTGGCACCAGATGACCGGTCTGGTGAAACACCACCACCTGCCATCAGTCTCCTCAAGTATGGTTTAGAAATCTGCATCAGTGAATTCCTGTATTCCTCTCCTGGATGGACATGCAGTAAAGTAATTTGAGAGAAAGCAAAGCACTGTTCCTGCCTTGCCTACTTATTCCCCTGCTGAAGAGCCCAGGCTGAAAATTGCTTTTAAAAGCTTGCACAGAAGTTTTCTGGAGAGTGAATATCCTTGTAGCTTCTCCCATTGTAACTTCTGCAGAAATCCTGTTTATGCTGATGTTCCACTGAAGTTATGGCAGTAGAGTTGGAGAAGTGTGGAAAAATAGCCCCCCACGCCAACCCACCACCAGCCCCAGCCCCTCCCAGTGGGTCAGCTGCCTACATGTATTTTACACCAGTGCCTGCACCAATAGGAATGCAAATGAGCAGACCCAGGGAGCTTGTGTGCAATTCCCTCTGCAAGCCAACACCTTTTGCAATGCTTTTCTTAAAAGGGCAGTAGTGGTGTAAATCAGGAGTTTGCAACCTTTTTGCTTTTGAGGCCCTCCTTTCATGTTATAAAAATTCTATGGACCCCCTGTAACACAAAGGAAGAAGATTTTCTGCATAAAATTTAGTTAGTAAACGTATAATATTTTTGCTTCACTTAATGTGAAACTCGTGGCTGGTGCTGAGCGACAACTCTCAATTCCAATGCTACAAATACTCAGCAGGTCAGGTAGCATCTGTGGGCAGAGAGAGAAACAGAGTTAATGTTTCATGTCAATGATCTTTCATCAGCATTGGTTATTGACCTGAAACATTAACTCTTTTTCTCTCCATCTGCTGTGTTTTCCAACTTTTGTTTTGAATTTCACATTTCCAGCATCAGCATATTCTGCTTGCTTGTATGTGGGATCTTAAAAACACAATAATCCCTCCCCTCCCCTCCCCAAGAAAGGTTAGACAAGGGAACTTTACAGATGGAAATCAAAAAAGCGACATCTACATTGTGGAAAGGGATAAAATTATAAAATGATGACACTAGGAGACCTGCGAATCACATGCATTAGGAGTGAGTCAATCATAGGTTTAAACGTGACTGTGGCTGTCAATGATGATTGAACACCGCTTTATGTATTGAGAAGGAATGAAATCTGTCTCACTCCTTGATGATCAACCTGATGCCCACCATTGCTTTGAATCCTTTCGAACTACTTGTTCCCAGCTGGAAATGTGGCCCAATCTCCTGCAGAACAAAACACCGGATACCGGGCACCGAAGAGCACAGTGTTCTCCCAGCCCAAACTCAAGTGTAGTGCCAGCCATTTTGCACAAGCCCTGCTGAAGCCCACCTCACTTACCTTATCTGCTCCTTCAAGGACTGCTGTCCAGCTCCGGCGCTGCTAACATGCTACCGCATGGTGCGTACAGGCTGTGCAAGTGGACAAACGTCAGCAGCGCTACTGCTGTTACATATGCGGCCAGGTCAAGAAGACAGCAACCAAACTAAGGCAAAAAAAAAATCAGGTAAACAGTTGGATTTTACCAGCAACGGCACCAAAGTGGAAGACATATTGCTGTTTGGATGGTTAAAATGGCAGTGTGAAGGTATGGTACAGTGTATTTGTAGCAGATCCCTTGAAACCTTCCGGCGGACCCCTAGGGGGCCGTAGACCTCCAGTTGAGAACTCCTGGTGTAAATCACCTGGAGGAAATTCTGGTTTTAGCCACTTACTTTGGCTACTACGGAATAAGCTTTGAAGTCAGCCAATTACCGCTCCATCAGTCTACTCTCAATGGTAGGGAAAGTGATGAAAGGTGTCGTCGAAAATGCTATCAAGCGGCACTTACTCAGCAATAACCTGCTCATGGATGCTCAGTTTAGGTTCTTGGAAGGTCACTCTGCTGCAGATCTCATTGCAGCCTTTGTCTAAATATGGTTGTCCAAACATGGTGAAGTGCACATCACATGAGCAGGAGCAGCTGTTGGCGACATGGATAGCAGTGGAGAGTCTTGTGAGAGGGCACTGGACACTCCAAGCTCTGCTCAGCTGGACACAGGTGCTGAGCCTCAGGGATCATCCATGAATAGGACTATTGTGGAGCTTCTGCCAGCATTTCCAGAGGCAACACAGACCATTGGAGAGATATTAGAGGATTCGGTCTCTAGCATGATGTCTCAGGCCTTTGCGCTGATGTCCACATCCATGGAAAGAGTGGCCAGCTGCATGGAGGAGCAGATGTGGCAGTCAGATAGGGGCTTGCTGGCTCTCATCAAGGCCTCCACATTCAATCTGCCAGTTTTAGTAGGATGGAGGAAAGTCTCGCCATGGCCATTCAGTGCGTCAATGAAGTGCAGCAAAGCACTCTCCAGCTCTAGGCTAGCAGGGAAGTGCAGGTGGGCCTTGAGAAGGGAGATGTAAAAAGGGCACATGGAAGTGGGGACTCTTCTCAAGGTGCTCTCGCTTCTCATTCCTTGCTCCCCACCCTCTGATCTCCTCAGATAGCCACACATGCTGCCTTCTGCCCCAGTGGCCAAGACTGTCCCCGCACAGGTGCAGGTTGGGTGGCTTTTGATGAGGCCCTCACGGGCCCCAAAACCCAGAGGACATCCATCACAAACATCTCATCTGTCAAAGCAGGGGAATGAGCAGCCTTCCTCCATCTCTGCTGATCCATAGGGGTAGCACCACATAGAAAGGAAAAGAAAGACTTTTTAATTGAGCAAGGGGATTTACTAGATGATCCTAAAAATGGTAGTGTGTTAATGTATTACAAAATAAAAATGCATCATGCACTTTATTTCAAGTCTCCATTGCCCAGCAAAGGGTGTGAATGAGATGGAGGGATTTCTGACTGTGGGAATGATGTGTGTTGGGGGGTGGGGGGGTGGGGTTGGGGGGTGGGGGGACAGTGGGTTCAGCATCGTTGTGCCATAGGGCTTCACAAACTCAGATTATCTGATCCATGCCTTGATGAGTCCATCACAGACTCCTCTGGTAGCTAGGTGAGTGGCTGCAGGCACCCTGTCCACATCAGAATCCTCCTCCTCCTCTGAGAATGCAGAATGGTCCTCACCTGCCTCTTCCTGCAGCTCCACTCCTCTATAAAGGACATTGTGCAAGGTGCAGCAGATCACGACAATTGTGGACTTCCTTGCTGGTCCATACTGAATGGCGCCACCAGATCAACCAGGAACCTGAATCATATCTTCAGCAACCCAATGGCTTGTTCAATGATTGCCCTTGTTCTCATGTGGCTCCTGTTGTAACTTTCCTCTGGTAGGGCTTCTCACAGGTGTAATCAGCCACATCCTTAGAGGGTAGCCTTCATCTCCAAGGAGTCACCTGCTCACTCCGTTTGGAAGTGAAAAGAGATGTACCTGGCACAGAATGAAGGCATCATGGCAGCTTCCAGGATATCTTGCACAAGCATGCATGAAAACCTTCCAGTGGTCACATACCAGCTGAACATTGATGGAGTGGTATTCCTTTCGATTGATAAAGAGTGCTGGTTGATCTGAGGGTACCTTGATGGTCACAGGCATGTGATCTATGACCCCTTGTACCTGTGGGAATCCAGCCACTGCAGGAAAAGTGTCTGACTGGCCTCATCAGTGTCAAAGTGGAGGTAAGTGGCAGCCTTGGCAAGCATGGCATCAGTCACCTGGGAGATACACATGTAGGTTGTGAAATCCTGCAGATGTCAACAGCAGATCCCTGGAAGGAGCTGGAGGTGAAGAAATTCAGGGCTGTGTTGACCTTGATGGCCACTGGGAATGCGTGCCCACTTGGTCCACTGGAAAGGTTTTCTTGTTTTAGGAGGCTGCAGTTGTCAGCAACAACGAGCTGTGAAAGCCTGAACCTCCTGAGGCACTGTTGCTCCATCATGTCGAGAAAGCTGAGCTCTGCCTATATACCCTGTGCTGGAGGTAGAGCCTCCTTTGAGCTAGAGCTCTCTGTCTAACATCTCTGGCCTGTGGAGGGGCATGTGGCTGAGGAGAAGACAGCTGTTGCTGTTGTTGTTGCTACTGCTGCTGATGTTATTGTTGATGTTGCTGCTCCTCTTGTTCATCAGAGGTCCAAGGTACACCTGCATATACTGCTCCCATGCTGCAGTGAAGGCTGAGAGTGGGAAAGTGCAGATCAAAGTCAACAAAGTCCAAGATAAGTGAAATTACTTCCAAAAAATTAGAAATCACCTGTAAAGCATGGAGAGCACACTCAGAACCACTCCTGTGAACACAAGCCTTTCCAATAGACAGGGAAGGAGTTGTGCATTTTCAGTATTTAAGTACTTTCCAGTCTATAAATTTCATGCAGAAATGAATCCCCTGTTGTGCTCGCACCTTGTTGACCCTGACGAGTTTCAGACAGTTCAGGAAACCCACGCGCTGGCTGTTAAAGCCAGAATGCTGGATTAACGTCTGAATTAATTGCCTTTTAGCATATTTAAATTATAGACCCAACATTTCGATGGGGGTTTCCCGTGTGTCTCAGAATGCACCCCGGTAAAAGCCGGAAGTAAGTTGGATCATGTAAGGATTCTGACGTCAGCATTTTTTGGAGATTTAACCACCTCCCCTCCCCACCCCCCCTACCGCCCACCCCCCACCATTTGCCAGTTAAAATTCTACCCCAAGACTCAACTCCAAGGTGAAAAAGTGTAGCTGAACGCTGATTGTGAATGGTAACATCCTTAGATTAACTGTGGTTTACACTCTGTATTGTTTGACTTTTTAACTGCCAAGGTGAAATAGTTTTTCTAAGTGATCCTTAGATAAAAGGACAGAAGATCTCATTGTAACTGAATTTGTAAAGAAATCTTCAAATGGATTAAATTATGTTCTGGCTGTTAATCTTAGGACATGTAATCTTGTCAGAGGTGATGTCCTAGCCACAACATTTGTTTTAATCCATTCACAGGATATGGCCATCACAGGCAAAGTCGGCATTTATTGCCCATCCCTAATTTTCCTCAAAGGTGGTGGCAGATTGCCTTTTTGAATACAATTGAGTGGCTTGGTAGGCCCTATCAAAGGACATTTAAGAATCAACCACATTGCTGTGGGTCTGGAGTCACATATAATCCAGACCAGGTACGGGCAGCAGATTTCCTTCCCTGGAGGACATTAGCAAAGCAGATGGGTTTTTAATGACAAACAGTAGTTTCATGGTCAACGTTACTGATATTAGCTTTTTAATTCCAAATTTATTTAATTAACAGAATTTAAATCCCCCAGCTGACATGATGCGATTTGAAATCATGTCTTTGGATCATTAGTCCAGGCGTCTAGATAACTAGTCCAGTAAAATAACCACCATGCTACCGTATCTCATATCATTCTTCATCCACTGACCTTAGCCATAATCAAACTATGCTATATGTGTGAAATGGTAACTTTTTTCACTGTAGATCTTTCAATCTATCCAATTTAGAATCCAGCTCAAGCAAGTCTTTTGCTTGAAAAAATAATCTAGTTGAAACCAGTGCCTTCAGAGAGAAACGCAGGCCCCAGATTATATTGCTGGGTCCACGTCATGCTCTCATGAATGTGCAGCTAAATATTGGTTACATTTTAATGTTAAGGTAAACCAACAAGGCGATTGGATCTCTGTTAATATTTACAACATTGAAAAAATAAGTTAAAATGGTTTCTAGTCAGTGTATAATCTAGGAACTCTTAAACTTCATTTCAGTGGTAGCTGTTATCCCAGACTGCCTCCTTGAGGACATCTGACACTGCTTGTCTAAAATTGATTTGGGTGCTTTGTATTGAAGGTATTTTACATTGTTTATATAGATTTTGAAGCCGACATTTATGTAAAATGTGTAATATAACTATAATAATCCAAAAGGCACTAGGACATTGAAAAATCACACAGAATGGGCACAGAAAAACAAAAAAAATCTCTGTAGTGGTTTGTAGAAATATTAACTCAGGGATGATTTTTTGAAGTTCAAGTAAGTGTTGGGGCAGAAATGTCCCACTTGAAAACTTGCTACATTTACCTAGATTGCATATAGCAATGAATTACAACTTGGAACTGACAAAGAATGAAAATAGACCTCCCCCTCCCCCCCACCCCCCACCGACACACCAAATTATATATATACAATTGTGTATCTTTTGTAACTGTCAAATGAATAACATTTTTGTATTCACAGCTAGTTCCTCCAGTTTTCAGGACCAGGTGATCCAAAGGGCATTTAATTCTGTAAATTGAGAACTATCACCAAATTACCATGCATTTCTAAACAGAGTTTTAGCAGATCATTTGGATTTTATTCATGGCTCTGATTTTTTGTTGAGAATAACAGTGGGGCTAACAGTGCTCACTGTATTATGGTGTAAATCGGACAGCAACCTCTGGTGTTCGCACACGCACAGTTGAATGCAGAAATCTGGAAGTTGCTGTTCAAGTTACCTACTCCTCTGTTCTATAACAGTACCTCACTCATAGACTTGGCATTGAAATTCTCATAGGGGTTTGAAGTTACCCTACTTCCTCCATTACAACAGTGACTACACTTTAAAAGTACTTCATTGGCTGTGGCTGTAAAGTGTTTGGGATATGCTGGGATATTATATAAATGCAAATCTTTTCTTTTTTACTTACCACCAGTTTCCCTCTAAACACAACAGAAAAAAGTAGGACCGGTGCATTCAGTTGCAAGTGAATTTTTAACAACATGCTAAAATCATAATTACTGCCAAACAACCTCTCTGGCACTGAAAATTTAATTTAACAAGTATGAAGTCTCATTCCTTCAGAATTTAATTCATGTTGGAGATTTAATTTTTTAAAAACTTTTCTTTCTGTTTCTTACCTCCCTGTCTCTGGATTCCATCTTTCCTTCCCTTTCTTTATTTTGCCTTCTGATTTTACATTGGAATAAATCTGATTTGCACTTCCTGGTTTATACCCTGAGTGTCTCAATTGAGGCTTCTTCAATCTGCTTGATTGAAGAGCTGTTACTTGCCCAACTCATCTATGCCTCAGATCCCCTGTAGAGGGCGCCATGCTAGATCAGCCACCCGAAGTCAGCAACTTGCCACCCAAAAGCTTGTGGGCAGCTGTCAGCATAGTGACCGGTGAGAACCGTTCCTTTGCAACTGACTCTAAAATCCAGGCCAATGAATCATATAATATAGAGTCATAGAGTTATACAGCACAGAAACAGGCCCTTCGGTCCAGCACTCAACTATTCTAATCCCATATTCCTGCACTTGGCCTGTAGCCTTGTATGCTATGGCGCTTCAAGTGCTCATCATATGGTTCATTTAAATTGTTAAATGGCATTACCATCATGGAATCCCCTTCCATCAACATACTGGGAGTTACCATTGACCAGTAACTTAACTGGACCGTATAAATACTGTGGCTACAAGAACAGGTCAGAGACAGGGAATTCTGTGGTGATTAACCTACCTCCTGACTCTACAAAGCCCGTCCACTATCTATAAGGCACAAGTCAGGAGTGTGAAGGAATACTCCTCACTTGCTTGGATGACTGAAACTCCAACAGCACTCAAGATGCTCAACACCATCCAGGACAAAGCAGCCCCCTTGATTGGCATCCCATCCACCACATTAAACATTCACTCCCTCCATCACCAATGCACAGTAACAGCAGTGTGTACCATCAAGAAGATGCACTACAGCAACTCACCAAACCTCTTTCAACAGCACCTTCCAAACCTGTAACTTCTACCACCTAGAAGAACAAGGACAGCAGACACATGGGAACACCACCACCAGCAAGCACCCACCCAAGTCACGCATCATTACGACTTGGAAATATATTGCCATTCCTTCACTCTCGCTGGGTCAAACTCCTGGAACTCCCTCCCTAACAGCACTGTGGGTGCACCCACACCAAAAGACTGCAGCAATTCAAGAAGGCAGCTCACCACTACCTTCTCAAGGACAATAAGGGATGGGCAATAAATGCTGGCCTTGCCTGCAATGCTCACATCCCATGAATGAATAAAAACAAGAATTGTGAACATTGAATAATATAACAGAACTAGGGATGAGAGGTTTATTTTCAATAAAATGAATTATGACTACAGTCAAAACAGTAATTACCCTTTTCATTATTTTGCAATCGTTTTCTATAGATTTCAAAATTTAGCTAATTGTGGCTTTCTACAACTGTATTCAATCATGAGGAATGTCTTGCTCAAAGGTCACAATTATACAAATGTACTTTTTGGTCAAATGACTCCAACATCCTATATGGAAAATAATAAATTATTGTTATCATGCAGGCCCCCACCTGCCAAGGATGAAGCACATAATTTCGCAACATGGACATTAAACTTAAAGTTGTTGCTGGGAAGAAAAGAGGGCCTATCACAAGGAGTTGACAGGTCCCTCACCCAAAAGACCTTTTTTGCATAGTAGCAGACAGCGTTGGAACAAAGGAACCGGTCCCTGCTCCCCCAATACACAGAAGACATGGTCAGACCAGTTTAGTCACATGACTAACTGGCTGTTGGAATTTTTTGAACTTGACACAGAGAATTTGAACTCAGAAAGCTGTTTGCTCCTGGACTGGAAAAGACCTCTATCTTATCTGCTGTCATCTCGCTCTCACCAGCTTTAGAAACCATTGAAGACACATGAACCCCAAGAGATAAAAGTCTCCTACAGTGAACAAGGTTTAAGAAGAATACTGGGCCGCAACGAAAAGCTAGACTACCTACAAACAAGGACTCTACAGCGAGCCTGAAGCACAGTAAAATAAAACCCTCTTCAGAGATTGCCTCAAACCTCATGTAGGCATTAACCGAATTAGAGTTTAAGTTTTAATAAATTTCACTTTTCTTGTTTAAACCTAAGAAGGCCTGTTTCTGCTCATTTCATGCCTTATAATTGGAAAGCACTGAACAAGGATTCACTAAGGGGGAGCTCAAAACATGGTGTGTTTAAAATCAAACCCTGTTACAATAAGACCAGGTGAAGGTTGAGAAAGATCCCTAGACACATTTCTCACCTGGTCGTAACATTGTGGATAGTCTTACATAGTATTACAGCACCAAAAAAGGCCACTCTCACCAACCTACTGTAGAGCAACACTACATTTTTTCATTTCTTAAATTTATTGCCCTTCTCTTCACCTTCACCCCTAAACCCTGCTCCATCAAGATTTGAATGATGGTTGGACACTGTTTTGAAAGTCACAGACACATGGAGCATCAGGTATGCTAAGGGACAAAGGTTAGAAAAACTACAACTAGAAAAAGAAAATCATTGATATTACTGTTTTTTTCTTTTCAAAAGGATACCTAAAACAGTCAAAACCAAAATACTATGGCACTCTGTTTATGTAATATGAAGAAAGAACTTGCATTTATATAGTGCCTTTGACACCTTCATCATATCCTAAAGTGCTTTACAGCCAATGAAGTACTTTTGCAATGTAATCATTTTTGAAATGCAGTCACCAATTTGCACATAGTAAGGCCCCACAAACAGCTACAAAATAATGGCCTGATAGTCTGTTGGTTTAGGGATTTATACATCAGGCTGAAATAATCATTACTGTGGGCTTGCTTTAGCACAACCAACACATCCTGTATGTTTCATCAAAATAGATGTGCACCTCTCAAAATCCGTTCCTGTCTTTCCTGTAACTCCCTGTTTAAATGCCTCCAATCAGGTTTGCAGCACTCCCACTGCACCAAAACAACTATAACCAAAGGCACAAATAATATTCCCATTGATGAGTAGGGTGCATTATTCCTCTTCATACTCCTCAACCTCTCTGTAACTTTTGACATGATCGACCACATCATCCTCTTCCAAAGACTCTTTTCCATTGCCCCACTTGGCGAGACAGCCCTTTCTTGGTTTCAGTCTTACCCAATGTTCCCTCTGAGCTGTATTGCAGTCGCGCCACGCAACAACTTGGAGTTCCACACAGGCTGCTCATAGGTCATCCCCTTTAAGATACTGCACATGCACAACTGTGCAAAAAAATTTAAAGGTACTGTGTACTTAAATGAATAGGCAGCACATGAAAAACAGTAGAGGGGTCATTGGTCTTGCCTCTCCAATTATAGTCAAAGTATCTCTGACAATGGTTTCACTTCCAGCCTCGCCGTTGACCCCCTTTCTGTCATCATCTGCATGCTGCCCTTTGGTGACATTAACTTTCAGATTCATGCTGATTACACTCACCTTTACCTCTCCATCACCTCTTTCAGCTCCACCACTGTCTCTGTTTTGTCACACATCCAGTCCTAAATGAGCTATTATTTTCTCCAGTTAAGTATCAGGAAAACTGACGCTAGATTCATACATGTGCCACCGACATCACCCTCCTCCCTGGTCACTATTTACTGACCCAGATGATTTACAACCTTGGCT
The DNA here is from genome assembly GCF_036365525.1 of Heterodontus francisci. Taxonomy (NCBI): domain Eukaryota; kingdom Metazoa; phylum Chordata; class Chondrichthyes; order Heterodontiformes; family Heterodontidae; genus Heterodontus; species Heterodontus francisci. The sequence continues at coordinate 66,831,988 of NC_090383.1, read as the reverse complement.
TTCTGTTCTACCCTGTCTGAGATTCAGACCCATGACTTCTCCATCATAAAAACAGCCTACTTCCACCTCTGAAACATTGTTAGCCACTGCCTCAACCCATTTTTCCACTGAAATCCTCAACCATGTTTTTGTTACTTTCAGGCTCAATTGACTCCAATGTTCTCCAGGATAAACTTCCATTCTGCACCTTCTATAGACTTAATACATCAACTTACTTTAATATAAAATTCCATGCCACGTATCTGTCATGCTAGACTCCCACCTGCCAAGAATGAGGCACATTAATTTTGTCATGAACATTGATTTTAAACTGTTACTAGAGTGAGGTAAGGACTTGTTAAACTGTTCATCCGTGGCTGGAAAAGACATTTGCATATTAACAGACAGTGTTTGGAAGGACAAAGCAGCCATTCCCTGACACATTCAACCCTCAATGGACATTTGATCATCAGACGTTGAAGGTGGAGGACCTTGCATTCCAGGTTGACTGCTAAGATGGCCGAATACACAAACGGACATGGTCAAACCAGCTAGTCACATGACTAACCTGCTGGGCAACCTGAGTTTTTTGAATTTGTACAAATGGTTTGGGCAGGAAACCTGTTTGCTCCTGGACTGAGAAGACCTCTCCTGTCTGCTCCCGTCTCTTTCTCACAAGCCTCTGAATCCACTGAAGACATATGAACCCAAGAGAGAAAAGTCTCCTACAGCGAACAAGGTTTAAGAAGAATACTGGGCCCCACCAAAAAGCAACATCTACCTACAATTAAGAACTCTACAGTGAGCTCGAAGAACTGTAACAACAACTCTTCAGATATTGCCTCAAACCTTTCCACTTTATTTTTCTTCGGCTCTTTTCTGTCTCTATTTGGATGTGTATATCGCGTATGCATGCTAGCATGGGGTGCGGCGTGTATCCGTAGGTATTAACCGAGTTAGAGTTTAAGTTTAATAAATGTCAACTTCTCTTCTTTATACCTAAGAAAACCTGTTTGTGCTGGTTTCTTTGTCTTATAATCGGAAAGCGGTGAACAAGGATTCACCAACGGGGAGCTAAAAACACGATGTGTTTAAAATTAAACCCTGTTACAGTTACACCAGGTGAAGGCTGAAAGATACACCCTGGACCTCTTTCTCACCTGGTCATAACCGAAATTTGGGTGCTATCGTCCTGGATTTTACCCACAGACAGACGAGAGAAATTGGAAGTGGGAAGTCAAATTGTTCCCAAAAAGAGCAAGATTTCAATACAGGTTTTCTTGTGGTTGTGTGTGCTTGAATACTAACATGTCTGCGACTGAAGCTAGTAGTTCTCCAAGCCAGGGTGAAGTAACTTGGGATAAGTTAAAAGCACTGTCTATGGAGGAGTTGAGGAAAATGGGATCACTGATTATGGAATCAGAGGGAAGAAGCAAACTTCTTAAAAATTTTTAGAAGGAAGAAAACAGAAAGTAGGAGATCAGTGTAGGGGGAGTGGTGTCCCACAAGGTTCAGTTCTGGGGCCACTTCTGTTCACTGTGTTTAATCCTGATTTGGATGCTGGCCTCAAGGGATTGGTGTTGATAATTTCAAAGGACACTAAAATAGGTGGTACGTTTTTTTTTAGAAGACTAAAGGAAACTGCAAAGGGATACTGGCACAATGGGGAAATGGTCTTAAAATGTAGCAGATAGAATTCAAAGTAAGTTTGAGTGTTACGGTCAGGTGAGGACAGGTCGAATGGGTCCCTTGTTCCCTCTCCTTGTTTGACCACAACAGGTTTATTTCTTTTTTAAGTAGATATACTTGCCAATTCAGTGAGTAACTGCTTATGCGCCATGATCATAAAAAGAGCCAATTGGACAGGTTTTCTCGAGTTTAACAAAGAAAGAGGTTAACTTTATTGTACTTAAACCGATGTAAGTAAAATAATAAAATACACTACAACTTTCACACACACACACACAAAAACACTAATAGGTTACAGAGTGGGGAAGGAGCGATTGGTCGAATTAGACTCCAGAGAAATAAAAGGAGTATACAGTCTGTGGAGGTTGGTGACTCAGCTGGCTTCAGGCTGAATTCGGTGGTCCTGAGACTTCTGGTTTGAAGATGTGGACAGTTAATTTGGTGGTTCTCTGGGAGGCAGCATTGAGGCTGATTCCCTTCAAGGGGGGGCTCCCTGTCTGTTCTTTCCAGACCTTCTCAAAATTCTATAGCTCTACCCTCAGGCTTAAGTAATTAAGCACAGTGAACATTGATTGGTGAACAGACCAACACAATCAAACACAGATCAATTAAACCACTGAGCACTACAGTCTGCAGAAGGGGATATGCCTCGGTGATCACGATCAACAGGCAGAGTTTGATGCTTGCAAGGTTTGAGTGGTTCATCTCCACCAGTTTAGTATTCAGGTTTCCAGCCGGTAGATTTAAAAAAATCATCATTTGACATAGCACGTTTTCATGACAGTGAGGAAATACATTTTGGTTAAAAGAAACCAATTATACTCTGAATGTAATTAAACTCAGTGGTGCTGAGAGCAGAGGGTATTGGAGATACCAGCTGACAACACATTAAAGGCAACACTTCAGGTTGATGAAACTTTAAAAAAGCTAATGAAGTTCTGGGTTTTGTCATGAGATATTAAATGTAAATACCAATAGGTAACGATGAGCCTAGAAAAACCCTTATAAGGTTTCAGAGTATTGTGTGCAGTACTGAGGCGGAATCTTCCCGACATAGAATATTAATGCAGGTCCGGACTATTCCCGGGTACTGACCCTGCTCACTTCCGCAGTGCACCCTCTGGTGCAATCTTACAGGAGTCAGCCAATTAAGAGGTCACCTTTGCATTCACTGTCAAACTAAGGATGGCAGGTGGAACAGCGATGTGGAAGGCCCAATCAGAGGGCCCACAGCACTGGATGGCCGGCAGTCCCACCGGGAGAGGTGGGCGCTGCTGAGGCAAAAAAGAGAGTGCGAGTGCGACTCAAAATGGAGGCGCTTTCAGATGCCTGCTGAGAATTTAAAAATAAAATAGGCCCACAGCTGTTAGGGCTATCTGTATGGAGAGATACTCCTCCACAGAATTGATTGTGGCCGTGGCTGTGGCCCTTTCATTCTTATAGCTCCTTCATTGGGCAATTGAGATGAGGCTCCGATAGCCCCGCAACCTGCCGCTGGGTGGCTGGCTACAAATAGGTGCTGGGCTCCGGACTTAGCAGAGATCTGTGCAATGCTGGGAAAATGCCTGTGGCCTCTGAAAATGGTCTCTTAGTGGGACCTTAATTAGCCTAATATCTGCCAACCTCAGTGGAGAAGGAAGCTGTTTCTTATGGCAACACGCCATTGGGAAGTTCACTCACAGGCAGGACAGTGTCTGGGAGCCGACCTGACATGCAACTATCTGAATTTCATCACCTCACTCCACAACTGCCTCCACGGGGCTGGGACGATTCTGCCCCTGGACTCAGCATTTGAGGTTTTAGAGCAAGTCGAATAGAACCATAGAAAGGTTATGGCACAGAAAGAGGCCATTCAGCCCATCATGTCTGCGCTGGCTGAAATAACTAGCCGCCCAGTCTAATCCCACTTTCCAGCACCTGGTCTGTAACCTTGCAGGTTACAGCTCTTCAGGTGCTGGTCCAGGTACCTTTTAAATGAGTTGAGGGTTTCTGCCTCCACCACCGATCCGGGCAGTGAATTCCAGACACCCATCACCCTCTGGGTGAAAAAGTTTTTCCTCATGTCCCCTCTAATCCTTCTAACAATCACCTTAAGTCTGTGCCCCCTAGTAATTGACCTCTCCATTAGGGGAAACTCTAGTTTACTCTATCTAGGCCCTTCATAATTTTGTACACCTCAATTAAGTCACCCCTCAGCCTCCTCTGTTCTAAGGAAAACAACCGTAGCCAATCCAATCTTTCTTCACAGCTGCAACTTTCAAGCCCTGGCAACATTCTGTAAATCTCCTCTGTACTCTCACTAGAGCAATTATGTCGTTCCTGTAATGTGGTGACCAGAACCGTACATAATACTCCAGCTGTGGCCTAACCAGTGTTTTATATAGTTCCAGTATTAAATCCTTTTGTTTGTATTCTATACCTTGGCCAGTAAAGGAAAGCATTCCATATGCCTTCTTCACCACTTTATCTACCTGTCCTGCCATTTTCAAGGACCTGTGGACATGCTATCCAAGGTCTCTCACTTTCTCTACCCCCTCTCAGTATTGTGTATTCGCTTGTTTTGTTTGCCTCCCCAACTGCATTACCTCACACTTTTCCGGAGTGAATTCCATTTGCCACTTTTCCACCCACTCAACCAAACCATTGATATCATTCTGGAGTCTACGGCTATCCTCTTCACTATTGACTTACACGGCCAATTTTTGTGTCACCTACAAATTTCCCAATCATGCCTCCCATGTATCCCATGGGCTTTTACTTTTCTGACCAGCCTGCCATGTGGGTCCTTGTCAAATGCCTAACTAAAATCCATGTGGACAACATCCACTGCACTACCCTCATCAATCCTCCTTGTTACTTCCTCAAAAAATAACAAATCCATGTTGACTATCCCTGATTATCCTGTCCTTTCTAAGTGACAGTTTATCCTATCTCTCAGAATTGATTTTAATAATTTACCCATCACCGAGGTCAGATTGACTGGCCTATAATTATTTGGTCTATCCGTCGCACCCTTTTTAAACAAGGGTACAACGTTTGTAGACCTCCAATCCTCTGGTACCTCGCCTGTATCTAGTAAGGATTTGAAAATGATCCTTAGTGCATCTGTTATTTCCTCCCTGGCTTCCTTTAATAGCCTGGGATACAAACGACCTGGCCCTGGTGATTTATCCACTTTCAAGGATGTCAGACCCTCTACTACTTCCTCTCTCATTATGCTATTGTATCTAATATTTCACACTCCTCCTCTTTAATGACAATGTTGCATCATCCCTCTCTTTTGTGAAGACAAAGTACCCATTAAGAACCCTACCCACATCTTCTGCATCCAAGCATAAGTTACATTGTATATCTCTGATAGGCCCTACCCTTTCCTTAGTTATCCTCTTGCTCATTAATGTATTGATAAAACATCTTTGGGTTTTCCTTGATTTTACCTGCCAATATTTTTTTCATGTCCTCTCTTTGCTTTCCTAATTTCCTTTTTTACTTCACCCCTGCACTTCCTAAACTCCTCTAGGCTTTCTAAAGTATTAAGATTTTTGTGACTGTCATAAGCTTTCTTTTTCTGCTTTATCTTTCCCTGTATGCTTCTAGATAACCAGGGTGCTCTATATTTTGCAGTACCGCCCTTTTTCTTTGTGGGGACATGTCTACACTGTGACAATAGAATCTTGGTTACACTGTATTTCCGATATGTAATTTGTGTCTTCTACTATTATGACAGATACAAAATATTTGTTCAATGTCTCTGCCATTTCCTCGTTTCCCCATTATAATTTCTCCTCTCTCTGCCTTTAAGGGACAAACATTTATTTTAGCCGCTCTATTCCTTTCTATATACTTGTAAAAGCTTATACAATCTGCCTTTCTATTCCTGGCTGGTTTACTCTCATTCTATTTCTTCCCTGTTTTTCAACTTTTTGGTTGCCCTATACTGATTTCTGAAACATTCCCAAACCTCAGGTTTACTGCTATTCTGTGCAACATTATAAGTCTCTTCTTTTAATCTAATACTGTTCTAACTTCCTTAGTAAGCCACAAATAGATGTTTCTTGCTGAGTTTTTGTTTTTTAATGGAATGTATTTTTGTTGAATGTATTGAATTGTTTCTTGAAATGTTTCCCACTGTTTATTTACCATTATACCTTTTAGTCTATTAACCCAATCAGTCTTAGCCAGCTCTCCCCTCTTCTCTATGTAATTGGCTTTGTTTAAGTTTAAGATTATTGTTTGAGATTGGAGTATGCTGCTTTCAAACTTAATATGGAATTCAATTATATTATGATCATTTTTTCCCAGAGGATCTTTTACTATGAGATTACTAATTAAACCTGCCTCTTTGCACAATACTAGATTTAAAATAGCTTTATCCCAAGTTGGTTCCACAACATATTGCTCCAGGAAGCTGTCATGAAAGCATTCTACAAACTCATCTTCCAGACTACCTTTGTCAATTTGATTTGTCCAGCCTATATGAAGATTAAATTCACCCACAATTATTGCATTGCTTTTGTTACAAGCTCCAATTATTTCTTGCTTAATGCTCTGACCAACAGCATAATTACTGTGAGGGAGTTTATAAACTACTCCCACCAGCATTTTCTGACCCTTTTTATTCATATTCTCCACCCATACGTATTCTAATTCCTGATCTTCTGAACCATGAAAATTGTCCTTTAGTACAAGGGTTACTCCTCCTCCTTTTCCATTCTGTCTGTCTTTTCAAAATGTTGTGTACCCTGGAATATTTACTTCCCAACCTTGGTCACCTTGTAACCATGTCTCTGTACTGGTGATTAGATCCAAACCATTTATCTGTATTTGTGCCATTAGTACATCTATCTTATTGCAAATGCTTCATGCATACAGATAAAGAGTCTTTAATTTTATTTTTTTACTACTATTCCTTGCATGAACCGTATTCATTAATGCAATATTACCATTAAACTCTCTGTCCCTTCCTGTTCCACTCAGATTCACTAGGATGTAGCCGAGCATGAGGAGATACAAAAACTTGAAAAGATTTGGTGTTTTGTCATTAGGACAACACAGATTATAGGTTGATATGATCAAATGGTTCAAGAACAAGGGGCAATAAAGATAAGACTAAATGTAAGAGATTTAGAACAGAGGGAAGAGAAACCTCTGCACAAAGGGCATTGTAGAATTTACAGTCAGTGACTGAGGCAGAAACTACATCAACATTAAACATAGGATACGGAAAAGGGATTGGGAACAGGGTGAAATAATGTGATTAAAACTGTTTGCTTAGTTTTGGAATAAACATCGACAGAGACTTGTTGGCAGAATGGCCTGTTTTCATGTTGTAACTTCTATGTATTTCCAGTAATAATTCTTTAAACTTTATTTTTTCTTGCTTGGACACACTCATAATATTGGAAAATAATGTTCATTGAATGAAAAGGTTTATGTTGTCAGGGTCAATGAATTCTCTTTTCCTCCCTTCTATAATTTCCACTTTGCTGAAATGGTGTACATAAATATTTAAAATAGTTTAATAGTTTACATAAACACAATGCTGTTCCAAGTATTCAGTACCATATGCTGGTGAGATATGAGAAATCCAGCTTGTAATTGGATAAGTGGTATACTATTCCTTTTACCTCTGTATATTTTGCTACAGTCCAAAGGAATGTGCTGCTAGGAGGCTCAGATTAACCCACTTTCCATGGAGGGGTAAATATCAATTCCCCATTTCTTCTGAGAGATGAAGCATTGAATTTTACCAGATGGGAGGACACCAGACCTAAATCGGGTTGCATGGTTATTTGGGTGTCAGCCAGGAAATGGAATGGAATTTTGCTGCTCATGTCCAATTAGTGGTTTGCAGGCATGGGAGCTGGCCAATATTGGGGGGTGGGTGGATGGGAGGAAGTCCCGGCAGCTGAAAGGCAGGCACCATATTTAAAGCGATGGCAGTGCTCAATTTAAAGGCATCACAAATAGAAGCACCTGGAAGTGAGAGTAAACAAGGAATGATTTCATGAAATGGCTCCAGTTAGAGGAGGAGTGACCGCCAGGTATAGTGATGCCTCCCTGGAGGTGCTCCTTCAGGTAGCAAGAGCAATGGGAGGAAGAGGCCAGCAAGCCTCACCATAAAGGCATGGCTGGAGGTCAGAGAGGAAGTTAGCAGTCGCGGGTTTGTTGCATGGGCATGGTTGCAGTACCACAAGCGATGCAATAACCTGTTGAGATCTGGCAAGTCGAGTGGACCTCATCAAGCTCACAGCCCTGAATGTCACAAATGGTGCCAATGAAATGTGAAAAATGGTTGACAACCTAGGCATTGGATATGATCAGGCACCTGCGTTCACAGTGAGATGCATAGTTGCCTCACAGCAGAGGCCACTGATCATTCAGCATTGATTGCTGCATTGCCAATAATAAATGGCCCCTAGCAGCAGGCCTCCCAGTGGCGCCATATTGGACCTTAAAACTGAGTAGGGCCCTACCAAATTCACGGTCAAATTTTACAAATTGCACGGTCACACCATTTTAAGAATCGTGAATTTCACCATTTCGCCTATTTAAATTGTAAATTTCATGGTGTCACAACAAACCATGAAAATGATCTATTTAAAACAAAAAAAAGACAAGGAGGCTTCTGGTTTCAAATGGCATTTATTATACAAAAAATGTATACACTAAAAAACTATTGTAAAAAGCTGACGATAAATAGGTTACATTCTTTAATCACTGAAATCAGTGGTTGAATGTGAGCATGGAGCAGCCTGCAACTGTCTCTTTCTTCATTCCCTGTTTCTGTGCTGTGAATACCTTTCCGTCTTTAGACACAGCCCTCTCCGCATCCCCAGAGTTTGTTGGAATTGTCAGACAGCGCCATACTAGCCTTGCAATATAGGGGATTCTGCATTCCACAGAGTTCCAAAACTGCAGCACAGGCAAAGTACAATCTGCTTCCTTTGTGAGGCTTTTATAAATAAGAATTTCCAGCCTACAGTTCTTGTCAAAGCCAGAAATCGCATCAAACGACTTTAAATCCACCATCCACAGGAGCATTTGTGTAGGGTCAAAGATACACACAGCTTTCAGGAACGCTGCAGAAGGTTGTTGAAACCACTGAGCTGTTTTTTTCTTCACCGCTTGATTCTTCCCCGTGGCAGCAATGTTGTTTGAGTTTCTTTGCCAGGCAAGAAAACACCTGTTGATCACATGCATTTAATTGAGCATCATCAGATTGTTGTTCATTTGAGGTGGCACAGTGGTCTCACAGCTCCAGTGACCTGGGTTCGGTTCTGGGTACTGCTTGTGTGGAGTTTGCAAGTTCTCCCTGTGACCGCGTGGGTTTCCGCTGGGTGCTCCAGTTTCCTCCCACAGCCAAAGACTTGCAGGTTGATAGGTAAATTGGCCATTGTAAATTGCCCCTAGTGTAGGTAGGTCGTAGGAGAATGGTAGGGAATATGGGATTAATGTAGGATTAGTGTAAATGGGTGGTTGTTGGTTGGCACAGACTCGGTGGGCCGAAGGGCCTGTTTCAGTGCTGTATCTCTCTCTATGACTTTATGACTGTGCTTCAGCCCAGAATAGAACATCCTTTACTTTATTGTAAGCTTTGTGGATTGTGACATGTGGAGATACAAACCAAGTAATTAAATCCATCAGTCGTATAGCATTCTTGGCAACAAACTGAACCTCCTCATTAAGCTGAGGATCATTTAGAAGAGTCACAATGTCGGTTAAAACCTGTGTTTTTGTCAGAGTGAGCTCTTTTGAGACAAAGTCTGAGTAGTATTTCAGGTGAGCTACATGATACTGTACTGCACGACACCAAGAATTCCAACATGTAATTACCTGCTCTGGAGGAATGGTAATGTTTTGTTCCCCAATTTCAGCCATTTCAACTGCATTTGCAATGTGTTGCCTTATTGGAGCTTGTGACTAGGGCAGTGTTTGAGGATCTTTTTAATGCAGCTGACCAGTTTGTCGACTTTACCAAACTCACTTTTCCACAGCTCACGAACATGAGAAATTTTGGCCGGAATGTTACGGTAGACAGACGGGAGCTGGCCTCTGACGTAAAAGTCACTGGCGAACCCGCTTCTGCCTCGCCTGGGGGTCCGTCCCGTATGTTACGGGTCCCCAGGTTTTAATTGTTCCGAGGCGGGACTTCCACCCGCTTGAGGGAGGAAGTCCCACCACATCGAGCTGCCAGCCAATTAGCGGGCCGGCAGCTCTTAGTCCCAGCAACACCACCGGGAGTGGTGGCCACTGCTGGGACTGCAGCCCAGCCGAAGATATAAGATGTGGAGCCGGGAGGAAAGGTAAATTTTGGCTGATTCGCTGGGAGTAATCATTTGAGCCCTGGCGAGGCAAGGATGGTCGGTTGGGGGCAAGGGTGGGGGGGGGCGTGTTGCATTCTGGGGGTGGTTTGGTAGCATGGGCGGCCCTCCATTGGGCACCCTGTGCCTGATGAGCAGGCCCCCCGCCCCCTCCAGGACGATTGGCTTTCCCAGGCAGCTTTTCCCGGCTCCAGGATGCCACTTGCCATGCGTAAAATCGGCGTGGAGGTGGGCAAAGACCCTTAAGTGGCCATCATTTCATCCGTCGTCTCATCTGTCACCAAACAAAAAATCTTTTTTTTTTATATTGGGGGACTTTGATTACCCAAATATCAATTGGGATAATGTTAGAGTAAAGGGAAAGGAGGGGGTGGAATTTCTGCAATGTGTTCAGGAGAATTTCCTTGACCAGTATGTTTTCAGGTCAACTAGGAAGGAGGCATTGATGGATCTGGTGCTGGGGAATGAAGTGGGCAAGTGGACCAAGTGTCTGTGGGGGAACACTTGATTAAGAGTGATCATTGATCATTAGGTTTAGATTAGCAATGGAGAAGAACAAGGAACAATTTAAAGTCGAACTTCTATAATGAAGAGGGCTAACTTCAATGGGATGAGAGGGGATCTAGCCAGAGTAAAATGGAACCAAAGATTGACAGGAAAAAATGTAACAGAGCAATTGGTGATCTTTAAGGAGGAGATGTTTCAGGTACAAGCTAGGTACATTCCAACAAGGGTGAAAGGTAAGGGAACCAAAGCCAGGACTCCTTGGATGACGAGGGAGATAGAGAATATGATGAAACAAACAGAGATGGTGTATGATGCATGCCAGGTGAATTCTTCAAGCCAGAACCAGACCAAATACAATAACCTTGGAGGGGAAGTGAAGAGGAAAATAGGACTGGCAAAGACAGAATATGAGAATAGATTGGCAATTAACATAAGAGGAAACCCAAAAATCTTCTACCGGCATGTAAATAGTAAGCGGCTAGTAAGAGTTGAGGTGGAGCCTATTAGGGAGAAAGTGGGTGATATATGTGTGTACAGTGTGTACCATCTACAAGATGCACTGCAGCAACACACCAAGGCTCCTTAGACAGCACCTTCCAAACCCATGACCTCTACCAACTAGAAGGACAAGGGCAGCAAATGCATGGGAACAGCACCACCTGCAAGTTCCCCTCCAAGTCACACACCATCCTGACTTGGAACTATATCGCCGTTCCTTCACTGTCGCTGGGTCAAAATCCTGGAACTCCCTTCCTAACAGCACTGTGGGTGTACCTACCCCACATGGACTGCAGCGGTTCAAGAAGGCGGCTCACCACCACCTTCTCAAGGGCAATTAGGGATCGGCAACAAATGCTGGCCTGGCCAGCGACGCCCACATCCCATGAATGAATTTTTAAAAATGCTTAGAGGCACACGGCAAGGCTAGAATATTTAATGGGTACATTGTATTGGTGTTTACTAAGGAAGAGGATGCTGACAAAATATCAGTAGATGTGGAGATGGTTGAGGTAACGGATAGGGTGAAAATTGATGTGAAGGATATAATGGAAAGGCTCACTATGCTTGGAGTGGATATGTCACCTGGTCCGGATGACTTGCATCCCATGTTGCTAAAGGAAGTGGGGATGGAGATAGCAGAAGGGCTTGCCATAATCTTCCAATCTTCCCTAGATACAGGAGATGTGCCAGAAGATTGGAGAGTGGCAAATGTGACATCTTTATTCAAGAAAAGGTGTAAGGACATTCCCAGTAACCACAGGCCAGTCAGTTTAACATCTGTAGTGGGTAAGGTTTTAGAAACAAAAATCAGGGGGAGAAAATCAACAGGCACTTGGATAGGTTTGAGATAATTCAGGAGAGCCAGCACAGATTTATAAAAGGCAGATCGTGTTTGACTAATCTCATTGATTTTTTGATGAAGTAACAGAGAAGGTTGATGAATAGAAAGCAATGGATGTTGTCTATAGGGATTTTAAGAAAGCCTTTGACAAAGTATCACATCCAAGGCTGGTTAACAAAATTGAGGCTTGTGGAATAGGAGGGTCAGTGTCAGCTTGGATAATAAATTGTCTTAAGGATAGAAAACACCGAGTCGCGGTAAATTATTCTTTTTCAGTCTGGAGGATGGTAGCCAGTGGTGTTCCCCAAGGTTCAGCGCTAGGACCGCTGCTTTTTTTGATATATCTAAATGACTCAGACATTAGAACACAGAATAAAATTCCAAAATTGCCAATGATACCTAACTTGGAGGTGTGGCAAACTATGAGAATGATACCATTCAACTGCAACAGGACATAGATAGACTAGCAGAATGGCCAGACAATTTAATACAGAGAAATGTGAAGTGATGCATTTTGGGAGGTAATATAGACTAAATGGAACAGTTCTAAAAAGTGTACAGAGACAGAAGGACCTGGGGATTCATGTGCATAGATCTTTGAATGTGGCAGGACATATTGAGAGAGTAGTTACCAAAGCATATGGGATTTTGGGCTTCATAAATAGAGGTATTGAGTACAAGAGCAGGGAAGTTATGCTGAAACTTTATAAAACTCTGGTTAGACCACAACTAGAGTATTGTATGCAGTTCTGGCCACCACACTTTAGGAAGGATGTGAGGGTCCTTGAGATGGTGCAGAGATTTACCAGAATGGTCGCAGAGATGAGGGATTTTAGTGATAAAGTTAGGTTGGAGAAGCTGGGGTTGTTCTTCTTGGAGCAAAGGACTTTGATGGGAAATTTGATAGTGGTATACAAGATTATGGCAGGTTTGGATAGAGTAGACAAATAAAAGTTGTTTTCATTAGCTCATGGTACAAGGACTAGGGGACACAGATTTAAGGTTTTGGGCAAGTGATGCGAGGGGATGTGAGGAAGAACTTTTTTACGCAGGGAGTGGTAATGACTTGCTGCCTACGAGAGTGTTGGAAGCGGAGACGATAAATGATTTCAAAAGAAAAGTGGATGGGCACTTGAGGTAAATAAACTTGCAGGGCTATTTAAATGGAGCGGGGTGGGATTGATTGGATTTCTCTACAGAGAGCCGGCATGGACTTGATGGGCCTAATGGCCTCCTTCTGTGCCATATGACTCTACGAGTCTATGACAAGGCATCTATTGCCAGCTTAATGCACGATGAGCTGCTGACTGGGATATCCCACAGATGTCTCCAGAGGATCTCTGGAATGATCCTGAGGCGTAAAAGTTGAGGGCCACAGGCAATGGGTGGCCACTACTTCCCACATCCAACAAATCCTCCTCCTGCACAGCTCCGACACCACCTGCCTGGTCAGCCACAGTCTTCACAGACACTGCTGCTCCGACATCTCCATGAAGCAGAGCCTTTGTAAGTAAATCCTTCTATGACCACGAGCCGTTCGTAATCCACTGCGCCCTTTCACCCTCAAGAGCCTGCTGCTCCTTTGGGTATTGCAGCCATGCTCCTTGTAGCTGCACCTGTCTCTCTCTCTCTCTCTCGCATTCTCCTCCTCACTGGAGGAGTTAAAGTCTGAATGCATGAAACCCATTGATAATTGATGCACTCAGGGCTCAAAGACTCTCAATCCCCTAACTCTGCAAGCATGATTTGCACATCGGAGAGACCCTTCTCATAATTTGTATGCGCCCAATTGTCAGTACCTGCAGCTTCTCCCTTTAATGCCTCTCACCCTTCCTGTGTTGAAACACTGCTGCTCTCACTGGCTTCCACCTCGAGCCACCACTCACCTGCTGCTGAGCTCTTGTCTCTTTATAGCTGGTGAGCCGCTGATGCTCCACGGATCCCGTGTGCCCCTGGTAAAATTCAAAAACTTGCTTAAAATAGCATTTAGTTGGCTTATTAACAGGCCTAATTGCCTATCCACTGCCCGACTGCCTCCAGAAAAACTGACAGGCGGTGGGAACATGTCAGTAAAGGCCGGCTACCTGATCCGAACCCGACGGGACCCGAAAACATGTGTCGGGTTCGGGTCGGGTTGCACTTCCGGGTCCGGCATTCGGGCTCAGGTCAGGTCAGGCCGGGACGGACACACTCTATCACCACCTCAGTTAAGTGGCTCCAATGTTAATTTACTTTTTGGGCTTGAAAGGTGGTTTTGTTAGTTATTTTAAGCTTGTGCAGATCAGCAACAAAGTGAAAAATGGAAGGTAGGTTAACTGCTGGTTGGGTCGGGTCGGGTCGGGCGCGGGAAAAAATGGAAAGACTCAGGCCGAGTCAGGCTCGGCGTCTGATGTGGTTCTGTTGGGCACGGGTCGGGTTTCATTTGCAGACCCGAGCCGGCCTTTACATGTTGGGGTTTCATTTTGACACATTCCATTTTACTGCCTCCCCACCCACCAACCCCCCACCCAATGCCTCCAATCCCGTCGCCTCAGGGCCAGTAAAATTCAGCCTGAAGATTCAAAATTAAGTTGGCTCTCCTAGGATTGTTGCCACAGAAGACCATAGAGTCATTATGGCACAGAAGGAGGCTATTCAGCCCATCGAGTATATTGAAAATACTTGTTCACCATGGAAGAACGATGGTTCCTAATTGAACAAGTTTATGAAAATAAGTATCCAAATCCAGGATCCACTTATTGGTGATTTTTGTTTTCTCTAATGGTCAAGGTGAGGGATATTGTACATGAGAAATGGATTATTTCATGGCATTTTATACTCAGCATCTACCACTTGCAGATCAGGTGGATACCATTGTTTTATTGCAGATGAGAGATCCTGCTACTATGCTATAAAAGCCTTAGAAAATACCCCCTACTTTTTTTTTAAAGATAATTACAGCACAGGAACAGGCCCTTCGGCCCTCCAAGCCTGCGCCGATCCAGATCCTCTCTCAAAACATGTTGCCTATTTTCTAAGGTTCTGTATCTCTTTTCTTCCTGCCCATTCATGTATCTGTCTAGATACATCTTAAAAGACGCCATCGTGCCCGCATCTACCACCTCCGCTGGCAACGCGTTCCAGGCACCCACCACCCTCTGCGTAAAGAACTTTCCACGCATATCCCCCCTAAACTTTTCCCCTTTCACTTTGAACTCGTGTCCTCTAGTAATTGAATTCCCCACTCTGGGAAAAAGCCTCTTGCTATCCACCCTGTCTATACCTGTCATGATTTTGTACACCTCAATCAGGTCCCCCCTCAACCTCCGTCTTTCTAATGAAAATAATCCTAATCTACTCAACCTCTCTTCATAGCTAGCGCCCTCCATACCAGGCAACATCCTGGTGAACCTCCTCTGCACCCTCTCCAAAGCATCCACATCCTTTTGATAATGTGGCGACCAGAACTGTACGCAGTATTCCAAATGTGGCCGAACCAAAGTCCTATACAACTGTAACATGACCTGCCAACTCTTGTACTCAATACCCCGTCCGATGAAGGAAAGCATGCCGTATGCCTTCTTGACCACTCTATTTACCTGCGTTGCCACCTTCAGGGAACAGTGGACCTGAACACCCAAATCTCTCTGGACATCAATTTTCCCCAGGACTTTTCCATTTACTGTATAGTTCACTCTTGAATTGGATCTTCCAAAATGCATCACCTCGCATTTTCCCTGATTGAACTCCATCTGCCATTTCTCTGCCCAACTCTCCAATCTATCTATATTCTGCTGTATTCTCTGACAGTCCCCTTCACTATCTGCTACTCCACCAATCTTAGTGTCGTCTGCAAACTTGCTAATCAGTCGACCTATACTTTCCTCCAAATCATTTATGTATATCACAAACAACAGTGGTCCCAGCACGGATCCCTGTGGAACACCACTGGTCACACGTCTCCATTTTGAGAAACTCCCTTCTACTGCTACTCTCTGTCTCCTGTTGCCCAGCCAGTTCTTTATCCATCTAGCTAGTACACCTTGGACCCCAAGCGCCTTCACTTTCTCCATCAGCCTGCCATGGGGAACCTTATCAAACGCCTTACTGAAGTCCATGTATATGACATCGACAGCCCTTCCCTCATCAATCAACTTTGTCACTTCCTCAAAGAATTCTATTAAGTTGGTAAGACATGACCTTCCCTGCACAAAACCATGTTGCCTATCACTGATAAGCCCATTTTCTTCCAAATGGGAATAGATCCTATCCCTCAGTATCTTCTCCAGCAGCTTCCCTACCACTGACGTCAGGCTCACCGGTCTATAATTACCTGGATTATCCCTGCTACCCTTCTTAAACAAGGGGACAACATTAGCAATTCTCCAGTCCTCCGGGACCTCACCCGTGTTTAAGGATGCTGCAAAGATATCTGTTCAGGCCCCAGCTATTTCCTCTCTCGCTTCCCTCAGTAACCTGGGATAGATCCCATCCGGACCTGGGGACTTGTCCACCTTAATGCCCTTTAGAATACCCAACACTTACTCCCTCCTTATGCCGACTTGACCTAGAGTAATCAAACATCTGTTCCTAGCCTCAACATCCGTCATGTCCCTCTCCTCGGTGAATACTGATGCAAAGTACTCGTTTAGAATCTCACCCATTTTCTCTGAGTCCAAGCATAACATTCCTCCTTTGTCCTTTAGTGGGCCAATCCTTTCTCTAGTTACCCTCTTTCTCCTTATATATGAATAAAAGGCTTTGGGATTTTCTTTAACCCTGTTTGCTAAAGATATTTCATGACCCCTTTTAGCCCTCTTAATTCCTCGTTTCAGATTGGTCCTACATTCCCGATATTCTTTCAAAGCTTCGTCTTTCATCAGCCGCCTAGACCTTATGTATGATTCCTTTTTCCTCTTAGCTAGTCTCACAATTTCACCTGTCATCCATGGTTCCCTAATCTTGCCATTTCTATCCCTCATTTTCACAGGAACATGTCTCTCCTGCACGCTAATCAACCTCTCTTTAAAAGCCTCCCACATATCACATGTGGATTTACCTTCAAACAGCTGCTCCCAATCTACATTCCCCAGCTCCTGCCGAATTTTGGTATAGTTGGCCTTCCCCCAATTTAGCACTCTTCCTTTAGGACCACTCTCGTCTTTATCCATGAGTATTTTAAAGCTTACGGAATTGTGATCACTATTCCCAAAGTAGTCCCCTACTGAAACTTCAACCACCTGGCCGGGCTCATTCCCCAACACCAGGTCCAGTATGGCCCCTTCCCGAGTTGGACTATTTACATACTGCTCTAGAAAACCCTCCTGGATGCTCCTTACAAATTCTGCTCCATCTAGACCTCTAACACTAAGTGAATCCCAGTCAATGTTGGAGTATTCCTAAGGCCTCTTCAGCAAGAATGAGAAATTAGTGTTCAATTATGAGTGTTTTTCCACTGACAAATAGATTAAAATTGTTCCAAATCTGTTATATATGTATATATTGTTATACTATCTGTAAAGTATTAGGAACTAATTAGCTAGGAACTAGATGTTATGTGTAAGTATTCCAGTGGGGGACCTCATTCACGGCTGCACTGGGGAGTCATGTTATATGTAACACAAGAACCAGTTCAACCATGTTCCACAGCACAGAGCATTGTACTGAATTAAACAAGGCTGACTCCAGCCTTTTCCAAGATTCTTTCAATCATCTGGGAACCAGAAACAACATAAAGACGAAACATGGTGGCAGCGAGTGTTTGTGAGTAAATCTACAACATTTTTAAAACCATCAGATTGAGAAAAGTGACCCAAATTAGTGCCAGAGAGAGAGACAGAAAAACTGAGTGACTCGTGCGAAAACTCTACAACAAAAAGGTCGAAATGTCAGCCGGGACAGGAATGAATACTGATGGTGTTGTAGAGGCATTTGAGGCATTAAACAAAAGTGTAATTTGGCATTCAATAGTTTCCTAAAAGGCATAGTGAAGAGAAGAGGGTCAACTATATCCTTCTGTGGGCTGGTGATAAAGGATTAAATTTATTTAACAACTGGGACCTAAGCGAAGAGGACAGCAGAAACCCATACAAAATTTTAGAAAGATTCAGCACCCATCTCTAGCCAAAATCAAATCATCGGATATACCGATGTGAATTTCAAGGCTTCAGACAGGAACTAGGTGAGGCTATTGACAATTTTGTAGCAAGATTGAAAAATGCAGCCAGAAAATGTAAATTTAAGGACACAGATGAATGGCTGATAGATCAGCTCATTTGGGGTTCTGCACATCCTGAAGTACAGAAAGCTCTAATCGGACAGGACAAGCTCACAATATCGCAGGCTGTAGACACTGTCAGAGCACATGAAGCCACGAGCAGACCGATGAAGACTCTGACCTCCCAAATGGCTAGACTTCAGTCAAGCCGAGAGACAGGCAGCAGGGTCGATGCAGTGAAACAACAATTAAAGAATGTACACCAAGCAGAGAGAAAGACGTGCAGGAGCTGTGGAAGACCACACGAATTGACAGATAGAAGGAAATATCCCGCATATAGATCAATCTGCAGAGCTCGTGGAAAGACCAATCACTGGGAAAAGATGTGCAGAACAAGGCAAGAAGGCGGTAGACGAGTCATCAGAGCCAGAGTAACAGGGTGAAAGAATAGTGAAAAAATCCATATCCTGGAAGATGACGATGGGTTTGAGAACATGATAGCCATAGGAACCATAGAATTGCACGAAATGTTTGGATGTGACAGTTCCCAGAGAAAAGAAATTCAAACAACCATACAGATCAGGAAGAAGCTGAGAAATAAGCCCACAACGATAAATCTGAAGATTGATACTAGAGCACAGGGTAACATCATCCCGCTCAGACTATACCAGCAGATCTTTCCTGAAAATTTGGAGAAAAATGGTTATCCAAGGGAAGGTGCTCTGAAACCAAACAACATCATGCTAACTGCATACGGAGGAACTGAGATTCGACAGCTAGGAACAACCCAAATCAGAGGGACACACGAAGGAAAAGATGTTAACTGTATGTTCTATGTCACAGAAACAGATGGTCCAGCTATCCTGGGGTTGAGCAGTTGTGAAGAGCTGCAGATTATCTCAGTAAACCATGAGGTAAAGGAAGTGACACTGAAGGTTGAAGATAGTACACCCATTGAAAAGCGCCCTCTGATAAGAAGCAAAGAAGATCTGGTACAAATGTACCCAGAGTGTTTTGATGAGACGGTTGGATGCTTCAAAGATTTTGAATATCACATCACTATTGACCCAGCGATGAAACCAGTGATTCACCCCCCACGTAATGTACCAGTAGAACTAAAAGGAAAGCTTGAAAGAGAGCTCCAAGAAATGGAAGAAAAGAAGGTGATCCCCAGAGTAACAGAGCCTACAGATTGGGTAAATTCAATCGTGGTGAGAGAGAAGCCAAATGGACGGCTAAGAATTTGCTGAGATCCCAAAGCTCTTAACCAAGCAATAAAGAGGAATCATTACCCTATTCCAACATTGGAAGAAATCACACCAGCACTGGCAGGAGCAAAAGTTTCCAGCATGCTTGATGCCAGAAATGGCTACAGGAACGTGAAGCTAGACGCAGAAACTTCACTGTTGACGATATTCAACACACCCTTTGGACGGTACAAATCCCTGCATCTACCCTTTGGCCTCAAAGTGAGCCAGGATGTGTTCCAACAGAAAGTAGATACATACAGGGGATGCAGAGGAGCAGTCGGCATAGCAGATGATACAAATATTCAGATATATGGTATAGATGGAAAAGATCATGACAACCATCTACATGAACTCATGGAGAGAACCAGGAAAGCTGGGATTAAGCTAAACGCAGACAAATGCATTGTGAAAGTGACAGAATGCCAGTTCTTCGGAATGGTGTACACATCTGATGGAGTTAAACCGAGCCCTGAAAGAATCTCAAACATCTGGAAGCCCCAAGAGATAAGAGAGAGTTGAGAAGTTTTCTTGGTTTGATACGATACATGAGCTCCTTTATTCCACACATGTCGGAACACACACCAAACCTGTGGGAGCTGATGAAAGAAGATGTAATGTACCAGTGGTCAGACTTACATGACAGGAGTTTCAACAAACTCAAAAAGGTAGTATGCAAGGAGACAAGTCTGTTGTCACTCTGCAAGTAGATGCATCCACAAAAGGACTGGAAGCAGCCTTGGTACAAGAGGGAAAACCAATAGCATTTGCGTCCAAAGCTCTGATATCAGCTGAGACGAGATATGCCAACATAGGGAGAGAGCTTCTGGCAGTAATGTCTGGATGTGAGAAGTTCCACAAATATCTCTATGGGAGGAAGTTCACAGTGGAGAGTGATCATTGTCCACTGGAGCAGATCTACAAGAAAAATATATGTAAAGCACCAGCAAGACTGCAACTCTTCGAGGCTTCAAAGTTATGATTTCACTCTGAAATATAAACCAGGAAGAGAAATGGTACTGGCAGACACCCTATCTCGGTTGTCACCACAAGAGAAACATGAGATAGAAGATCTAGGTATAAAGATTCATCACCTAGTGAACGTAACATCACCGAAACTGAGTCAAATTAGAGATGAGACCAACAAAGACGAGGAGTTACAGATGCTATCTTGGCAAGTGATACAGGGGATGGCCTGATAGAATACAGCCAGCAATACAGCCACCAATGCAGCAGTACTGGTCTATCAGAGATGACATCTCACTAGAAGATGGTGTTCTGCTGGCCGGATCCAGAATAATCATACTCAAAACAATGCAGAAAGAACTTCTCCAAAAGATACATGAAGGCCATATGGGAATTGAGAAGTGTAAGCTCAGAGCCAGATCAGCTGTGCACTACAGAGGCATATAAAAAGTTATCGAAAATATGGTGTCTACATGCAATGTATGCCAAAAGTACAGAAACTCACAACAGAAAGAGGAGATGATGGCTACTGAAGTACCACCCAGATCATGGCATACCGTAGGAGTTGATTTATTCACACAAAATCAAGAATGGTATCTCATAGTTGCAGACTACTACTCAAAATTTCCTTTTATCCGGAAGATGAAAGACTTGAGAGCCACAACAATAATCTCAGCAGTACAAGTTCTGTTCGCTGAGCAAGGGATTCCTGAAAGGTTAATATGTGACAATGGCACCCAATTTACATCCAGAGAATTTAAGGAATTCGCTGACCAGTATGGGTTCAACAACATCACCTCATCACCACACTACCCAGGGGGACACGGATTTATAGTAAGACACGTCCAGACAGTCAAAAGAACACTTGTGAAATGCCAAGAGACGAAGGAAGACCCAAACCTGGCCTTATTGTCACTCTGATCCACACCTCTCAAGGCTGACATGAAATCACCTGCAGAGCTGTTAAATGGAAGAAAATATAAGACTACTCTACCAAGCAAAATACATCCTTCAAGTGACCAGGAGAAAGTGAGACAACAACTCACTGAAGCACAGGTAAGAGGAGAGCAACACTTTAACAAGTATGCTAAATCCCTACCCGAGTTGTTGAAAGGACAAACTGTACATGTACAGGATCCAATCATGAAAACCTGGAGCTCAGCAAAAGTTGTGAGTGAAGCTGAGACTCCAAGGTCATATATCATTGAGACCGAATCCATATTCGACCTATACCTGAGCTGGAACAACAGAAAAGACCATCAACAACACCGGAAACATCACTATGCAGCGAGACAACATTAACAACATCACCAGCAAGTGACACAACATCGCCTGTACAGTGTGCCAACTCACCACTGAGAGCAACAAATGCCAAATCTACAAGATGGAGGCACAACATCTTACCACCCAAGCGATACCGTGAATAATATTTTAAAAAAAGAATCCACGTTATAAAAGACTCTAAAAAGGGGTTCAGATTATTTCCACAAGTTGGATGATAAACTTCTTTATTTATATCGACAGTTATATTGATATAGGGGCATTATGTTTTAAAGAAAGAGGGATGTTATATGTGTATATATTGTTATGCTATCTGTAAAGTGTTGGGAACTAATTAGCTAGGAACTAGTTGTTATGTGTAAGTGTTCCAGTGGGGAGCCTCATTCAAGACTGCACTGGGGAGTCATGTTATATGTAACACAAGAACCAGTTCAACCAGCACAGAGCATTGGTGCTGAATTAAACAAGGCTGACTCCAGCCTTTTCCAAGATTAAAGTATGATTCTTTCCAACATCTGGGAACCAGAAACAACATAAAGACGAAACAAAATCATTTCATTTTAAGTCTTTGTTTGGGATTTTTTATCTCATCTGCTGTGCCAAATGTAAATCCAGAGTACAGAAACATTGTGCTAACTCACTGCGCCACTTAGGCTTCTATGATTTTTTTTTGTCTAATGTTGCTTTGGTAGCTGTTCCTTTAAATGCAATCATAATGCATATGGAGTTTATCTGCCAGATATTATGCTAAAGCCAATAATGTTGTGCTGAGGTTCCCTGATGCAGTATTACAAGATTAATTGGTTACAGGCCTGAGAGATGGTTAGTTCAAATTTAAACCATGTTGGGTAATTGCTTCAGTTTGTATTTGACTGAAGAATTCCCTTTTGAATTGGAAATTCAAATCCAGGAAGTTCCAGGATAAAAAAAAGACTGTTCTATTTAAATCGAGGTACAGTTGGAAAATTCCATGAGAAGACAGTTTGATATCAGTCACTACTCCTTAAAGAGTAGATCAGAGGCTTGGAATTCTGCGCCGAATAACTCACCTCCTGTCCCCCCAATGCCTGTCCACCATCTACACGGCGCAAGTCAGGAGTGTGATGGAATACTCTCCACTTGCCTGGATGGGTGCAGCTCCAACAACACTCAAGAAGTTTGACATCATCCAGGAGAAAGAAGCCCGCTTGATTTGCACTCCATCCAGCACCTTCAACATTCACTCCCTTCACCATCAACACACAGTAGCAGCAGTGTGTCCCACCTACAAGATGCACTGCAGCAACTCACCAAAGCTCATTCGACAGCACCTTTCAAACCCATGACCTCTATCACCTAAAAGGTCAAGGGCAGCAGATGCATGGGGACAGCACCACCTGCAGGTTCCCCTCCAAGTCACACATCATGCTGACTTGGAACTATATCGCCGTTCCTTCACTATCGCTGGGTCAAAATCCTGGAACTCCCTAACAGCACTGTAGGAGTACCTACCGCACATGGACTGCAGCGCTTCAAGAAGGCACCTCACCACCACCACCTCAACAGCAATTAGTGAAGGCCAATAAATGCTGGCCTAGCCAGCGATGCCCACATTCCATGAATGAATAGAAAAAAAGAAAAATGTATTTTAAAAGTTACATTTATCATATATGACTATTTCTTATGCGCCTCTTCATCTTTTTATAAATCAATTCGCTTGATATTTTAAACATAAAATGAGGTCTGATGTGACGATCTATCACTTTCAAAGACCTCAGTGAGATCATTTGATGGTATAAGTCCAATCTAGCCGCTAATAGGTACGTGAGCTTTCACTTATACAATGTAGTGCTGCTGGTCACCAATGATCTTTTGGAGAGTCGAATCCTTTCCTGTTGATTTAGGTTCTGGGATTGATCAAGGGATCATGGATGGCCATATGGGAACAACCTATGACTTCTTGGACCTTGGGGAATACTGCCACTGGGTAAAATTGCATGGCTCTGTCTGAAAATTGTCCATGGGAAAGTGGGTGAACTGGCACACTTTAGCAAACAATGCATTTGTGATTCCCTTAATGCATCTGATTGGCTAATGTTACGCATGTCCCCAGTGAAAGCCTAACATTATTCCATAACTAACATAAACATTCACGGTGGATGAAACTTTTGCAAATACTGGCAGTATGGTGCCTATAATGGAGGTGGTATGTAAGTTGGATTAAGCAGGTGATATAATTCATTCATGTCTTTCTTTGGGAAGTGCAACCTCTCCAATCACTATTTCTATGTCAAGTGGAGGTAGGGGGTTCATCTCCTTTATCTCCTTTTAGTACCTTACCAAACAAGCAACCTTCCTTTGCTCCTTGTCATATAAAATAATGATAGAGGTCTAATTCTAGGGGGAAACCCATTGTGCCTTCTTTAAAATGGGGGGAGGAGTAAAACGGGGAGCCCCCTCAGAATAATGCACACAAAGGGCTGAATTTTACACAAGGTGGTGGGGGTCCCAATGCTGGGCCAGAAAGGCAAGCGGGACCCGTGGCTGCATTTTACAGCACACAGGCAGTGAACTGCCTGGCGCCAGGGTTCCCGTCCCTTTAAAGATGTGGACCAGCCTCCAAGAGCTGCCAGCCAATCAAAGGGCCAGCAGCTCAGCAGTGCCAGCAGCTCGACTGGGAGCAGTGGCCACTGCTGGAACTGCAGGAAGCCTGGGACCAGGAGCAATACGAGAGGCCTGGCGTGTTGGTCAGTCGAGTGGGCTCGGCAGGGCCAGTCAGGCAGGCTCCGGGGAGGGGTGGAGTGGGGTTGGGTTTTGGTCAGCGTCCGGCAACATGTCCATACACGGACACCAGTGCCCATGGTAAAAATCTTGAGGTCCGTGGTAATTTTAAATGTCTTGCTCCAAGCGTTTAAACTTGTGTTTTGAAATAACCTAGCGGCCAGAACCTGGCCTGCCGAAGGTTTCCTCTGTAACTGACAGTGGGCTGCCCGTGGCTTGGCTTTGATTGATGGCTGTCCTATTAAAGTGTACATCAGGCGAAG
Source organism: Heterodontus francisci (assembly GCF_036365525.1). NCBI lineage: Eukaryota > Metazoa > Chordata > Chondrichthyes > Heterodontiformes > Heterodontidae > Heterodontus > Heterodontus francisci. The sequence goes on along the minus strand of NC_090383.1, from coordinate 66,807,434 downwards.
GCAGTAGGCGGATCCTGTGTTGATGGTGGCCGCCTGTCTGTGATTGCTCAGTATCTATGACTGACAGTGGGCTGCCCGAGTGGGGTGAGCACTTTTTTGGCAGTTCGCGGTGTAGGCACGCTGGTATTGGCAGCCCCTGCTGTTTTTGTGTGGTTCAGGGAGTGAGTGGAAATGGCTGCTGTGGGGGAGGGGAGAGCAGGAAGTGGGCCAGCACAAAGCCGGAGGCACAGCGCGGGAGCACGCTGAGAGTCAGGCAGCCCCTTAAACAGGCACCAGCCTGGGGAATAGAGGAAGAGAGAGAGAGAGAAAGAGAAAGGGGAGAGAGATAGACACAGAGAGGGGGGACAGAGATAGAGAAAGAGAGGGCAGAGAGAGAGGATGGGGGAGAGAAAGGGACATGGGGGGAGAGAGAGGAGGAAAGAGAGGAGGGAGAGAAAGGGACACGGGGGAAGAGAGAGGGAGGGAGAAGAGAGAGGGACACAGAGGGGGAGAGAGAGAGACGGGAGAGAGATGGACATAGAGGGGGAGAGAGGGATGGACACTTAGGGGGGAGAGAGAGGGGAGAGGGATGGACACAGAGGGGGGAAGAGGGATGGATACAGAGAGGGAGAGAGAGAGGGGGGACAGAAAGAGATCAAGATCACTTCTGACAGATGGACATCTATCCGAATTCTCCACATCCATGACTGAGTCAATAATTTTGTCAAATGTCTGTGCTGCAACATGTTGGTGCCTATCCCTGGTACTGGTGCAGGGCCAGCCTTTGCTGCCAGAGCCCTCATGAGCCAAAGATTGCCAAGCAGGATGGCCCCCCTAGCCCACAGGGAGGCGGCCTGGTTCTACTGGGTGACCACCCCACATGGCAGGGCTTCCACCAGCTGCTGGTAAAATTCCAGCATCGGCAGGAACAGGCCCTTGTGGCCATTAATTGGCCACTTAAGGACCTCAAATTGGCCTTTGGCGGGAAAGCTGTCATCGGCCTACCCCGTCCCTGACAAAATTCAGTGGCATCGGGAAGGCAATAAGCACTCTACCCACCACCTTCCCTCACTATTTTATGGGCTCCCCCCAGCACCTTCCTGCCTGACTGTCGAAGGCTGATGAAATTCAGCCTAATTAATGGTGAAGAAATTGTCAGGAGCAAAAACAAAACAAAAAAATTATCAAAATCTTTCTATGAAGCCCTTTATGACAACTGCTGAGCCCTTTTGCCTTTTACTTGCTGTGTAGTGACTCAGGATACCAATTTTATATGGACAGGATTTTTGCTGAGTACTACTAGGACAATAATGACAGAAAAGTCACCATGTTATTCGTGTCTTATTTAAATATAGCTGCCCATTTTAGAGGTTCGGACAGAAGTTTGGCAGGCAAGAAGTTGGCACTGGTGCAGCATTATAGATTCCTGGTGCATTTCCCATCCCTGCTTGCCACAATACCACCCAAAATTGGCCTGGCACACACTAGGCTGCTTACTATAAAATTGAAGATGCATTTCCCACTATTTTATAGCCATTGATTTAAATAAACAGAAAATCATTGGCAGTGATTTTCTAATAAGTCACCTGCCAAGTACAAGTTTGTTGTAGATGTCCACCTCGGGTGGTATGAAAAAGAACTAGTCAGTCTCTGTTTCTGAAACCCAAGCATTATCTGTAATTTATTCAATTCTTTCAGAAAGAAAGAACTTTTTATTGGCCCCTAGCGGTGACACAACACTTCCATGAGGAAACATAAAGGGTAATATTTTCTGAAATCCCAGGTACACTGCCCATGGTTTTCTCCCCATTTAAATCAATGGATGGAAAGCTAAAGGCAGTGCGCCTGAGATTTTCCAATTAGCTACCTTATTGTAAGCAAAGTACCCGATGAAACATGGCCCAGATTTTGTGGTAGTTCTTTTGGGCCTCCTTATCTCGAGAGACAATGGATACGCGCCTGGAGGTGGTCAGTGGTTTGTGAAGCAGCGCCTGGAGTGGCTATAAAGGCCAATTCTGGAGTGACAGGCTCTTCCACAGGTGCTGCAGAGAAATTTGTTTGTTGGGGCTGTTGCACAGTTGGCTCTCCCCTTGCGCCTCTGTCTTTTTTCCTGCCAACTACTAAGTCTCTTCGACTCGCCACAATTTAGCCCTGTCTTTATGGCTGCCCGCCAGCTCTGGCGAATGCTGGCAACTGACTCCCACGACTTGTGATCAATGTCACACGATTTCATGTCGCGTTTGCAGACGTCTTTATAACGGAGACATGGACGGCCGGTGGGTCTGATACCAGTGGCGAGCTCGCTGTACAATGTGTCTTTGGGGATCCTGCCATCTTCCATGCGGCTCACATGGCCAAGCCATCTCAAGCGCCGCTGACTCAGTAGTGTGTATAAGCTGGGGATGTTGGCCGCTTCAAGGACTTCTGTGTTGGAGATATAGTCCTGCCACCTGATGCCAAGTATTCTCCGAAGGCAGCGAAGATGGAATGAATTGAGACGTCGCTCTTGGCTGGCATACGTTGTCCAGGCCTCGCTGCCGTAGAGCAAGGTACTGAGGACACAGGCCTGATACACTCGGACTTTTGTGTTCCGTGTCAGTGCGCCATTTTCCCACACTCTCTTGGCCAGTCTGAACATAGCAGTGGAAGCCTTACCCATGCGCTTGTTGATTTCTGCATCTAGAGACAGGTTACTGGTGATAGTTGAGCCTAGGTAGGTGAACTCTTGAACCACTTCCAGAGCATGGTCGCCAATATTGATGGATGGAGCATTTCTGACATCCTGCCCCATGATGTTCGTTTTCTTGAGGCTGATGGTTAGGCCAAATTCATTGCAGGCAGACGCAAACCTGTCGATGAGACTCTGCAGGCATTCTTCAGTGTGAGATGTTAAAGCAGCATCGTCAGCAAAGAGGAGTTCTCTGATGAGGACTTTCCGTACTTTGGACTTCGCTCTTAGACGGGCAAGGTTGAACAACCTGCCCCCTGATCTTGTGTGGAGGAAAATTCCTTCTTCAGAGGATTTGAACGCATGTGAAAGCAGCAGGGAGAAGAAAATCCCAAAAAGTGTGGGTGCGAGAACACAGCCCTGTTTCACACCACTCAGGATAGGAAAGGGCTCTGATGAGGAGCCACCATGTTGAATTGTGCCTTTCATATTGTCATGGAATGAGGTGATGATACTTAGTAGCTTTGGTGGACATCCGATCTTTTCTAGTAGTCTGAAGAGACCACGTCTGCTGACGAGGTCAAAGGCTTTGGTGAGATCAATGAAAGCAATGTAGAGGGGCATCTGTTGTTCACGGCATTTCTCCTGTATCTGACGAAGGGAGAACAGCATGTCAATAGTCGATCTCTCTGCACGAAAGCCACACTGTGCCTCAGGGTAGACGCGCTCGGCCAGCTTCTGGAGCCTGTTCAGAGCGACTCGAGCAAAGACTTTCCCCACTATGCTGAGCAGGGAGATTCCACGGTAGTTGTTGCAGTCACCGCGGTCACCTTTGTTTTTATAGAGGGTGATGATGTTGGCATCGCGCATGTCCTGGGGTACTGCTCCCTCGTCCCAGCACAGGCATAGCAGTTCATGTAGTGCTGAGAGTATAGCAGGCTTGGCACTCTTGATTATTTCAGGGGTAATGCTGTCCTTCCCAGGGGCTTTTCCGCTGGCTAGGGAATCAATGGCATCACTGAGTTCCGATTTGGTTGGCTGTATGTCCAGCTCATCCATGACTGGTAGAGGCTGGGCTGCATTGAGGGCAGTCTCAGTGACAGCATTCTCCCTGGAGTACAGTTCTAGGTAGTGCTCAACCCAGCGGTCCATCTGTTTGCGTTGGTCAGTGATTATGTCCCCCGATTTAGATTTGAGGGGGGTGATCTTCTTGATGGTTGGCCCAAGAGCTCTCTTCATGCCATCATACATTCCTCTGATGTTTCCGGTGTCTGACAGCAAAACTGTTAGCATTTGCCTTCATTACTCCTCCTGGAACTGACAGCAATTTTTGGACTCTGCATCTGCACAGTTAAATGTGGAAATCCAGAAGTTGTTCTCTATAGGGTGCATTGTTGAAGTCCCCACAGACCCCAATCAATTAGGAATCATTGAATTGATAAGAACTTCCACTTTTATTTTAGTCTTGCTGCAAAAACCCTTGAAAAGGTTACACTTGTTGGATGAGGGGTAACTGGGTTTTTAACAGCTGCTGCTGAACAGCCTCACTCACCCTGAGTCTAATTTTATATTTGTTGAATGCCAGATTTCCCCATTATGATAAATTTAAAAATTTAAAATTTGTTTTTGATATTTTATCTTCTACTTTAATTCCATGTATATGTCTCAATCATTTATTTTGATATCTGTAAAATTTAAAACTAAAAGTAAAGGAATTCAATGGATTTTACTTCCTGGTTTACTGTCTGTGAGAATACTTCAAAGTGATTGGCTGCTTACCCTGCTTGCTGACATCACTGATGCTGGATGCCTAGTGATTCCCTTGACTTGGCACCAGATTCAAACTGACATTTGGAAAGAGGAAATCCACACCACCGAGATTGCTACATCCTCATCGGCAGCTTTTCTCGCAGTCAGCAAGTGCCATTGCTTCAAAGCTAACTGCAAATTCCAGCCCATGCTGTTGATGATCTGTATGTGAAATATTACCAAGAATATCTCACGCCAGGAGAGGACTTAGTCTAATATAAAAGCAAAATACTGCGGATGCTGGAAATCTGAAATAAAAACAAGAAATGCTGGAACCACTCAGCAGGTCTGGCAGCATCTGTGGAAAGAGAAGCAGAGTTAACGTTTCGGGTCAGTGACCCTTCTTCGGAACTGACAAATATTAAAAATGTCACAGGTTATAAGCAAGTGAGGTGGGGGTGGGGCAAGAGATAACAAAGCAGAAGGTGTAGATTGGACAAGGCCACATAGCTGACCAAAAGGTCATGGAGCAAAGGCAAACAATATGTTAATGGTGTGTTGAAAGACAAAGCATTAGTACAGGAGAGGTGTTAACGGACTGAATATTGAACAGCAGCAAGTGCAAACATGAAAAAAAACAGTTGGTAAGCAAACTGAACAAACTAAGATGAAATGAAACAAATGCAAAAAAAGGTTGTAAAAAATGTAAAAAAGATAAAAAGAGAAGAAAAAAGAAAAAACAACTAAAAATGAAAGTAAAATGGGGGGCTGTCATGCTCTGAAATTATTGAACTCAATGTTCAGTCCGGCAGGCTGTAGTGTGCCTAATCGGTAGATGAGATGCTGTTCCTCGAGCTTGCTTTGATGTTCACTGGAACACTGCAGCAATCTCAGGACAGAGATGTGAGCATGAGAGCAGGGGGGAGTGTTGAAATGGCAAGCAACCGGAAGCTCAGGGTCCTGCTTGCGGACTGAGCGGAGGTGTTCCGCAAAACGGTCACCCAGTCTGCGCTTGGTCTCCCCAATGTAGAGGAGACCACATTGTGAGCAGCGAATACAGTATACTACATTGAAAGAAGTACAAGTAAATCGCTGCTTCACCTGAAAGGAGTTTTTGGGGCCTGGGATAGTGAGGAGAGAGGAGGTAAATGGGCAGGTATTACACCTCCTGCGATTGCAGGGGAAGGTGCCATGGGATGGGCACGAGGTGGTGGGGGTAATAGAGGAGTGGACCAGGGTGTCGCGGAGGGAACGATCCCTTCGGAATGCTGACAGGGGAAGGGAGGGGAAGATGCGTTTGGTAGTGGCATCACGCTGGAGGTGGCGGAAATGGCGGAGGATGATCCTTTGGATATGGAGGCTGATGGGGTGGAAAGTGAGGACAAGGGGAACCCTGTCACGGTTCTGGGAGGGAGGGGAAGGGGTGAGGGTAGAGGTGCGGGAAATGGGCCGGACACGGTTGAGGGCCCTGTCAACAACAGTGGGGGGGAATCCTCGGTTGAGGAAAAAGGAGGTCATACCAGAAGCACCGTCATGGAAGGTAGCATCATCAGAGCAGATGCGTTGGAGACGGAGAAACTGGGAGAATGGAATGGAGTCCTTACAGGAGGTAGAGTGTGAAGAAGTGTAGTCGAGGTAGCCGTGGGAGTCGGTGGGCTTATAATGGATATTAGTAGACAGCCTATCTCCAGAGATGGAGACAGAGAAGTCGAGGAAGAGAAGGGAAGTGTCAGAGATGGACCATGTAAAGGTGAGAGTAGGGTGGAAATTGGAAGCAAAGTTGATAAAGTTTTCCAGTTCGGGGCGGGAGCAGGAAACGGCACCGATACAGTCATCAATGTACCGGAAAAAGAGTTGGGGGAGGGGGCCTGAGTAGTACTGGAACAAAGAATGCTCGACATATCCCACAAAAAGACAGGCATAACTAGGACCCATGCGGGTACCCATAGCGACACCTTTTACTTGAACAAAGTGCGTGGAGTTGAAGGAGAAGTTGTTCAATGTGAGAACAAGTTCAGCCAGGCGGAGGAGGGTGGTGGTGGATGGGGACTGGTTGGGCCTCTGTTCCAGGAAGAAGCGGAGAGCCCTCAAATCATCCTGGTGGGGGATGGAGGTGTAGAGCGATTGGACGTCCAAAGTGAAGAGGAGGCAGTTGGGACCAGGAAACTGGAAATTGTCAAAATGACGTAGGGCGTCAGAAGAGTCACGGATGTAGGTGGGAAGAGACTGGACTAGGGGAGAAAAGATAGAGTCAAGATGGGAAGAAATAAGTTCAGTGGGGCAGGAGCAGGCTGACACAATGGGTCTGCCGGGACAGTCACGTTTGTGGATTTTGGGAAGGAGGTAGAAGCGGGCTGTCCGGTGTTGCGGGACTATGAGGTTGGAAGCTGTAGGGGGAAGATCTCCAGAGGAGATGAGGTCAGTGACAGTGACAGTGACTTAGTCTAGTCTTGTTAGCCAGTACAAAGTGGATATTGAAAATGCTTTATTAATACACATGGAAAATGCTTTTGACATCACCACCTGGAAAGGTTGAAGAATGCAAAAACTTTTTCTTGAGGTTAGAGTTGAATTAAGAGAATATGGTCCCCCATCTTTAATAATGATGGGATTTCTTTCATAAGGAGATTAAAAGACTGGTGAGAAACAAAATTCACAAAACCAAATTTGGCTAGCAATGATGCTATGGCACAAAGCTTTTCACAAGCTACATGTGCAAGATATCTGGGATTCAGCTAAGACTCAAGGGCTTAAATCTTTATTTGGAGACATTGTATAGAAATTCAGTCCAGTTCTGGAAAAGCTACTGCTGTCCACTATCACAAGATTCCTAGCAAGTTCATACAATACGAATATTACATCTACAAGGACAGATTGTATCTGAACAGCCTTAGGAAAAAGTATGCTAAAGACACGAAGATTTCAGTCTCCACAACCAAAGTTATGATTGTGGACTTGGGACATTGCTTAAATACAGCTGAACCTCTTCAAAGGAATATAAGGTGTACCTTTCCACTTGCAATGGGTTATATTCTCTGAAGGGCGATCAGGTTTTCAGAATCCATCAGTGCCTGGGCTGGTGAGGGAAACAGTCATTGTTGCAGCACTTGAGTCCATGAAAAATTCTGTGGTGATTCAGGAAGCCACAGCTGGTATCATTGGTACTGAACAGTCAAGCACCAATACACATAAAAGTGCACAAATTGATGCCATTGTTCATTGCTATTGATGATGTCTGAGAATAGAATCCAAATCCTCTGTTTTCAGAATTTTGACAGGTATTTGGAAGCTGAAGAAACTAATGTGACTGTAAGGTAGAATAAAAAGAATTACCAACAATTTAGGCATTGGGGGTTATTACATAGAGGTCTCATGAAAATGCATGCAATGTTCTGGTTTTACTTATGGGAGAGAATGTATATGGAATACCCAATCTGAAGAGCAATGACATAATATAAGCTCATATTACAGAGTCTGTGGTATACTAATATCTCTCATGTTTTAATATTGGCTGAGCTTTTTAACAATATGTGCATCTTAGAGCAATGTTTATTAGTTTGTTAACAGTAATTATTAATAAGAAATGTTATGAAGTATTTTTCAAAGGCCAAACTTCACCAAGTCAGAACAAATGCACAGCAAGGTTTTTAAAATTTGCTCCTGGAATGTAAACTGAACAGTATCTAGTGCCCATCCTAGTTGCCCTGAGGTGTTTAAAGCCAAACACACTGTGGGACTGGAGTCAAATGTAGGCAACAACAACTTGTGTATCTATCTATATATATACATAGCACCTTTAATGTAATAAAATGTCCAAAGGTGCTTCACAGAGGCATTACAAAACAAAATATCACACTGAGCCACATCAGGAGATAGTAGGGCACATGACCAAAAGCTGGGTCAAAGAGGTAGGTTTTAAAGAATGTTTTAAAGGAGGAAAATGAGGAAGAGAGGTGGAGAGATTTAGGGAAGGAATTCCAAAGCTTAGGGCCTTGGCAGCTGAAGACACGGCCACCAATGATGGAGCGATTAAAATCAGGGGTGCTCAAGAGGCCTAAATTAGAGAAGCGCAGATATCTCAGAGGGTTGTAGGGCTGGAGGAGATTATAGAGATATGAGGGGTCAGGCCATGGAGGGATTTGAAATGAAAATTTTAAAATCGAAGCTTTACTTAACCGGGGAGCCAGTATAGGTCAGTGAGAACAGGGGTGATGGGTGAGCTTAATACAGGCAGCAGAGTTTTGGATGACCTGAAGTTTACAGACCAGGTATAGGTGGCATTTTTATTTAAAAAAAAGGTCTGGCATCTTTAATGGGCCTTGTTGTGTACTAATCCACAAATTACAAGATTTTTCTGGTTTAATTTCCCAGTTTTCCAAATGTGGGATTATGAATTCATGATTGCTCACTACCACAACCATGCCTGTACAGTGAAATGACATAGAACTCGCACTTCTCAGAATGTGATGACATATTTTCAAAGAAGACATGATTCTGTAGACAACAAAAAGACGACTGAGATTTCAAAATATAACTTCTGAAAGATTTTTAAATATATTAATTTCTGGAACCTTTTTGACAAAGCAGCTGTCAATAAAAATAGGGACCTCAATTTTAACTTCCTCAGTTTGGCAGAAACCAGGTGGTAGAGGAGGGGCACATAAAATGAAGCTGAGGACTTTTTCTGCCCCAATCCGGCTAGCTTCAAATGCAGGTGGCAAGAATATTCACCCCAGTGACTTTATTGGAGCCCGATCTTCCACTTTAACCTGAGGCTGGGCCGTTGTGGCTCATCCTCTAGGGCGAACCTGTCGGGAACAGCAGCCAGGGCCAGAAGAGGCCTAGTGAGGTAAATGTTTACATTTTAAGTTTCCTTGTGGGTCAGAAGAAGCAGAAATGCTTCTCTGAGCCTCTGAAGGAACCCTTGGGAAACCCCTGCCCACCAGCCTCTCCCCCGCCAAACCTCAAATCTGTCAAATTGTATTCTCCAGCCAGACACTCTTGCTGTTAGTTGTGGCTCATTGGTAGCACTCTTGCCTCTGAGTCACAAGATTGTGTATTTAAGTTCCACTCCAGCACCTGAGCACAACAAACTAGGCTGACAATCCAATGCAGTACTGAGGGAGTGCTGTCTTTCAGGTGAGATGTTAAACTGAGGCCCTGTTTGTCCCCTCAGGTGGATGTAAAAGATCCTATGACATTATTTTGAAGAAAAGCAGGGGAGTTAACCCGATGTCCTGGCCAATTTTTATCCCTCAATCAACATCATGAGAAACAGATCATGTGGTCATTATCACAATGCTGTTGGTGGGAGTTTACTGTGTGCAAATTAGCTGCCGCGGTTCCTACATTACAACAGTGACTACACTTCAAAAGTACTTAATTGGCTGTTAAGCACTTTGGGACGTCTAGTTGTCATGAAAGCCTCTATATCGATACAAGTCTTTCTTTCGGAGCCCTCTGATGGAGTTGCCTTTTGGGGAGGACAATTCTCGTGGATTCTTTATGGCAAGTCTTTCTTTCTTCTTTTCTTTTTTTTTTCTTTTGGGCCTCCTTATCTCGAGAGACAATGGATACGCGCCTGGAGGTGGTCAGTGGTTTGTGAAGCAGCGCCTGGAGTGGCTATAAAGGCCAATTCTAGAGTGACAGGCTCTTCCACAGGTGCTGCAGAGAAATTTGTTTGTCGGGGCTGTTGCACAGTTGGCTCTCTCCTTGCGCCTCTGTCTTTTTTCCTGCCAACTACTAAGTCTCTTCGACTCGCCACATTTTAGCCCTGGCTTTATGGCTGCCCGCCAGCTCTGGCGAACGCTGGCAACTGACTCCCACGACTTGTGATCAATGTCACAGGATTTCATGTCGCGTTTGCAGACGTCTTTATAGCGGAGACATGGACGGCCGGTGGGTCTGATACCAGTGGCGAGCTCGCTGTACACTGTGTCTTTGGGGATCCTGCCATCTTCCATGCGGCTCACATGGCCAAGCCATCTCAAGCGCCGCTGACTCAGTAGTGTGTACAAGTTGGGGATGTTAGCCACTTCGAGGACTTCTGTGTTGGAGATACGGTCCTGCCACCTGATGCCAAGTATTCTCCGGTGGCAGCGAAGATGGAATGAATTGAGATGTCGCTCTTGGCTGGCATACGTTGTCCAGGCCTCGCTGCCATAGAGCAAGGTACTGAGGACACAGGCCTGATACACTCGGACTTTTGTGTTCCGTGTCAGTGCGCCATTTTCCCACACTCTCTTGGCCAGTCTGGACATAGCAGTGGAAACCTTACCCATGCGCTTGTTGATTTCTGCATCTAGAGAAACACTTACCATTTGAATAAATGCCCCTAATTGCTTACCAGAAAGTGATTTCTGCCGGTTTTGGAACGGACTGCGCTCTTGTCTTGTAACTGAGGGCCTGGAGCTATAATGTCTCCAGGTCTCAGCACATGAGCTTATCGCTCGCTCTGCTTCCCCTCCCTACCCACAACCCCATGCATCAATTTTGCCCTGAGTTTAAATCAAGACTCGGTTTTGTTACAGTTAAGAAAAAGTTGACGTATGCTATGTTGCAACTAAATTGGGGAAGTTCTTGTATTTGGACAGGAATCAAAAATGTCAGTTAAACAATGTTAAAAGTAAGTAAAATGTTTGCCAACTCTCTCATCTGGTGAAGAATAGAAACCAGTGGTAATGAGAGGAAGAGGAGAATAGAGTAAAATCTGGAAAAACAAATGAAAGAGAATCAATTCTTTGCCAGTTTTAGGTAGATTGCCTAGCTTATTGAATAAGAAGGTTAAGGTGGAGCAGGAGGATAAATAACAACCTTTTCACCTCTGGAACCTAAATATGAATTCACTCAGACAATGGGACTAAAGTCTCCTCTCCAATGGCTAAAGAGTTAGGGTAATAATTAATCGGTTTGAATCCAGATCAACTGGGCAAAGTCCAAAACACAATGCTGTGAATAATTTGATGCTATGGTGCTAAACTCACTGGTATTCTTATTTTCAGATTTCTATGCGGCATTTACATTTATTCAGGTGATAGGGGGTAATGAAAATCCTCTGACCACATTGAGTCTCAAATAAAGTGAAGGCCTGACAATGGACTAAAGCTGAAATAAAAGCAGACAAAGCTGGAGACACTCAGTTGGTCAGTCAGCATCTGTGGAAAGAGGAACGTAGGTTTAACATTTCAGGTTGAATGACATTTTGCCACCCTCCGTTGTCTTGATAGATCCGGAGAGACTCTGCAATATGCTCCATAGTCATTGCTTATCCAGAAAGACCTAGGTATGGAGATTCCTCTGGAAGAGCCATAGCTTCTTTGGAGGTAGAAGAATTGGAGTATCAGGAGGACTATCACTCAAATGGCACCTCAGTGATGGCTGCAGCAGGAATCCAAACTCAACTCACCAGTTAAGTGTTTACATTTGTTTAACAATATCTCTTTGTCACCATTTAACCCCACCTTCACAAAAATTATTAATTCTTCAATCCAGTATCCAGCCTACACCATCACATCACATCTAAACTCTTCAGCCCTACATGGTCATCCAAACCTACATAACATGAATGAATAACTGAGCACAACAGAAGTCCACAATTTTCTGTTTGATTATAACTTCCATGAATAGCTAAAGACAAAATAAGTCAACAATCTCTCTAATTAGAACCAACTCAAAAGTGAACACAAGCCATCCCATTCTTTCCATACTCTATGCTTGCATTGTGTGTCTAAATCTGCCTTTCTTTCTCCTATTCGACTGCATCTCCTAAGTGCAACTTGATGAGTTTCGCGATCAGTATTTGGCTGTTACTATGCTACAAAAGGCTTCTGAGACTTGGCTAGCAATTCTTTCATGACAGCTTGGCCCTGGGAGGCTGCACAGCTTGTCTGGAGCTTATGTCTGGGCCATCCGGGCATGTGCTTATGTCCTGAGAAATGGCCGCCTTATGCAGGGCCATGGCAGCCACTGCCATTTCACTGATCCTTGATTCTGTGTGTCAACTGATCAGCAAAATAGCTGGTTTAATGGTAGCTTTCAGATCATAAAAGTCCTGAGAGACAGCTGTTTGCACCACCAGAGACTGGAAGTCATTATGAAGCTTTCTGTCTAATCTATCCTCTACAGTCACAAGGGCAGCAATCTGTACTTCCCTAGTGTCAAAGTCACCGACTGGTCCAGGATCACTTTTGAGCTGAGGGCTGCTGCACTCATGCACTCTGTTGATGACTGCAACTGTATGTTTCTAACTCCAGTATGGTAACTATCCAAGCATCAGAAAAATGATCTGAGTCTGTGCTACGTCTTTCTTTCCCTTGTGTGACAGCCAAGCAGAAAGTCCATGCCAGGATCATTTTGCAACCATTTATTGGTTCTTTCAATGTCAAAAGTGCCACTTTAATATGCAAGGCAGCAGTCGTGCCTTGCAGTGATGCAACTTCAAGATGAATTGGAGAATGTAATTAGTAACCAGGAACTGCAACTACATGAAGTAATTTAGTTGAATAATAGGTCATGTTCTTAAAAAAAAAAATGTAATGGATGCTCATATTAGGAAAAGGATTGCTATTTCCTCCTAGACTTCCCACTTCAATGGCAAAAAATTCCACTTGGCAACAACATAAATGTAGCCGAGAAGTTCTTAAAGGGTTATGGTTTGATTGCAGATTTTTTTTCTGAAAGAACAGAACAGCATTATTTTTAGAAGCCAGAGTGATAATTACACACTCTAACTGAACAAAACATACAACAGATGAAAAGAGCTGCTGCTTAAACCAGTCATTATTCAAGCCTTTACAATCAGCATGGTGACATCACAAAGAACGTGAAGTAACAAAACATGTCTCTCTCTCTGTTGGTCAGGTTACAATCACCAGTAGTTTTTCATCAATAACTATAAAAGAGTGCCATCAGATTAAAGTGCAGTTTTGAATCTAGGCCACAACACAGTTTGGATGAGTGAGATGTTCAGAGCTTCAGGGAAGGCGGGGGTGGGGAGGAGGAATCAGCAGTGCACTGGTGTAATTTTCAATGATTTAATTTAATGTATTCAGCATTCTAAAACTGCTGCCCGTTTAGACTCTACAAAGATTTACTGTTTTGTATTATCATGAACAATAGAAGAAAATGTACGGAGAGAACAAACATCACAAGTGTGGGTTCATTAAAAAGAAACAAATAAAGAAACCTATCTCTCGAAAGCAAAGAAATAATGTTGCCTTCGTGGGAAGAAATGGTTTTAGGAAATGCTAATGGACAGAGGGGAAAAAACAGAATAAAATCTGAAACAGGTTTAGATAAAGACAGAGGGCTGAATTTTTAGGCCCCACACAGGGCGCGGGAATGGAGGTGGGTGGGGAACAAGAATATTGGGGTCGGCGGCCTGCCAGTTTCCCGATGCTGTTACCGGCTGCTCTGTCCCAGTTTCCAGGCCTCTGGCTCTGCTGATACATTCTAAGTTTCTCTGAATCTATGATCTTGCAAACAGATAGTACAGCAGTGATACGGCAGGCACAGTAATGGCTACTGTAGTCTATTAGGCCCACTCTTGAACAGTCCTGCCTCCATACCCGTCCCTATGGCCGTTAATTGGACACCAAACCGTGCTCCAGACCAATTAAGGGGGCACTCCCGTGAAACTCAGGGCCAGTGACTGTTTCCCCCGGGGGCGGGTTCAGGACATGGAAATGGTCCCGACTTCTGCTTCCCACCCCCAGAGGGAAAATCTTGCCCAGAGAGTCTGTAAATGCTAATGTGGCACTGGTGATGAGATCACAGAAAGAATGCACTGGAGTCCCAATCAGTTGTACCCTGGAGTGGTGAGGTGTATATACAATTATGCTCCTTCAAAACTAAATTTCTGATATTAGCCACATTACTGGAAGGGAAAGAGGCTGGAAAAGAATTATCACCATGCCATTGTTGTGCACCTTCTGGCAGTTGACTTACAGGGCCATTAACAATGGTCTCTCTTCTTGCCTGCAGGAAATGTGTGACTTGGGGACCAGTACAAGGAGAAAAAAATATAGGAACTTAATTGCCTCAGAAAATAATGGCATTCTCATTGGTGTGAATGAGTAGTGACCATTCCATGAGAAAATAATAAAATTAATTTTAGGCCTGTTTTGGAGGTTTAACTTAACCACCTCTGTCACATGATCTTCATTGGCACAAACCAAATAAATGTTAGATTTTAAAATATTTATACATTATATTATACAAAATATGAAAGAACATGTTTCCTGTCTATCACATTTCCTGTTGCACACATAACTTGTGTCAATTTTTGTGTTAGACATTAACTTAATTAGCACAAATTTCATGTTTATAAAACAGTGATGAATTAGAATTTAAACAATGATGAAAATGTGTCAAGAAATAAGCAGAAACTGAACCTATCAAATCCTTCAAAACATCTTCAAAATCCTTTAGGCCACAGCAAATTGGAACTCTGTAGTTGAGAATGCACCAATAAAAAGCAGGAAGTGAGTCAATGAAATCACTCAAAATATTTTTTATTTAAATTAGAGAGTTCACAGATTTAGTCCTTAAAATCAAGCTGGATAAAGGGAAGCAAATAACAGCTCTCTTTGGCACTACAGAAGAGTGGTCCAACAGATCTACTAGGCGATAGCTGAAAGTTTGAATGCTGTCAGCAATACCAAAAGACTGCGTTTCAAACACACAAGATGGGCTGAATTTAATGAGCCCGCCACCAGGATCGGCAGCAGGTGTGGAAAATGGTGGTGGTCCTGTGTGTCACATGTGCTGCCGCACTGCCACGATTATGTGGCGGGTGGCCATTTAACATAATGGAGGCGGTGGTCACTCCCAATCACGTGACAGGGATGGGAGGCGAGACGCCAATCACGGCATCAACTGACATTGGATCAGGTGCTGGTGCCACTTTTAAAAGCCTGCGAGCCCTGCATTCACTCCCGCCTTGCATTCTACAGAAGATCATTATGCTGTTAGGCTTAGAAATTCATATCACTGTCAACTTTAACAATCATCCCCCCAGGAAGACTGAAGAGGATGGCATAGGTCAGAGCAAGGGTGGCCCCATGCTTCAGTGATGCCTCCCTGCTGATTGTCCTCCAGGCTGCAAGGGAAATGCAGGAGTTTCTCTTCCCCAGCGAGGGCAAGAAGAGGTCCTCCCGCCTGACCAAGCAAGGCTGGACGGAGATCATAGAGGAGATCAGCAGCCAAGGAGTCACCCGACGCAACTGGGTGCAGTGCAGGAAGAGGGTCAATGACCTCGTGCATTCAGCCAAGGTGAGTGCTATGTTCCAATCCTCTTTTCTGGGGTTTGGATGTTATTACAGGGTGTACAACATGGTGAAGGTGCCACTGCCATCCCAAAGACAGCAAGGTTATAATATCATCAAGACAGATGCATGGTTGCTTCTGGGAAACCTCACCTCACCTCACTTACCACTTCATAATGACATGTTCAATCCACCTACTGCCTGCCTTCTTTCTCAACGCCCCATATGGAGCAACCTTCCTGAGCAAGATCTACCAGTAGACATTCTTGTGACAAACCCCATCTATCGAATGGCAGGCTTTGAACTACCACGGCATGGGTGGTCCTTGCTAAACAGGTTCAGGACAAGTCAGGGCCCCTGTGCAGCCAACCTCCACCACTGGGGTCTCAGTACTTATGCATTTGTGGAGAGACACAAACAATGCTGCACATTACCGAGGAGTGTCCCCTGTACAGACTAATCACCTTAAACTCAGCACATTTGGAGGCTATCGCTTGGCTCCGGGGATTTGCATTCGCTAAATAATAAATAAATAAATAAATAATCTTGGAAACAAGTCACATTTGTTCATAGCTCAGCCCCAGTAAATCCCATGACAGCATGAGTCAGTATGAGATATATCACACCACACAGTTGGTGACAAGGGGCCCATGGTAGTAGAGCAGTCATGTGAAACGTATGCCAATTTATAATTTCAACGTCCTTACACTTGCAGGAGAAGAGGGCCCATAACAGGAGGGAGGCAGCCAGGATCGCTGGCGGTGTCCCAGACTTATGTCCTCTCAGCCAAGACGAGGAAGAGGCCTCAGAAGTAGCAGGGAGCCAAGTCGGACGAGTTATATCTGACGGGGAGACCAGGGTCCCTGCACAAGAGAGTGATTACTACCGTTCATTGAAAAATTCATTAATGAGGGAGAGCTATCTCAGCCATGTTTGCCATAACGGGATATGTACAGCCTAACCCATATGTTTTTGTTCTATCATGCAGGTCGGCATTCGCAGGTGACTGCAGCCCCAGAGGGACACCCATCAACCTCTGAGGAAGACTACCCAGAGGATGTACCATCCCATGACTCTCCTGCACCTTCCACCACATAGATACTTTCACCTCGGTGGGTAATCGATCAGCCGTAGAATCAGGGCCACAAGCTGGTGACAGCACTACACACGCACCACAGCAGCTGGCTGAGGTTGAGACAGTGAGGCCTCCGACAGTCGGAGGACTGTAGGTGGTTAGGCCCATGTTGAGCCCCAGGTCGATGATGAGCTTCTGGTGTCTACAGCACAGAGCATGCTGGAGTTTTTTAGATTTTTTAGATTTAGAGATACAGCACTGAAACAGGCCCTTCGGCCCACCGAGTCTGTGCCGACCATTAACCACCCATTTATGCTAATCCTACACTAATCCCATATTCCTGCCACATCCTCACCAGTCTCTATATTCCCCTACCACCTACCTATACTAGGGGCAATTTATAATGGCCAATTTACCTATCAACCTGCAAGTCTTTTGGCTGTGGGAGGAAACCGGAGCACCCAGAGGAAACCCACGCAGACACAGGGAGAACTTGCAAACTCCACACAGGCAGTACCCAGAATTGAACCCGGGTCGCTGGAGCTGTGAGGCTGCGGTGCTACGGTAGGGAGAGTAAGGCAACATCTGTCAGAGATGCCAGAGGCTATGCGCAGCCATGAGCAGACGATGCATCACCTTGACCATGAGTTCAAATCAGCAGTGGCAAGGTGAGAGAAGGATCAGGAGCCTGGAGACTTTTCCCACTCCTAGTCTTTCTCTGGTGAGCAGGGAGGTTCCATCGAGCCTTGAGAGGGAGGAGGAGAGGCTGCGCTTCACATTCTGGGGGCTCCCCTCAGGGTGTTTCGAGTGTGGATACTGGTTCCTCAGCCCCTCTGCCAGTGAGCTCAGCTCCAGCAGTCACAATGCCTGGGAAAGTCCTGCAACACACAAGAAACCTTTAGGCAGCTGGGGCCTTCCAGACCTTATGCACCCAGAGAATGACTGCTGAAGTCATCTCAGGTCAAGGGGCAGCCTGATCAGCAGCCTGCCTCCAGCACAGCTGCTAGCTGGGGTCACACTGCGTAGGAGCACCCGCAAGTGTATCAAGAAACTCACCAAGCCGTAGTGTCAAGGTTTGAAAAGGTTCATATCTGGGACAGTGTAACACCTCCCACTGTGATGATCTAAGAGAAGACATGAGAGAAAGAGACTTGAAGAGAAGAGAAGCAGCATGGCTTCAGTGGAGTTAGACATACTTCAGTAAAGCGGTATACTGTTCTTTAATATGTAATAAACTAGTTATTGTTAAAATTTACCAAAGACTTAGTAATCATTCCTAGCTAGACAAACCAAACATACAACAGTGGTGGTCCTTGCCATACAACATCGTGGCAGCTATGAAGTCCCAGACTTGCCTGGATGAGTGCAGCTCCAACAACACTCAACAAGCTCAACACCATCCAGGACAAAGCAGCCCACTTGATTGGCACCCCATCCACAAACATTCACTCCCTCCACCACCAACTAGTGGCAATAGTGTGTACCATCTACAAGATGCACTGCAGCAACACACCAAGGCTCCTTAGACTGCACCTTCCAAATCTGCAACCTCCACCACCTAGAAGGACAAGGGCAGCAGATGCATGTGAATACCACCACCTACAAGTTCCCCTCCAAGCCACACACCATCTTGACTTGGAACTATATCACCGTTCCTTCACTGTTACTAGGTCAAAATCCTGGAACTCCCTTCCTAACAACACTGTAGGAGTACCTACCCCACATGGACTGCAGCGGTTCAAGAAGGCGGCTCACCACCTCCTTCTCAAGGGCAATTAGGGATGGCAATAAATGCTGTCCTAGTCAGTGATGCCCACATCCCATGAACGAATCAAAAAAAAAACGTTGAAAGACAATTTTAAAGAAGTTTGGAAAGTCAGACCTGAAAATGTGGTGCCAAAATTCCAGAAATCAAGAGGCTGTGAGGAGCCCCAGGGCTGCTCCATGGATGAAGTAGAGACACAGAGGGTGAGGGAGTTGGCTTCCAGAGGCATTCAGGCTGCACCACAGAGGCATGGTGATCTGTGAAAAATATCCTGGTCCAGCGATCGTAGGCTTTGAGTCAGAGAGCCAATCAACAGTCAGGGAACTGGTGAGCAACCCTTAAAAAAGGGTAGAAAATTGATTTTAATGGCGCATTGGGCAGGCAGCACTGGGAAAATCAGATCCCTAGCATGAGCAGATGCGAGGTTAGCGCCATTACACATGGCAACCCCGAGGCAGCACGACTAAAAAGCAGTTGCAAATACTCAATACTCCAGGGTAAGGGAGTGAAGAGATTATTGATATAACGCTGTAAAGCTGTTTTCAAAAAATAAATAACTAGTCTAGCAGTGAGATTCCCCAGGGAAAGATAGTGATCGCAGCGGGAGTCAGTGTGAGGCAGAGCAGTATGGGAATACTTCCAATACTAGAAGGCAAATTTAGAACAGCAAGTAAACTATCCAGAAAGCTTAGAAAAGCCATGGATCTTTATTTATGCTACCAGAGAGGTTTGGGCACATGAAAGAACCAAATCAAATGCAAAACTGGTCACTTTGGAGAAAAAGATTTTTGAGGTACAGAATTCCTTCAAAATTAGACAGAAACTCTGAAGCAGAACCAGTCAACACATTACTTTATTCCATTGGAGCAATAGCAGGCAATGTTATTGCAGGACAAGGCATTAATGAGACATCAGATAAATTTGAAGAAGTCTTAAAAGCCTTTGATAATTATTTCAACCTGAGCAGCAACAAGATTCTAAAAAGGGCCAAATTCAACAGAAGGGTCCATAAACTAGGTGAAACAGTAGATCCTTTTATTAATGAAGTTGACAGGCTAGTTGATTGATGCGAATATGGAAACCTAAAAGCATAATAGGAGATTGTATAGTAGTAGAATCCCTAACAGATTCATTGCAGTCTAAGGAAAACCTCACTCTAGAAAAAGCAATACAGCTGGTGAGACAAATGAGAGGTCCGTAAGCAGAACACAGCAATCCTGAGAGGTGAAGAAAAACCTTGGGCTGAATTTTATGCCCCCCCAAAGAGCAGGATGGTGCCGGGGGTGGGGTGACATAAAATGGAGTGGGAGGCTCCGGGGGCTCTTCCCAATTCCTCTCTCGCCTCCGCTGTCACTTTACACAGGGCGGCGATGGTGATAAACAGCCCTCCCGCCCAGGCCAATCAAGGCCCTTAAGCGGCCAGTTAATGGCCACTTAAGGGCCTTTGCCCGCCTCCACATGGATTTTATGCGTGGCAAGTGGGCATCCTAGACCCGAGAAAAGCTACCCGACAAAAGCAGGCGGCTTTCTGACTGCCTCGGGATGGGGGGCGGCCCTCATGATTGGGCACCCTGTGCCCGACAGAGGGCCGCTCCCAATGACCCAACCACTCCCAACACCCAACACGCCCCCGATCCCCCCATTTGATCACCCATGCCTCACCGATCATTCTGGTGAGGCCACAAAAACTTACCTGCGTTTCAGGGTTCCCCGACATCTTCTTCACGATGCTGGATGCAGTCCCAGCAGTGGCCACCGCTCCCAGTGGAAGCAGGTGGAAGTCCCGCCTCAGACTAATTAAAGCCCGGGGACCCACAAAATATGGGTCGGATCCCCAGGCCAGGCGGAAGCGGGTTTGCCACAGACTTTTCAGTTGGTGGACAGCTCCCATCCACCTAGGGTAAAATCCCAGCCCTTGGTTCAGGAAACCTCCAGTGACCATATGGTTCCTTAAGCACAGGACTGTAAAAGAAGCACCAGAAAAGTAGGTACACTTGGGAGGGAAAGTGCAAGACACCATAAAACCCTGCCAGCGCTATGGCACCAAAAAGACCCACAGGCCTGAACAGTGTCCTGGAAACAAAGCAGAATGCTTTCACTCCAAGAAAGTTGGCCATTTTGAGAAGATGTGCCAAAGTAAAACCTCTACTTTCACAGTTTCTAAAGGTAAAGTCTTCACGCATAGAGCTATTCATGAAGTTGAACAATCTCCATCAGAAGAGAAATCAAAAACTTCCTTGGTGAGATCAATGACCTAGTCATGCATTCTGGAATGCAGATATAGACGTCAATGGATAGATCACCAACTTTAAACTAGACACTGGAGAAAGTGTAACAGTTTTATCAGACATCAAACTGTGGTTATCAACGCATTGCCTGCAACCAACAGAAACTCAGTTACAAGGTCCAGGAGGGATTGAACTGAAAGTCAAGGAAAGCTACAGGCAACGCTCCAGTACAACGGAAAGCAGATATTGGAAACACTGTATGTTCTACAGAATTAAGAATTTTCTCTTTTAAGTAGAAAAGATATACCTTAATCTTATCAGGAAAGTGGAAGAAGTTAAGCAACAAGAATCCAGGAGTCACTTCCAAAAAGACTTGCTGAAATTATTTACTGGTCTTGGAAGACTTAAACTGAATATCGTATTACTTTGCGAAAAGATGCTAAACCTGTATGTCTTTTCATGCCTAGGAAGATAGCACAACCACTAATGAAGCAACTCCAATGTGGATTAGCACCATCAGAACCCAAAAAATTACTGCCAGGGCTAGAAGTCCAAGATTATCAGAGAGTTCATGATAGAGAAAAGTCTTACTGAAAGCAACAAGCTTATAACTATAACAGAAGACATTGTATCAGGAACCTCCCCAAGATGATGGAAGGAGAAAAGGTATGGGTACGAGACCCAGGCAGAGAAGCAGTAATCATCCAGAGAGATGATTATCATCAGAGATCTTATTTAGTACATACTTCAGAAGGTACTATAAGAAGAAACAGGAAAAATCTTATTTCTATTCATCAAAGACGTCAATCAGTCATATATTTGGATGAACCAAATGTTGAACCTGGAATTCAGAAAGCCCTGGATACTACAAATCTCAATTAAGGTCATCCAAGTCAAGAAACAAGAGTTCAGACTAAGACTATTGATCTTCCGCATCTGTCAACAACATGATCAGGGAGAGTTGTGAAGCCTCCTGACAGATTGAATCTTTGAGGTCAGAGACTTGGGGGGGAGATGGGATAGTATGTAAAAATAAAAATGAATGAACAAAAAAAAATGGAAAAATACTTGAGGGGAGGTGTAGTATAAGGGTTTGAAAGGGTTAATGTCTGGGAGAGTGTGAGTAACACCTCCCACTGTGATGATGTAAGAGATGACATGAGAGAGAGAATTGAAGAGAAGAGAAGCAGCATGGCTTCTGACAACTGAGTGGCTTACTAGGCCATTTCAGAGAGCAAATAATAGTCAACCACATTGCTGTTGGTCTGGAGTCAAATGTAGGCCAGACCAGGTAAGATTTCCTTCCCTAAAGGACATTGGTGAACGAGATGGGTTTTTACAATAATCGATGATAGTTTCATGGCACCATTACTGAGACTAGCTTTCAATTCCAGATGTTTATTAATTAATTGAATTTAAATTCCACCAGCTGCCATGGTGGGATTTAAACCCATATTCCCAGGGCTTTAGCCTGGGCCTCTGGATTACTAGTTCAGGATTCAGGCTCTTTTTGCCGCTCTATCTCATTATTTTCCCTAACATCGGACTACTCATGCCCAGTTATGTGTGTTGGCATTTCTCAACAGCACTGGATCAAGTATCTAATAAAGTCAAGCTGATACCACCTTGGAAATTGTCAATGCTATAAATTTTCCTCTTGTTTGTTTACTTGTGGTTCACTCACTGAGTGTATCTAGGCCATCCTCCACCATAGCCGACATGGTCTATAGCTTTGTTTTGCATTTATCTGAATTCTTTATAGTTTCCTCAGTCTTACTAGGGCATAGGTGAAATCAGATTGTTCCGGTTTTATACATAGATCATTTCCAAGAGCACAGTGACAGGAAAGTGAAAGCATTAAGTGGCTAAAAGCAGCAATCAATAGGTACAGAAGCTGAGGGAGGAAAGCAGCGAAAACATCTCAGTGAGAAACTTGGCATGGTATTTGGGTGGGCAGTAGAGAGCAAGGATCTTAAGAGGCAAGAGAGGTGCAACCAAGTGAAAAGCTCAAAGGAAGAGAAAGCGCCAGAAGAGTAGGGGAAACAGACCAAAATATGATTTGGTGATAAGGGCTGCAGCACCACTGTGGCAGTCTGGATGGAGAAAGTGGTGGATGCCACATGGGGAGGATTTATTGAGAGGAAAAGTGTGATCACCCATCAGACATATTTCCATCAAGCCCATGATGTCAATTTAATCTTCCACTATAAGTTCATGGATGGCATGGGCCTTGCTCACAAGACATTCTGGAGAAAGATGCGGAGAGTGGTGGTGATAATCGATCTGCTGGGAGAGTCCACAGGATCAGTGCTGGGAGGAGAGAAAGGGACGGGAAGGAGATTGACAAAATTAGCTCCCAGCGGGCTTGCTGGGCGGGTAGGTCATCAAGAGAGTAGGATGGGAACGTTGAGATAACTACTTGTAAGAAGGCAGTGATGAGTGCCTCAATGGGCTGTTCTGAGGATGCCTAGAGTGGCATAGAGGGAAACTGGAGCTTATTTATGAGGGATTCAATCCTGGGACATCAGGAGAGTTGGAAGGTCAAGGAGTGAAGGGTTGTGGTATTTATTTGGGGGGCAGAGTACCCGAGAGGGGAGAAATGAAAGGAGGCATGATGACAGGAGAGAGGGGCTTAAGAGGGGTAAGGAGAAAAGAATGAAAAAAGGGATGCAAAAGTGACGGGCTTGGGTCTGGAGCAGCAGCCAAAATGCGCAAGCAAATGGACACACAAAAACTCAAGCTACATAGGCATGGTTACATAGCTAGATTAGGATAGATAAGTCCAATAAATGGGGGATAGAGGGAGACAGTAGGAGGGAGTTAAAGTTAGAGATCCCATAGTGGGATAAAGTTCACATAGGTAGGGTGGAGTCAGCTTGGAGGATTAATGAACTGATGTCCAGGTTCAGAGACGGGCATGGAGGCAAGTGAGTCCAGAAGCTATTTGAAGGGGGGGATGTATCAGAGGATGCACTACTAGAGGTATTTCCATGGGAATTATGAGGGAGGAGGTGTGCAGAATTGATTGCAGGATGAAATACGGTGACAAAGTTGGAGATCACTGTAAGATCCAGAAGCGGCAGAGAAATGGACTTTGGCACAAGAGATTGAATTTCTGGCCAGGAATCCCACTGTCGCAAAGTAAAGCTGAAAAACCAGTCAGACCCCAGTATGACCGTCATAAGCTCAGCAGATAACAACACCCATGGAGTATGGGCTATAGGCTAGATAAAAATACTTTAAAACATGAGCAATTAAATAGAAGAAAAACAGCAGCTGATTCTTAGAGTGAAGTTCAGTGAATAGATAAGAATGAAACCAGGCGAGTGCTGGACATCAGTGGAGAGGCACTGGAACAGAATTTCATGGTCTGCAGACAGGTTGAGAAGGATGAGGAGGGCTGGTTTACCTTCATCATATTCAACTTGGATGTCATTTGTGACTTTGGTAAGAGTCATTTCAGTACAATGGCAAGGCAGAAACGTGATTGGAGGAATTCAAATATGAACTACTGAGAAAAAAGGGCACAGATTTGAGAGGTGCCAACACATTCAAGACCTATGGAAGAAAAAATGCATTAAAAAATATAGAAGTTTCAATTCCATGCCACTGTAAAAATATGTTTTCTGCATATGGAAGGAGTTAGGGAAGTTTAACAGTTATAAAGATGTTTGTTCTAACCCCCTCAGTTATGAAGATATTAAAGTTTTCAGAGCGGAGATTAATTTCAGTAACATGAAGCCTGTCTGTGCTGCTGACCTCCACTCTTCAATGCAGCTTCTTGCTAGAAAAAAATGTTAAAGGGCAGAATTCCTTAGCATCTACACTTACATCAATTTTGGAAAATGCTAATTTCAGGGAGCTGCAGCTTTAACAGAGCATTACATTCAAGTAATTTTACTGGTTTCCGGGCCACTAATAAGCTTTATGGCACAATGAACTGCATGTTTACACAGCTAGTTTTATCACTGCTGCTCTGAAACACTTTAATACAATGACAAATCAACAAGCTTTGCCATTCAGCATTACTGTATTCAGCCATAGGCTTAGCAATGTTAAATACCAGAGTTTAGTTCTATTCATCTGCTATTATCACTCACTGTTTTGAGCATGCTTCACTTGCTGTAGTCATCATTCCATTCTGCATGTGTCAGCAAAACAAACCCATTGCATATGTTTACTGAATGTATAATGACCTCGCATACAGATATTAAGTAGCACAAATTAATTAGAGTTACAGGATCTAAATATTAATTTATGAATAAATGTCCTATTGCAGCACATCAGTAGGCTATTACTGCTTGATGTAGACTATTTAAAGATTGTAGTTTCAACAAGTATTTAATGTCTTTGAACACGTATGTGCATTGTAGAAATAAATGTAATTTTTTTATTACATTAAGATTTGTCAGTGAAGAAAACCTACCTTTCATTTGCAACTGCCGTTTTCACTTTAAGCATTGCTTTTAAAAAGCATACATTCAGAATGCAAAGCTCTTGAGTGATGATTTGCTTTTTTTTCCTTTTGGACTCATCAAATTCAATAATGTGAACACTGCCAACAATCCAACATTTTTTCTTTTGTACCTGGAAACAGTATCAAGCACGCCCAAGTTAGGACTAACAATGGCCAGCTATATTCAGGGCTTCTCTGATTGCTCAAAGAATGCATTTCAGTGAGTCTCAAATGGCAGAGTCCCACTGTTCTCTTGGACTCATGGTCGGTCTGAGCAAGAACTGCTAAAATCATCTGTTAGTGTCACAATTGGCCTGTTTTGTGCTATGGACGCATGGGACTGGGTTGAGTTCTCTTGCACACTGTCTGAAGGAGGAGACCTTCATCCCAGCTGTTTGGGCTGGATTCAAAACTAGTTCCAGGAATTTGACAGTCTTATAGTGCAGAGCAGTGAGGTAATGCACCCTGCCAGCCAGTGTCTGAGCACTAAACATCTTGCAGCATTTTATGAAACTTGATGAAAATTATACCCACAACCAATGATCCCAAATGAAACAAAGTATTACAATACTCAAACTATATACATTTTGTAATATTTGTTAATCAAATGTTGAGGTGAAATTAAAAAATGCAACAAAATCTTTGTGTATAATCTTATTATCCAATATGTTTGACTAAAGTCATATAGTAAATGAGGCAGGATTTAAGCTACTAGCAACTCTTTGTTTTCCCACTGCATAGGGAAATACTTTGACAAGTTAATCAAGCAGTACGTGCATCATACAGGATTCTTATGGCATTAGGATAAGGGTATTTGAATAATGGACATCAGCCTTTAAAAAGTGATGAAATTATCCCTCAACTGAGATAATTATACCTAAGTCACTAGGACAAGGAATAAAATACAAAACTAGATATTGTGATTGGTTATGTTTGCTAATTGGGCATAAAGTGGGTGAAACTAATTGGATAAATGATTGCAGAGCCATTGGCCTGAATTTTACCGATCAGGCGGATAACCCAATATCGGGGGGATATCCGGGTCGGCGGCAAGCACAGGCAAGCAGCGGGACTTCCTCCACGATTTTACCAGGAAGAGCCAATTCAGGACCGACAGGCAGAAGAGCCAGCCAATTAAGGGTGGCGGGAGGGTCACAGTGTCTGCAGCTTACTTGGAGGTGCCATTTCTAAAGGCAGGTGTGCAGCATTCAGACAGGTTGAAGACACAGGAAAAAAGAAGGGGGTTTACAGCAACAGAGGCAGTGGAGGAATGGCTTCAGCACGAGGAAGGGTTGCTCCATGATTCAGTGAAGCCTTCTTGGAGGCACTCCTGCAGGCAATCAGAGAAAGGAGAGATGTCCTGTTTCCAACAGAATGGAGCAGGAGGCCAACAAAACTGACCAAAAAGGCACAGCTGGAAGTGTCAAGCCACAGGAACACTGGGGATGCAGAAACAGTAATCTCCCTTAGACAGGGTGAAAATTTCTCAACATTTGCAGGTTCAGGGGATGCATGGCAATGCTCTCCATGCAATGAGTTGCCAATGAATGAGCGGTCATCTTATTTTAAGCAGCAGAGTGCATCTGTTGACTGTTCCAGTCTCTCCTATCTTCTCCTATGTCTCCCACAGGGCCAGCTGCAGAGGGGCAGGAATCCATCCTATGACAAGTTCCTGAGGAGTTAGAGGAGGAAGACACTTTGGAGCCTGCACATCACATCTTACTAGCGCACCTAGCACCACTGCAGATAGTCGCACCTCAGTAGGTCCTCCTGCAGTATTAGAAATGGTGGCACTTGGTGAAGCACATATCACATCAGAGCTGGAGGATCCAGAAGAGGCAGAGTTGGTTGTGGCCAGTCCCCCTCGGAAGATGGAGGACAGGTACAGCCCTGCTCAGCAGGGTAAAGATGCAGTGCCTTGGGAGTCACAAAACAGGAGCAGCAGCTGTTTCACTTAAATCATGTCTCTCCAGCAGCAGGTGAGAAACAGACCAGGGCTCCTGATACACTGAAAAGCTCAGAGGATGCAAATCCATTGCAAGACACTGCATCACTTTATTCCAACACACCCTCCACCAGCGCAGATACATTCACATCGCTGGGCATTGTTGCATGTGTAGAACAGGTGGCACAATCTGGTGAGGACTGCACAGACACACAGGAGAAAATAACAGAGGCAGTGACTTGGAGGAATGAGGAGAGGCCCAGCGATGCTCAGCTCCATGCAGATGGAGAAGACAGCAGGCTGCCCCCACATCAACTCCAGTTGCAGGGGGAGGAGCCCGTAGCAGTGACTGCAAGAAAGCAGTGAAAGGGATGACTAGCGCTTGGGGTTTCACTGGATAATAACAATTTGTTAAGTGCAGAAGCCTTTAATATTTAACAAGAATTAAAGGTCTTGACATTCAATGTATAATGACTTATGGTGTATTTATTTTTATGCAATAGTTGACAATGATCTGATGTGGAATCAAATAGATGGATGGTATGTAAAAGTGAGTGCCTCATGAGCGTCTGTGTTAACAAAAGGCCATGGCATATAGTGCTGATGGGTACAGAGAGATGCTAAGGATCTCTTGTGAAAGATCAGCAAAGTTGCCTCTGGGAGAAATCTTCTTGGTTTGATTGCCCCTTGCACTTGTCCTTGTGTGAAGGATCTGCTGATCAGAGAGTCGCAAATCTCCCTGCCACGCATGTCACAGTCCAGTCCCAGGGTACTGTCTTCATCGGCTGACATTTGTTGAGGTGCTTCATGCTCATCCTCCTCTAAGGAAGCCACTCACTCAGTGTCTTCCTCTGGTTCCAGCTACTCCCTTCTGGAACGCCAAGTTGTGCAATGCGCTGCAGACGACAATGATGCAGGATACCCTTGAGGGTGTGTATTGTAGGGCTCCTCCAGATCTATTGAGGCATCTAAACCTTAGCTTCAAAAAGCCAATGGCCTGCTCAATGGTGGCCCATATATTCATATGGCAGCAGTTTTACCTGCCCACTGCCTGTGTGTTGGTGTTGTATACAGGGCTGAGAAACCATAACTTCAGTGGATACCATGGTTCCCCAGGATCCAGCTATGAAGGTGTTTGGGTGGCTGGAACAGCTGAGGCAATTGGACCAGTCTAAGGATGTAGGAGTCATGGCATCTTCCTGGAAACCTTGCATACACCTGCATGATCTGATTACAATAGTTGCAGATAACTTGAACATTCAAGGAGTGGAACCCGTTCCTGTTCATAAAGGTGCCTGGCTGCTCTGAGGGAGCCTTGATGGCCACATGAGTACAGTACATAACGCCCTGCATCTGAGGAGATCCAGCCGTAGTCCCGAAGCCAACTGTCTTCTCGGCCTGACTGGCCTGATAGGTTATGAACTTGATATATTGATTAGCCTGATGGTACATGGTAGAGCATGGCTACCCGACCCGAACCCAACAGGGCCCGTGACATTCCGGGTTTGGCATTTGGGCTCGGGTCGGGCTGGGCCAGGTCGGACACACTCTATCACCATCTCTGGTAAGTGGCTCCAATGTTAATGTACTTTTTGGACTTGAAAGGTGATTTTGTTACAGTTTTTTTAAGCTTGTGCAGATAAGGAACAAAGTGAAAAATGGAAGGTGGATTAACTGATGGTTGGGTCTGGTCAGGTCGGGCGCGGGAAAAAATGAAAGGACACAGGCCGGGATGGGTTTGGGGTCGGATGTGGTTCTGTCGGGCTTGGGTCGGATTTCATTTGCAGACCCAAGCCAGCCTTTAGTACATGGCATACATGACCTCCTTTATGCAGCGACGGGCTGCTGGCTGAGAGATTCCACATAGATATCCAGACAATCCCTGGAATGAACCATAGGTGAAAAAGCTGAGCTCCAACTTCACCATTAAGGCTACAGCCATTGGGAATCCACCATTTCCCATTGGCATCAACTCTTGCTCCAGCATAATGCACAACTCCGCACCACCACCCTGAAGAGACCCAGTCTTCATAGATATTGGTGCTCAGACATCGCCATGAAGCTGAGCCTCTGACACCCTTTGAACTGGGTAGTGCCTTCTGCAACCAAGAGGCTGCCCTTTTGCCCCTATGCATCCTCCTCATCCACGTCCAATGGCTTCCTCAACCGACTGGAGCTCCCATGGAGGCTTGAAGAGGCACTCCATGTGGTTGTATACTCATCTCTGTGCCACTCTCCTCCACATTGGAGGAGTCAAAGTCTGAAAGTATTGAGCCCACAGTCAGATGAAGCCTCCACTGTGATAAGCCTCCAGTGGCTGCTGTGGACTTGGGAGACACCTTTCCACTAGCAGCATTTTACTTTGGTCCCACCCTCTGCAGTGCCTCCAAAACCGATTGCATCACTTCTTCAAAACATAACCTGCAGATAGCTTCAAAGTATGGCTGTCAGTTCCCTCCACAACTCAACTGCCACTCAGTGAAGACTGTGGCTCTCCAGGGAGGCAGTCACTGATCTCTGCACCATGCTGTAGGACAAGCTAGGAGCCATGGGAGTTGGTGGACACCCAATGCCAGTGGCACTGAGGATCACCATGGCTCTCAACTTCTACACCGCCATGCCTTTCCAGGGATCCACTGGGGTCATGTGTGGGAATTCCAAACTGCGACCAATTGATGCATCAAAGAGGTGACCAATGCCATGTTCAAGAGGGAGACAATGATATATGCACTACTGCACTGATCCAGACAGTCAAGCAGAGAGGCCAATTGGGTTCGGGGACATCGCTGGATTCCCCCAGGTGCAGAGTGTGATCATCAAGGCTCCTTCAGACCAGCCAGCAGCTTTCATCAACAGAAAGGGCTTCCATTCCATCAATGTCCAACTTGTCTGCGATGACTAAAAGCAGATCCTTCAAGTGTGTGCACAGTTCCCAGGAAGCAGCCACGACTCCCATATATCTCAGCAGTCCTTTGACCCTGAGCCTCCGGGCATTTTCTGCACAGTTGGTAAAATCAGAAAAAGGTAGGAAAATAGGTGACATTTTTCAATGCCTCCCCTCTCTGCAGCACCAGCTTGTGCCGCACACAGCAGGCCACCACAATATACAAGACTCTGACTGGGTCATATTGAGGGCTCCACCAGATCGATCTAGGCACCTGAATTGTATATTCAGAAGACTAATGGCCTGTTCAATGATCACTCTGGTTGACCCATGGAGTGTATTGTACCTCTCCTCTACAGCCATGCGTGGGTTCTCACAGGCGTGAGCAGCTATGTCTTTAGTGAATAGCCCTCACCTCCTAGTATCCATCCCTGAAGACCTGCAGGGTCTGGAAAAGCTGTGGCACTTGGGACTGCTGAGATATGTGGGAGTCGTGGCTGCTTCCTGGGAACTGTGCACACACTTGAAGGATATGCTTTCAGTCATCGCAGACAAGTTAGACATTGATAGAATGGAAGCCCTTTCTGTTTATGAAAGCTGCTGGCTGATCTGTGGGAGCCTGGATGACCACATGTGTGCAATTGATCACACTCTGCACCCAGGGGAATCCAGCGATGGCCCCGAACCCAATGGACCTCTCTGCTTGACAGTCCAGATCAGTGCAGTAGTGCATATATCGTTGTCTCCCTCTTGAACATGGCATTGGTCACCTCCTTGTGCATCAATGGGTCGCAGACAGGGTGTTCCCACACATGATCCCAGTGGATACCTGGAAAGGCATGGCGGTGTAGAAGTTGAGAGTCATGGTGATCCTCAGTGCCACTGGCATTGGGTGTCCACCAATTCCCATGGCTCCTAGCTTGTCCTGCAGCATGGTGCAGAGATCAGTGACTGCCTCCCTGGTGAGCCATAGTCTTCACTGACCTTGCCACTTGGATATCTGGAGATAGTTCATCCTCGGGTGGTACACTCTCTTCTGGAGACAGCCTCTTCTGCACGCAGGAGGCTGTTGGCACGCCTCTCTGCACTCTTCTCCATGGTGCTCACCCTGAGGCCAGCCCTCTTCCAGGTCCTGAGGCTCCTGATGTGCCCTCACTAGTGCCTGGACCTCCCTCCCTCTGAGCCACCCCTTGTCCTCAACAGGAGCCCTGAAGCCTGGGTGGAGGAGGCCCACAGCAGGTGTCCTCACTCCTAGTCCAAGACCTTCTACCCAGGTGGCATTCTTCCCCCTCCATCCACCAAACCTTTCCCTTCATTGTTTCTTTGGAGCTAGTGCACTGCCCCTACGTGACTCTGACAACATGCACCCTTCCCTCCTTCTGCCATTGTTTGTAAATGCCCTTTCCTGCCACCACACGCTGGCTCTCTTGATGGCTGGCTGAGAGAGCCAGCACTGAGCTCCTGCTTTCTTGCTGCTTTGTTTAATCAGGCAAGGCTCTGAATCTCCGTGGTCCCTGTGCGACATCAGTACAATTCAAAATTGCCTTAAATTACAGTTCATTGGCCTTTTAAATCCCTTAATTGCTGGCCCATTGCATTGATGTACAAAGCCCGCCCTCCATGGTTGTTGCTGTTGGTAAAATCCAGAAGTGACATAAAGAGGTCGGACTTCCGACCAAATGCATTCCATTCCATTTTACAGTCACCTTGCCTCTGAACTCATTCTAAGTGGGCCAATAAAATTCCAGCCAGTGTGATCAGGTTATGATGTTTTGTGACAAAATAAATGTACAGAAAACTGTTTAGAAAAGAGCATGAATTATTGTTTTTTTTAAATCAGAGAAAACTGTGAGATGACACTCCTTCAATGTTGTAATTTGGCTCATTCTGTGACTGACTACTGATGATGAAATACCCAAGACACTGATAGCAGCTTTTTTTTTGGAAAAAAACATATTTGCATTTATATACACAATTTGAGATCATATGTATGCCATGCAGTGTCATGAACACGTGCAATGCCAAAAGATGATTTTTTTAATCCATTGGTTGGAAACCTGAATTAAACTGTAATAAGAAAGCAGGAGACAAAGAACTTGAATTAAATTTTTAAAAGAAAGCAGGAGACAAAAAATTGATAAAAGGATCCTTGATGGCAGCTAAAATGGCCAACACAATTTGTATCTAAATACCTCACATACCAAGGTATCGAGGTGGAGACGAATGTCCAGTTAATCCCCCACCAGAACAATGGCTTGTGAACTTTGACTAAGCTACCTTCATTAACGAGGCTTTCAAAAGCCAGCTTGGAACATTAACACTGGTGGAGATGAACCTCAAAGGGTAAACACTGAAACAATGGGACCCGAGAGAGATTGGAATTCTTAGACTTGAACTAATTAAGATGCAAAAGAGAGAATACACTGGGCGATCATGTGACAGACTCTCCATCTAAGTGGAAACTTGAAGTTTCTTCTGTCTACAGCAGACAAGCACCTGAGTTTGATCAGTGCAGGACCTGTCTGGGGGTCTGTCTGTCTCTCTCTCTCTCCAAGCAACTATGTAAGTTCAAACCCTGCCTGCTGGCTGCAAAACATCCATGTCTATCATTGCTGTAGACAGAGACCCCAGGGATAAAACCATCCACATCACTGTCTCCAAGAAAACCCTGAACCAGATGGCCACCTCTACCAGCCAGAAACTTCAGGACCATGAATTCAGCTGGAAGACAACTGAATAACCAGACTCCACAGACTGTATATTATTTTAGTTGTTCTGAATCCTAATCCAAACAATCTGTTCTGCTTCACTCTGTAACCTACTGGGCTGAAATTTATGAGTGCGCCACACTCTGTGGTGGCGCACTCTAAGAATGGTGTGCATCCTGTGCGGATGCGCCATTCCTGAGCCTCCACAATATTACGTGCAGGGGCTCATTTAAATAGAGGGGACAGAGCGGCTGCCCCCGATGACTTAGATGGAGCGACCTCCACGTCCCCGGCAATGGCATCCGGTGCCACTGTGCAGGCGCTGGCGCCATTTTTAAAGGGCTTTAAGCCCTTGCAAATAAGTTTAATTGTTAAAGGGTAAGTATAAATGATTTTTATTACATTTACAAATAAATGATGGAGGCCCTTCCCCAACCAACCCCGCACCCCCCCCCCCCCAATGGTCAATCCAGGCAATGAAACGACCATAAGTTGACTGTTCACATACCCGACTTTTCCCCTCCAATCTTCAATATTTTGCCCTGCAACCCCCTCCCACCATCCCCACATCCAATAAAGATCGATTTCCCCACTCCTTCACCCCTCTCGCCCTCAAAATTTTATTACTCCCCCCTCCGTATGGGTTCTCGCCTAGAACTCCGCATGCCTTCAGAACTCTGTATGGAGTTCTGAAGGCATGCGGAGCACAAACGGCGGCCGTAATATCGGAGTGGGTCAGCCGCCGCCAGCAGGTATGTTTATATAAATATGTTAAATGTTGATTTATAAATGCTGATGAAGGGCCCGCCGCCAGGTGGCAGGGGGGGCGCACTGAGGTCCCACTGCCACCGGTAATAGGGCTGGCGAGTCCTTCTCGGCATCGCAGGTAGAGGCGGGCCTCTCCCCGCTGCATTTTACCGGCCTCTGCGCCGTGACCCGCAGCCTCGAGAGGCTAGTAAAATTCAGCCCACTGTATGTTTGTGTGTGTGTGTGTGTGTGTGTGTGCGCGTGCGTGCGCGGGTGCGTGCGCGGGTGTGTGTGTGTGCGGGTGTGTGTGTGAAAGTTGGAGCATAGTTTATTATTTTACTTGGTTTTAAGTACAACAAACTAACCACTTTCTTGTTTAAACTCAAGGAAAGCTGTCTTATTGGTTATTTTACAATCATAGCACATAAAAGGGTTAAACACTCACTGAATTGGTAAGCATATCCACTATTTAAAAGAAATAAACCCTGTTGCGGTCAAACAAGCAGAGGGACAAGAGGGGAGCCTTTCAACCCCTTCTCATCTGATCGTAATAGCAGGGTTAGAGAGAAGTCACCACCACAGAGAGGGAAGGAAATTGCAGGAAGTCAACCTATCTGCTCTTGCATATCTCCCAGCATATAGTTTCAGGAAGCACTGGCTGATGCTAAAGAGCAGGTTTTGTGTATGACTCTGGGTGGTGTAAATGGGGAGACCACGGAAGAGGATAAAGATACCTCAAGATTACATTTTGTCCTCAAACAAAATAAAATTTCCTGTGGGGAGCTGGTAATGTTCCCTTGGAATTGTAATCCACCCTTGGTTTACTTTAAACTTTAATCTAATTCATAACAAGAAGTCACATTTCACATGCAGGGCAGCTTCAAAAACCTGAATTCAAATGGTTTTCTTATCTTTTACTTTTTGACATTTCTGCCCCAATATTTAATTTTAGTGTTACACTGTTTATAGATACCAAAATATATTCATCTTGACAGACCTGTTTGCCCCAGCATTTGAAAGAATGCCATGTAATTCATCATAGGTATAGTTTTTTAAAAGTGAACTATTTAAAGTACAATTCTTTACTGAAACATTGTATATTAATGCATATTTTAACATCTATATTGCAACAATATTGCCACTCCCTCCAATTCTCCAACAGGATAATATGTTACAATTGTAGCTAAGTCAAAATCGTAATATGAAAGGATTGAAAGTAGTTTAGGATTAAATCTTAAAATAGATTTACTCTGGAATATTCATTTGAAAAATATAGTCCTGCCTGTACTGTGTAAAAACTACAAGTTAAATTTAAAATGTCACTGACCTCAACTAGAGATCTTCCTTCAATAGCCTTCAGCCTTACAGACCCCTAACCCCGAACAACCTCCTTCCCAAAATCCACAAAAGGATTGCCCAGTAGGCCCATCATTTCAGCTTATTTCTGCTCCACGAAACTGATTTTTTCCTATCTCGACTTTTTTTTCTCACCTTGTCCAGTCTCCTCCCGCCTACATCTGCAACTTGTCTGATGCCCTCCGTCACTTTAACATTGAAACATATAAAAAAAATAGGAGCAGGAGCAGGCCATTCAGCCCTTCGGACCTGCTCCGCCATTCAAAAAAGATCATGACTGATCGTCTAATTCAGTACCCTGTTCTCGTTTTCTCCCCATACCCCTTGATCCCTTTGACATTAAGAAATATATGTATCTCTTTCTTGAATATATTTAATGATTTGGCCTCAACTGCTTTCTGTGGTAGAGAATTCCATAGGTTCACCATTCTCTGGGTGAAGAAATCCCTCCTCATCTCAGTCCTAAATGGCTTACCCCTTATCCTTAGACTGTGACCCCTGGTCCTGGACCACCCCCCCCCCCCCCCCACCCCCTCCCCCCTGTCATTGGGATTATCCTTCCTGCATCGAGTCTGTCTAGTCCTCTTAGAATTTTGTGGGTTTCTATGAGATCCCCTCTCATTCTTATAAACTCTATGAATACAAGCCTAATCGACCCAATCTCTCTTCATACGCCAGTCCTGCCATCCCAGGAATCAGTCTGGGGAACCTTCACTGCACTCCCTCCATAGCAAGAACATCCTTCCTCAGATAAAGAGACCAAAACTGCACACAATGCTCCAGATGCGGTCCTTACCAAGGCCTTGTATAATTGCAGCAAGACATCCTTGCTCCTGTACTTGAATCCTCTCGCTATGAAGGCCAACATACCATTTGCCTTCTTAACTGCCTGCTGCACCTGCATGCTTACTTTCAGTGACTGGTGCACAAGGACACCCAGGTCTCAATGCACCTCCCCCTTTCCCAATCTATCACTGTTCAGCTAATAATCTGCCTTTCTGTTTTTGCCACCAAAGTGGATAGCCTCACATTTATCCACATTATACTGCATCTGCCATGTCTTTGCCCACTCACCCAACCTGTCCAAATCACACTGGAGCTTCTCTGCATCCTCCTCACAGCTCACACTCCCACCCAGCTTTGTGTTGCCTGCAAACTTGGATATATTACATTTAATTCCATCATCTATATCATTAATATATATTGTGAATAGCTGGGATCCTGGCACTGAGCCCTGCAGTACCCCACTAGTCACTGCCTGCCACTCGGAAAAAGACCCGTTTATTCCTACTCTTTGTTTTCTGTCTGCCAACCAATTCCCTATCCATATCAGTACCTTACCCCCAATTCCATATGCTTTAAGTTTGCATGCTAATCTCTTATGTGGGACCTTATTGAAAGCCTTCTGAAAGTCCAAATACACCACATCCACTGGTTCTCCCTTATCTATTCTACTAGTTACATCCTCAAGAAAGTCCAGTAGATTTGTCAAGCATGATTTCCCTTTTGTAAATCCATGTTGACTTTGTCCGATCCTGTCATTGTTTTCCAAGTGCTCTGCTATTACATCTTTTATAATGGAAAGAGTTAAAAGTGAGCATTGCTCCTATAAAAATTAAGTCTGAAGAATTAAGATTGGATAATAAGGAGATGGCAGATGAATTGAACAGATATTTTGCATCGGTCTTCACTATTGAGGTTACAAGTAACATTCCCGTATTAGCTGTAAGTCAGGAAACGGAAGGGAGGGAGGAACTCAAGAAAACTACAATTACCAGGGAAGTGGTTCTGAGCAAATTGTTGGAGCTGCAGGCTGACAAGTCCCCAGGCCCTGATGAAATTCATCCTGGGGTGTTAATAGAAGTGGCTGGTGAGATAGTTGTTGCGTTAGTTTTAATTTTCCAAAATTCCCTAGATTTGGGGAAGGTTCCAATAGATTGGAAAATAGCCAATGTAACTCCTTTATTCAAAAAGGGAGGGAGACAGAAAGCAGGAAACTACAGGCCAGTTAGCTTAACATCTGTCTTAGGGAAAATGTTAGAAGCTATTATTAAAGACGTTATAGCAGGGCATTTAGAAAAATTCAAGTTAATCAGGCAGAGTCAAAATGGTTTTGTGAAAGGGAAATCATGTTTAACCAATTTATTGGAGTTCTTTGAGAGAGTTACATGTGCTGTGGATAAAGGGGAACCGGTGGATGTATTGTACTTAGATTTCTGGAAGGCATTTGATAAGGTACCACATCAAAGGTTATTGCAGAAAATAAAAGCTCATGGTGTAGAGGGTAACATATTGGCATGAATAGAAATTTGGCTAGCTAACAGGAAACAGTGAGTAGACATAAATGGATCATTTTCTGGTTGGCAAGATGTGACAAGTGGTGTGCCACAGGGCCTCAACTTTTTACAATTGTGAAAGGTAGGTCGTGCCTCACAAACCTTATTGAGTTTTTCGAGAAGGTGACCAAACAGGTGGATGAGGGTAAAGCCGTGGATGTGGTGTATATGGATTTCAGTAAGGCGTTTGATAAGGTTCCCCACGGTAGGCTATTGCAGAAAATACGGAAGTATGGGGTTGAAGGTGATTTAGAGCTTTGGATCAGAAATTGGCTAGCTGAAAGAAGACAGAGTGTGGTGGTTGATGGCAAATGTTCATCCTGGAGTTTAGTTACTAGTGGTGTACCGCAAGGTTCTGTTTTGGGGCCACTGCTGTTTGTCATTTTTATAAACGACCTGGATGAGGGTGTAGAAGGGTGGGTTAGTAAATTTGCGGATGACACGAAGGTCGGTGGAGTTGTGGATAGTGTAGAAGGGTGTTGTAGGGTACAGAGGGACATAGATAGGCTGCAGAGCTGGGCTGAGAGATGGCAAATGGAGTTTAATGCGGAGAAGTGTGAGGTGATTCACTTTGGAAGGAGTAACAGCAATGCAGAGTACTGGGCTAATGGGAAGATTCTTGGTAGTGTAGATGAGCAGAGAGATCTTGGTATCCAGGTACATAAATCCCTGAAAGTTGCTACCCAGGTTAATAGGGCTGTTAAGAAGGCATATGGTGTGTTAGCTTTTATTAGTAGGGGGATCGAGTTTCGGAGCCACGAGGTCATGATGCAGCTGTACAAAACTCTGGCGAGGCCGCACCTTGAGTATTGCGTGCAGTTCTGGTCACCGCATTATAGGAAGGATGTGGAAGCTTTGGAAAGGGTGCAGAGGAGATTTACTAGGATGTTGCCTGGTATGGAAGGAAGGTCTTACGAGGAAAGGCTGAGGGACTTGGGGTTGTTTTCGTTAGAGAGAAGGAGGAGGAGAGGTGACTTAATAGAGACATACAAGATAATCAGAGGGTTAGATAGGGTGGATAGTGAGAGTCTTTTTCCTCGGATGAGGATGGCAAACACGAGGGGACATAGCTTTAAGTTGAGGGGTGAAAGATATAGGACAGATGTCAGAGGTAGTTTCTTTACGCAGAGAGTAGTAGGGGCGTGGAACGCCCTGCCTGCAACAGTAGTAGACTCGCCAACTTTAAGGGCATTTAAGTGGTCATTGGATAGACATATGGATGTAAATGGAATAGTGTAGGTCAGATGATCGGCGCAACATCGAGGGCCGAAGGGCCTGTACTGCGCTGTAATATTCTAATTTTAATTCTAATAAATGACTTAGATGAAGGGACCAAAGGTATGGTTGCTAAATTTGCTGATGACACAAGATAGGTAGGAAAGTAACTTGTGAAGAGGACATAAGGAGGCTACAAAGGGAGAAAGATAGGTTAAGTGAGTGGGCAAAGACCTGGCAAATGGAGTATAATGTGGGAAAGTGGGAAATTTTCCCCTTGGGCAGGAAGAATAAAAAAGAAGCATATTATCTAAATGGTGAGAGATTGCAGAGCTCTGACATGCAGAGGGATCTGGGTGTCCTGGTGCATGAATCGCAAAAGGTTAGCATGCAGGTGCAGCAAGTAATTATGAAAGCTAATAGAATGTTATAGTTTATCGCGAGGGGAATTGAATGGAAAAGTAGGGAGGCTAAACAGGGCATTGGTGAGACCACATCTGGAGTACTGTGTACAGTACTGGTCTCCTTATTTAAGGAAGATTGTGAATGTGTTGGATGCAGTACAGAGCAGGTTTACTAGACTAATACCTGGAATGGGCGGGCTGTCTTATGAGGAAAGATTGGACAGGCTAGGCTTGTATCCACTGGAATTTAGAAGAGTAAGAGGTGACTTGATTGAAACATATAAGATCCTGAGGGGTCTTGACAGGGTGGATGTGGAAAGGATATTTCCCCTTGTGGGAGGGGTCACTGTTTAAAAATAAATGGTCGCCCATTTAAGACAGAGATGAGGAGACATTTTTTCTCTCAGAGGGTCCTGAATCTTTGGAATTCTCTTCCTCAAAAGGTGGTGGAAGCAGAGTCTTTGAATATTTTGAAGGCAGAGGTAGATAGATTCTTGATAAGCAAGAGGGTGGTAGGTTATCGGGGTAGGTGGAAATGTGGAGTAATCAGTTCAGCCATGAATTTATTGCATGGCGGAGCAGCTCGGGGGCCGAGTGGCCTACTCCTGCTCCTAATTCGTATGTTCGTATTTTTAGGAGAGTCCTTTAAAATATAACTGCTTTTTAAAAGTAGAAATAAAAATGCTGAACACAAAGTACAGAGAGGAGAAATATAAAGCAGAAAATTAGATGTGTTGTCGTCTTTAACTTGAGAATCTTAAAAACATAATACAACTATAATGAAAAGCAAAAACTTGCACGTTATTGCACTAACCTGCCCGTTGCCCAGTTGGAGACGCGCGTTCGTAACCTAGCAACTGACAGCTACATGAAATTCACCAGGTGTACTTTGACAAAACAATCCTGTGCTCGCAGACCTTGGGCAAAGCTGTATGCGTTTGTAATCACTTACTCCACCGAAATGCATCAATCTCCACAGGAACACATTTACAGACAACAAATGGTCATCAGCCAGTTATAGTAAGTATGATCTTAACCAACATTCCAACCAACTTGAAAGTTAGCAAGCCAAATTGAAACGAAGAACAATGTGCTCTCTGTACTCGAGTTCCTTGGCATATTTTTAAGCGAAAATCACAAGTGGATAGCTGGACCACCAACAAGTTCAAAATTTTATGCAAACAAAAAAAAATCGCGCCTTGTGTTTATTTGGGCTCGGAACACAATAATTGTATTCATGATGGGCAAGATTAGTCACATTCTTTCTACGCAAGAGGCGTACTGAAATGCAATTTAAAATCATTAGGCTGTGCGCTTGTATGCAAAGAGCTTTATCAACAAATACTTCTTATGAATTTAGCAGCCCTGTAAAAAGTTGCTGTTTTACCTTTTACTCTAATTGTCAAGTAAAAATCTTGTCACCAGGATTCACCTAAACAGTGATTAGGCAAATTCCTTTAAAACCCACCACCAAAAACAAACGTAACTTTACATTTTAATATATATTATCAGTAGTGTTTTTGTTACCTTGAGTTGGAAAACTATGTATCAGTAATTTTAAGGAATATTCACATATTGTAATTTTTTTTAAACGCTGAGTGGTATATTTGCTCAAAAATAGAACTGGGGTAACTTTTTTTTTTACAGAGATTAGATTTCTTTGCTTATGTTAATACTCATATTGAAAGTTCTTTTAAATTGATTTGTATTAGGTCATCTTCTATAAAGCACCCTTATTTACCCATATGCTATTTCGTGGCTATTACTATCATAGATTATATCTGATAAAAATGTTACCACAATTCTGTTGCTCATAAAAGATCAACCATTGTCAATGATCATCAGACTGAACAGTTAAAAAGG
The DNA here is from genome assembly GCF_036365525.1 of Heterodontus francisci. NCBI lineage: Eukaryota > Metazoa > Chordata > Chondrichthyes > Heterodontiformes > Heterodontidae > Heterodontus > Heterodontus francisci. The sequence goes on along the minus strand of NC_090383.1, from coordinate 66,766,792 downwards.
TAAATTTGTCATTTTGAGAGAAGAACTGTGTCATTTCGTCTTTCCACTAAAACTGATGTAAGATCTTACTCATACTATAGCTTTTTAAAAAATTTCTGTAGCTCACATAAAGTTAGTTTGCTGGAAAACAATTTTATAGTCCCAGGCAAAAAATATTGTTTTCCCCATTGGAGTGATTTCTAATGCTGATTTCATTATTTTTCACCAAATGACAATTTTTATAAGATTTTTTAATATTAACTTAGAATAAAAGGTATATGAAACTTTATGTGCTTTGTTTTAAAAATGCAATTATAATTATATTTTATAAAATATAGCATGATAGCGGGTCTATTTTTATTTGCTCTTTGTATTTGCTCATGATAGTGGGCTTGTCTAGCAAGCATTCATAGGATCTAAGTAATGGATGCTTGGCGACCAATCTAATATATATATTAAAAAGACCAGCTTTACAATGCTCATTTTGACACCTGCTCCTGAGTGCACAAAATATTTTTTGCTGCACATCAGATACATAAGAACATAAGAAATAGGAGCAGGAGTAGGCCATTCGGCCTCGAGCTCACCCCATTAGTCAATAAGATTATGGCTGATCTTCTACCTCAACTCCACCTTCCCGCATTATCCCCGTATGCCTTGATTTCCTTAGTATTTGAATATCCATCGATATATGTCTTGAATATGCTCAACGACTGAGCATCCACAGTTTGCTGGGGTGGAGAATTCCAAAGATTCACAACCCCTTGAGTGACAAAATTTGTCCTCATCTCATTCCTAAATGGCCGACCCCTTATTCTATGACTATGACCCCTAGTTCTAGACTCCCAACCAAGGGAACCATCCTGCCAGCAGCTGCCTCTTAAGCATTTTATATGGACAGGTTAAGTGAGTGGGCAAGATGTTAGTGTCTAATAAATTCTGTTAATGGATGTTAAATACCTAGTAGTTGAAGGTAATAGGGTGAACAGGTGTTGATTAGTTCATTGTACTCAGATGTACATATAAAGAAGAGCCAACCTGCACTGGTGGGGTGTTGTTAGGAGTGGAGAAGTAAGCTTTGTGACAAGCAATAAACAGTCTTCACCAAAGCATCCTAGTCTCAGTGTCTTCACAAACAGACTTGGAAGTTTCTCTACATTGGTAGCAGAGAATGTTTGTTTGAAGGTGAAGATTGGAGACTAAGATTTGTTTTTAGACAGGAGATTAAAATTGGAGCTTTTTTTTTTGAGAAGGCTATAATTGGAATTTTTTTTGATGAAAGTTGACTGAAACCAAGTGTAAGGTGTTGGGATATGGTTTTCCACTGCTGCTTTGCGAAGCTGAACTTTATGATCAATGGAAGAATGAAGCTGATCTATGCTCATGGGTTATGTCTTTACCAAAAAGGAAGAAGGAATAGCCTTGCACTTTGAATTTCTGCCAGAAGCAACATCAGGGGCAAAGTGTTCTCGGAGCTAGAGGCTAATCATTTAGACAATGAGGAAGGTTTGGACAATCTCAACACTTTTATACATAAAATTTATATGAAAGATGGCTTATTGAGTGCCTTTGAGGTGTGGTCAGACTTTCATTCATTAAATTTAGAAAAATTGATGGACCTTCCATAGAAGAATATATTATGGAGTTTAACTGATTATATGCAAGATTGCAACGATTCTACTTGGAAATTCCTAATTCAGTACTTGCCTTCAAATTGTTGGATTGTGCTAGGATATCGAACATGGATAGGCTCTTGGTATTAACAGGAGTTCAAAGAAAGAGATATGCTTTTTGATCAGATGTCTGACGCCCTGAAAAAATACTTGGGAAAACATTTCTTTCAGGTTGCTTTCATGGTGCAAATGGGCTCTTCAGCGGTAACACCAAAGGTGGAGGATACAATGCTAGCATTTCGAGGCCATTCAAATGTTGGGCCCAAACGTCAGTACGAAAGGAGAATCACAAAAATAATGAATGAGGATAGAGACTCTTTTGGTAGCTATAACAGATAGCAGGAATTGGGCAACTATGGCAGAAGGAGGAACCCCAAGAATAACCAAGGAGTGGTCAACAGGTTCTTCTGATGTGACTCAAAGTATCACTAGGTGTTGCATTGTCTAAAAAGGAATAATAGGGTTTTTGAGATGACACATGATGTGGAAGGCGAGGAGGACGCTACTGATCAATCAGAAGGAATTGTACTGGTCATGAGAAGCTTCAGTCTGGTAATGAGTGTCCTAGTCACAGATTTGTTCAATTGAGCAGTACTAGACAGTGGGTGTATGTCCACAGTATGTGGAGTGGACTGGTTAAGGTGTTACATGGATTCTTTAAGTAAAGAAGACTGAAGTAAGGTCAAAGAATATGACAGTTCTACCTGTTTCAGGTTGGGAATGACAACATATCAATCACTAAAAAGAGTGGTAATTCCATGTAAAATAGCAGGGGTAAACCATTTTATTCGTACAGATGTAGTATCCAGTGAAATACCTTTTTACTGTTAAGTAAAACGGCTCAGATGAAATTGGATATGGAACATGATAGGGCGATTGTCTTTGGAAAATCTGTAGCTTTGCAGTTTACACAGTTGGGACTTTATTGTATTCCTTTAGCGAGACCTAACATCTCTAAGCAGGATGTTCAGGAAGTATTAATGGCATCCAGGGGTAGGGATTTAAAAGAGAAATTGCAAATTATTTCAAAACTAAATTGACAGTTTTCACATCCATCTTGTTAGAGGTTGAAGATTCTGTTAAAAGATGCAGGGCTAATAGATGATAACTACACTAAACTTACTGAGGATATCAGTGAAACATGTGATGTCTGTAAAACAAAAAGCAGGAGGACGCCATCGCGACCCATAGTGAATCTCCCATTAGCAAGGGATTTTAATGAAACCGTAGCGATGGACTTGAAGGTATGGGATAAAGACAAAAACATTTTTCTTCTACGTTTTATTGCCATAATGATTGGATTCAGTCTGTCGAAGGTACTTTTTTGTCTTACTATAAATTAATAGTGGACAAGATGATGGAAAGGTGGATAGGAATGGGACTGGGAGCACTGGCTAGATTTCTAACTGAAATGGAGGAGAATTTGCCAATGATGAGTTCAAGAGTATGTGTGAAAATATGAATATTGTAGCAATGCACACGGCTTTTAGTATTGGGATTTGTGAGAAATCATGCCATGATTGATGAAATGCTCTGAAAATTTGAGCCGACTAACCAAATTGTAAATTGATGACTGCTCTGGCGTGGGCAGTACATGCGAAAAACATGCTTCAAATGGTTGGACTACAGCCCATATCAATTAGTTTATGGCAGGAATACAAAAATACCTTTGGTAACGTGGGATCATCCCCTGGCTTTGGAGTGGATTATAATTAGTTCAATGTTTGCAGAACATTTGAATGCCATGCATGCAGGGAGAAGAGCATTTATTAAGGGAGAAGTGTCAGAAAAAATCAGGAGAGCTTTGAGGTATCGGATCAGGCCATCAGAAAAGAATTTTAATACCAGGGACATGGTGTATTACAAAAGAGAAGGGCAGAAAGAATGGAGAGGCCCAGGGAAAGTTGTAGGCACTGATGGCAATTGGTAATTTTACAACATGGCAACCAAACCATTAGTGTACATTCCTCACGGCCTATTGGCATTGATTCTACATTGACAGAATCTGAACAAATGATGGACACTGATGATGCACCATGTACTTTGCATGCACATATGTTGGACCTTTGCGAGCAACAGTGGCAGATAACCGGCTAACTGAGAGTGAACCAAGTGATAGTGAAGATCAAGATAAGGCCATTTATCCCAAAGGTCAACTCCCGAAAGTTGGGACTAGAGTGACGTATATGCCAGAAGGGGCCAGTGAATGGAGGGAAGCCATCATTATAAGAAGGGCAGAAAAGGCCCTTGGCTGAATTGGGGTGGAAGGTTATCAGGTGTAGGTGGAAATGTGGGGTAATCAGTTCAGCTATGAACTTATTGAATGGCGGAGCAGACTCGAAGGGCCGAGTGGCCTACTCCTGTTCCTAATTCGTATGTTAGTATGTTCGTACATATGTTTGAATGTGCAAGACAAGGGACAGGATATCAGACCTATAGATTGGCAGAAGGAAGTGAAAATATGGAAGGCCAGAAAATGTAGTGTAAGTTCAGACAGTGGGCCTGAAGATGATCATAGTCCAAGGAAAAGGTCATGAACTTGTGAAAGAAAGTCTGGTCATAGGAGGGACAGGTTGAGTAGTATCAGTCCAGAAAGGAAGAGGAAATCTAGCAGGGAATGTGGTTTCACAAGAGCAAGGAAGAGAGAGCAGGCGAGGAGCTCTACAACAAGTAGGAGTCCTTACAATAGAGAAGCTCTGGTGGCTAATAACAAGTTAGATTGTAAGTTAGTAAAGGATGCAGAACAAAACGAGCTGGACAGTTGGAGAGAGTTTAGTGTATACATGGAGGTGCCAGATAGAAGACATCCAGCATTGTCCAATAAATGGATCTGTACGTGTAAAGCTAAGGCCAGACTTGTAGCTCGGGGATTTAAGGAATGACTAGGTGACCAAGAAGTTAGAGTAGACTCCCCAACAGCAGGAAAAGCAAGTCTGAGGATTTTCATACCCCTTTTAGTGACACATTCATGGGAATGTAAGTCCATTGACATCAAAGCAGAATTTTTGCAAGGGGAGAAATTTCAGAGGGAAGTATTTTTTTAAAGCCACCAAAAGGAGATGGAGAAGGGAAATTATGGAAACTAAACAAGTGTGTTTATGGGCTAAATGATGCATCCAGGCTGTGATATTTTTCAGTTAGGTCTGTCCTACTAAAAGCTGTTTTTATTCAGCTAAAAGCGGATCCAGCAATGTTTTATTGGTACTGTGAAGAAAACCTAGCAGGCATTTTCTTGATGCGCATGGACAATTTTCTGTGGGAAGGATCTGTGACATTTGAGAAATTTGTGGTAGATAAAGTTCCACAGGAATTTAAAATTGGAAGTCGGGCTTCTGGAGCTTTTAAATATATAGGGTTGAATATTAGGCAGACTAAGTTGGGGGAAACCCTGAATCAACAGTCTTACCTAGAGAATGTTAATAGGATCCCAATAAATCGGGCCAGATCCTCAAAAGAAAACTCTGCAACCAAGGAAGAAGCAGACCAATCAGGCAATTAAACTGGGTGTGCACACAAACCAGGCCGGATGCTTGCTAGGATGTATTAGAATTGAGCACCATGCTGAAAGATGCTACTGTTGGGGAAGTGCTAAAAGCAAATAAGACATTAAATTGAGTTTAGATAAATGTACACTCATGTTTCCAGCATTGGGTGACCCAGAAGAGATGAAATTAGTCATTTTTTAGTGACATCTCATACGCTAATCTTGCTGATGTTTATTCATGCGCATTTTATTTTTGGTGGGAAGAAATGATAAATGTTGTCCATTAGCTTGGGAACTGAAGAAAATAGAGGGTAGTTAAAAGCACCTTAGTTGCTGAGACACTTGCACTGGTAGAAGCGATAGATATGGGTATGTATATATCGAGTATTTTAAAGGAACTCTTACATAAGGGGCAATTGGAGAAGAGTTTTCCTATAGAATGTGTAATAGATAACTAGTTTCTCTGGGACAATGTCCATTGGACAAAAAGTGTCATAGAAAAGAGGTTGAGGATTGATCCCACAAGTATTAAAAGAAATGTTGAGAAGAAAAGACATTTCCAAAATAACATGGGTCAACAAGTCATCAGTTGTCAGATTGTTTTACAAAGAGATGCTTGTTCAAAGAAATTGTTGGATGTCCTCGACGAGGGCCGTCTTGTGTTATGATGAGTTAGGAAAACGTGGAAATTTTTTAAATGTTAAAATTGCTTTGTAATTCTTTAAGTCTTTTTTTGTTAAAGGGGGAATATACAATATATTAATGGCTGGTGCTATTGAAGGTTGATGGTATAACGAAAGATAAAGAAAAATGTCTCATTATTTTGTCTCTTTTTATATAAATTGAAAACATATCAAGAAAAGAGGGGAATCTGTTAGTGTCCAATAAGTTCTTTTTAATGGATGTTAAATACCTAGTAGCTGAAGGTAATAGGGTGAACAGGGATTGGGTGTTGATCAGTTCATTGTACTCAGATGTACATATAAAGAAGAGCCAGCCAGCACTGGCAGGGTGTTAGGAGTGGAGAAGTAAGCCCTTGGCAAGCAATAAACAGTCTCCACCAAAGCATCTTAGTCTCAGTGTCTTCTTCACAAACAGGCTTGGATGTTTCTCTAACACAAGAATGTGGCAGATGGCATATAATAGGCAGAAGTGTGAAGCTTTCCACTTTGGAAGGAAAAACAGAAAATCAGAATATTTCTTAATATTTCAGAGATCATCTCATTCTTCTAGACTCCAGGGAATATAGGCCTAGTCTACTCAATCTTTCCTCATTGGACAATCCCCTCATTGCAAGAATCAGTCTAGTGAACCTTTGCACTCCCTCTGGTTGGCATCCTTCCATCTATGAAAGATGATCAATATGCAACAAACAATCCATTTAGGCAGGGTGTCTTCGCTTGGTGCACTTTTCTTGATGGCTGTGAAGGCCAATCCTTGAGGCAGGTTCTGCCACAAGTGTTGCATCTGAAGCTTCCATGCAACTGAGTTGGTTTTGGCATTGGCACCTGTTGCCAAGCTGCTCTAGCCAGTCCACAGGATGTGTTGCCATTTAGTGATTCCCAGGTTCGATAGTTGACATTTAGGGCCTTCATGTCATGCTTGCAAGCATCCTTGAAGTGGAGCTTTGGCGCCCCAATGGTCGTCTAGCCCTAGGTTACCTCACCGTACAGAAGATCCTTGGGTATGCAACCATCTTCCATCCTGCGGACTGTTCAATCCACCGAAGTCACCTCTGTTTGATTTAATGCCAACACACTTGGGAGCTCTGCCTTTGAGAGGACTGCCGCAATTGTGATTTTTGTCCTGCCAGGATATAACCATAATGTGTCATCGACAGTATTCCAGGTGTGTTCTCACCAAGGCCCTATGTCATTGCGGTAAGACTTCTTTACTCTTGTATTTCAATCCCTTTACAATAAAATAAAAGCAAAATACTGCAGATGTTGGAAATCTGAAATAAAAACAAAGTGCTGGAAATACTCAGCAGGTCAGGCAGCATCTGTGGGCAGAGAAGCAGAGTTAACGTTTCAGGTCTGTGACCTTTCATCAGAACTGGGGGCAGATGACCAGTGGGGCGCCCAAAGCTCCACTTCAAGGATGCTTGCAAGTGTGACATGAAGGCTCTAAATGTTGACTATTGCAACTGGGAGTCACTAATTCCCTTTCTAATAAAGGCTAACATACCATTTGCTTTCCTAATTGCTTGCTATACCTGCATGTTAACTTTTTGTGATTTGTGTACAAGAACACCCAGGTCTCGGAGAATACCAACATTTCCCAGTCTCACCATTTAAAAAAAGAAATCTTCTGCTTTTCTACTTTTCCTACCAAAGTGGATAACTTCACACTTCTCCATATTGTATTCCATCTGCCACTTTCTTGTCACTCACTTAACCTGTCTATATCCCTTTGCAGCCTTTTTGCATCATTCTCACAGCTTACTTTCCCACCTAACTTTGTAAACTATATCAGCTGCAAATGTATGGGAGAGACTGGAACTCGGGGACACAGTTTAAAAGTAAGGGGTCTCATTTAAGAAGATGAGGAGAATTTTTTTTTGAGGGTCATTAGTCTGTGGAATTCTGTTCCCTGGAGTGCAGTAGAGGCTGGGTCATTGAATATATTTAAGACTGTGTTAGATAGATTTTTGATTGATTAGGGAGTCAAAGTCTATAGCAGGTAGACAGGAAAGTAGAGTTGAAGCCAGAATCAGATCAGTCATGATCTTATCAAATGGCAGAGCAGGCTGGAGGGGCTTAATAGCCTACTCCTGCTCCTAATTTGTATGCTCGTATGTCTGGAACTTGGATACATTACACTGAGTCCCCGTGTCTAAGTCATTATAAATAACTGAGACCCAAGCACTGATCCTTGTGGTAAAGGCCTGCTTGGGTATAAAATTAAAATCCAACCCGGGCCTGACCCAACCACAGCCAAACTGAACCCGACTGGAGCCCAACTCCTTTTAATTTTTTTTTTCATGCCTGACCCCGACCTTCGCAATGAATGGAATCCATGGTAATCGGAAGTAATTATAGGAGCCATTTGCACACCCAGAATTGGAAAAAACACTTGCTAAAGTATAATAATGCATTTATTTATAAAACACGGAGCCGAGCCAGTCTAGTCCAGTCCAGCCCGACCCAACCCGAGCCCGAATGTTGGACACAGAATATAGACCCGATCCCTCCCGAACCCGACACGTCGTCCGGTGTAGTCAGATTCGGGTTGGTAGCCAGGCTTTACCTTGCGGTACCCAAATAGTTACTGCCTACCAATCTGAAAAATGGCCTGTTTATTCTCTGTTTTCTGGCAGTTGGCCAATCTTCAATCAATGCTAATACCAATCCCACAATCCTTAATTTTATTCACTAACCTTTTGTGTGACACCTTATCAAATGCTTTTTTGAAAATTCATAATCACTCCATCCAGTGCTTTCCCCTTACCCATTCAACCAGTTACAAACTCAAAAATTCTAACAGTTTGGTCAAACATGATTTCCCTTTCATAAATCTGTACATAAATATCTCCATACTCATTGGACCCTGTGTAAATTTTTTACAATGACTAATGTATTACTATGTCCTGTTACCTGAAAATGTTGTCCACGGTTGTAAAGGGATGTTTTCTATTCTTTGCCATCTCCAAGAAAAGTATATTTTGCAGTTACAATGGAAACCAGTTAAGAAAGACATCTTGATGCAATGTGTTATGTTCCACTTAATGATTGTTCTGGCTAAGAGAAGCCTATCATTTGGTCTTGACTCCCAGCAATTCAATCTCCCAGAGTGCAAACACCATTCTTGTAGCTGACTGTTTGTGACCTCCCCAGTCTACCAGCATTTTGTTCATTGAGAGACTCTGACAAACTGCTTAATCATATCGAAGCAATTTGGCCATCCCACTGGTCCATCGAAAATCATTGTGGAAAAATCAGTTTGCAAGCAGGTTGCCCAAATACAGCAGACAACCCATTTTTTCAGATGCTGTTTAGTGGCAAGCAAGGTAATAGTTTATCCCTAATACTTTAGGAGGCTGTTTCTAATCCAGTCTTAATGCCAATTTGCACATTTTGATGTAGATTTAACAAGATGTTAGCAACAAATATTTAACATGGCAGCATGGTAATCCAATGAGATAGTGACGCTTTATAGTAGAATTTCTACCTCTTGAGTAAGAAAATGCAGGATTCAAACCTGCTCCAGATCGTCCGGTGAATGGCTCTGAATTCTGGGTTGACATAAAATGGGATACCCATGTCTGGTGAGGCCCCTCCCTCATTGTATGAATTGTGGGAGCCCAGAAAATCCTTCTGCTGTATAGGACTAACCATCCTATTGACTGATAAAAAGATGGTTACAACCATGGAGGAGCCTGGTCAGACTGTTAGTCAGCTTGTGAATATAGCCACTTCTCGCACTATTCAAGGAAAGAGTGTGAAGATATGTAAAACAAACAACTAATCAAGTAAATTAACTAACCCAGCCAATTATTAGGGGAGGAGAGCCAGTCCAATTAACTTAAATGATGCTGCATGTTTGGAATTTCAAACTGACATTCTCTATCTGTGCTGTAAGTCACATTTGCATCAGACTTTAACAGCAGCAGTAAACTGAAAGGTTCTTGCTTCAGGAGAGAGAAGATGCCATTTGCCCTTGTGCTAGCAAATGTAATGATGCTATTAGAGGAAGAAAAGAAGAAATCAAGGTGGGAGCATAAAGACTAAGGGATTGAGAAGATGATCAATCAGTGTAAGGGTGCTAGCCCCAAATGTAATAGACCTATCATAGCAACACCTAGCATTCAAAGGTGCAGTCTTTCCAGGTAAGTTACCGTTGTGATATCACTAACAGTTTGAACACCTCACATCATAGGAAATGATGTCATCCAACATGTGATAGAGCAGTTGAAGTTGTGTTGATCACCTAGTCATACATGTATGATAGAGCTGTTTTGTAAATTTATTACTTCGTGATAAAGAATCCAAGATTTATTTACCTTTTCAACTCAAGTTTGTCTGGTACCATATTGCAGACAAAAGCTGACACAATATGGTGGCAGCATGTGGTTTCTGAAGGCTTTCGAGTTCTGAGTGCACCATCTTCAATATTGTGGCAGCAGCAGCAGTGATGTGCATTTGAAGACCAGAGCGTGGAGGCAGCAAAACGCATCAAAGTAACAGCACTGCAGAGAGGCTCAGCAATAGTGCTCCACAGGAACAGCAATCTCGAGTGAGGCATTGGTAACAGCGATCTCTCCCATCGACATCCACCAAAGACAGGACACTGCGACACATCATTGAAGGTAGTGGCAGCATGACATTGTTAGGTTCGATGACCATCTGCTGAATTTGGTGCTCAGGAGACTGAGTGCACAAAGGGGGCTGTGTTTTTTGACAGTGGCTGGCAAGAAAAGGCAGGAACCGGGCTTGGGGGGGAAAAAGCAAGCAGAGTCAGTTCACGTCGGGGTTGCGGAGCAGCACCGCTATTACGCGCAGGGTGTTTTACCACCATAATCAATTTGTGGGTGGAGTCTCCACAGGTTGAATGCCCACATTGCAGGCACTGAGTTCAGGGCGTGGCTGATGTCTGAGACTGTGGACACAGCAGACCTGCATTTTCTTTCCCTCAGGGAAAGCCTCACAAGAGAGAGGGAGGCATTTAAAGGAGAAAGCTCTAGCCAAAGATTACTGCAGACCAGTCATTTGGTACCATGACTACCAAATACCCATCAATGAATTGGAAAGACCAAAATCTCCTCCACAAATTCCAACTCTTCAAACAATGCATGGAGTTGTGCTTTCTGGATCTTACTATTGCGTAGCTTGATAAGCAAGTGATCAAAATAAAAATCACGATCGGTAGCAAAGGGCTGCACCGGATCAACACTGAGACTATCTGAAGCAGACCAGAGGGATCCACCGAGCCTCTGGAATACACTAGAAGACAGCTAAAGGTCAGGATTAATTTTAGAATCCACTGTTTGGAATTGATGGCATACAGACAGCAGTCCAAGGAGGCCATCGATCAATTTGTTAGCAGATGGTGCTAGAAAAGAAAAGTCTGATTTCTCGGAGTTGGAGTTATCCAAATGGATAATGGAATTGGTCATTGAATCTACCCCGATAGAAGCTTTTCAGAAAGAGCCACTGGGCAAAGAAAAAGGGTATGACATTGAAAGCCTTTTGAAAGAAGGCAGGAAGTTTGAGGCCATAGCTGCAAGCAGGCAGTGCATATGGGCACAGGGTACAACAACCATAGGCGAGGTAACCAGGTCACTTCAAGGCGAAATATGTGGTAATTGCGGTCTGATGCAGCAATGAAGAAACTGTCCAGCTTACATGGATAACTGCGAAGTGTTTGGTAAGAAATGTCACTGGGTAAGGCTGTGCAGGAGGTCTGGTACTGGAATATGGCCAGAACAGGTGTGAGAGAAACAGGGATGCATTCACAAGAGGCCAGTCTAGACGCAGACATGTCCACGAGATAGACAAAGTGATACAGAGGGCTCTGGAGGTAATCAAGCCTTTCATGCAGTAACAGTTGCACACCAGGTAGATATGGTTACACAACAGGAAGCATTCACCACCATTGACATCAAATGCCCAGAGAAGAGTGGACAGCACAAGTTGGGACTCAAGGTCAGTACAGGGCAAGTGCAAATATTTTGCCACTGAGAATCCTTGACCATGTACCTGATGAGATGGGAAGCCATGATGTGACCTACAAAGGCAAGACTTACTGTGTACAACAGCTCTCCAATCAGTTGTATGGGAACTAACGTTAGAATGCAGGTATGGAAGCTCTAACCTGCAACAATAAATATTCTGCATAGTTGACACCAATGGTCCAGTAGTTGCAGGACTACCGGCATGTAGCAAGCTTCGAATCATGACAATCCATGAGATCAGCAGTGTGCCAAGAATGTTAATCTGTTAATTGTGTATCAATGGTTTGATTATATGCATGTGAAGGGTGTTAGCTGAGCACTTATAAGCAGACACTTACTGAGACTGGTGGAGGGTTTTGACTGAAGGGCTACATGTTTGTCAACATTTTAATCTGCGCAATAAATGTGAAACTGAGTAAAGATAGGCTCCAGCATTATCCTTCCATAACAAGCTTTCTGGAGTTTAATAAAGGACACACCCAAAATGGATATGATCCATGAGTCCATCTATGATTTGCAACGAGTGTACCTAGATCACTTTGATTCCATGGGAAGTTTCAAAGGAGATGCTACTCTACATGTGAGAGATGACGCCACTTCTTCTATCGATCCGCCAAGGAAATGTAGCATCCATATTAAGGACAAGATCAAAGCCGCACTGGATACTATGGAGTGACAAGGAATTATCCAGCGTGTCCAACAACACGTGGATTGGTGAAGCTCTATAACACCTGTGATCAAAAAACATGCCAATATTAGGGTATGTTTAGATCCCAGAAGGCTGAACTGAGTGTTAAAACCATGTCCTCATAAAATCCCCATTTTGGAGGAATGAAATCCAAAGTTTGCCAAAGCTAGATTCTTTTCGAAACTAGATGCAAAACACGGATACTGGTTGGTCCATCTCCAAGTTCACAAGAGCCAACGATTCCCAGGACTCCACTTGGAACATATCAGTAAGCCAAGATTTATTTTAACAACGAATGGATCATATCATGAAAAAATGTGCCAGGATGTGTCTCAACTGCAGACAATATAGCAGTGATGGGCAGCACAAAAGGGGGGCACGACTGGAATCTGCACATGCTAATGCAAACAGCCAAAAAGGAAGGCCTTGTATTGAACAGAAAGAAGTGTGTCATTAACACAAGTCACATCAATTTTTCTGGCTCCATTTACTCCGATACAGGCATAAGACCAGATCCCAACAAGGTAGAGGATATTCATTCCATTCCTAGTCCACAAGATAAGGAAGACCAACGGAGATGTCTTGGTTTATTTAATTTTATAGCTCCCAAATTTTGCTGAGAAGTCTTCGTTTCTACGAAAACTCCTCAAAAAGAATACACCGTATCTGTGGCACAAGGACCATCAGTATGGATTTGCCTTGCTGAAGCAATCATGGTCGACAGAGGCATGTTTACAGTATTATGACCCGAATAAGGATATAATTTTTGAAGTAGACGCTTCGTTGATAGGTCTTGGAGCATGCTTGTTGCAAAAAGATCTCTAATTGCTTTTGGTTCAAATAGCTTATCGCACACACAGGCTAACTATTCCAACATAGAAAGGGTAACGCTAGCACTGGTATTTGGGATCACCAAGTTTCATACCTCTCTTTTCGGCAAGCATTTCATAGTAGAGACGGATCATAAAAGACTGGCAATGATATGACAGAAACCTCTGATCAGTACGCCACCTCGACTACAATGGCTACTAATCTAGGTGTAATGGTATGATGGCAAAGTCAGATATAAGCCTGGGAATCTTATGGTGACTTCCGACACCCTTAGCAGATGGCCCAATCCTAGAAAGTATGAAGACATTCCACTAGGTGTCGAGGTTGACAGAGTCGACATCGAGCTGGAAGATGTATTCCAGGTAGATTTAATGTGTTTTGGGAAAAGGAAGCATGAGGAACTACAGGAAGAAACTTCCAAGGACCAAGTTTTGAAAGAGTTATTGTCAAAGGATGGCCTGACATCATACAAGAGGTTCCTGCAGAACTCAGAATCTTTTGGCCATACCGTGATGAGTTGGGGGTATCTAGCGGTGTTATCTTTAGAGTAAGGCAGGTGTTAGTCCCACAAACATACAAACATATGAAATAGGAGTAGGCCACTCGGCCCCTCGAGCCTTCTCCGACATTCAACAAAATCATGGCTACTCTGATTGTAACCTTAACTCCACATTCCCGCCTACCCACAATCACCATTCGCCTCCTTGCTTATCAAGAATCTATCTACCTCTTCCTTTAAAAATATTCAAAGACTTTGCTTCCACCACCTTTTTGCGGAAGAGAGTTCCAAAGACTCATGACCCTCAAAGAAAATATTTCTCCTCAACTCTGTCTGAAATGGGCAACCCTTTATTTTTAAACAGTGACCCCTACTTCTAGATTCTCCCACAAGGAGAAACATCCTTTGTACATCCAGCCTGTCAAGACCCCTCAGAATCTTATGTTTCAATCAAGTCACCGCTTACTCTTCTAAATCTAGTGGATACAAGCCTAGCTTGTCCAACCTTTTCTCATAAGATAACCTGCCCATTCCAGGTATTAGTCTAGTAAACTTTCTCTGAACTGCCTCCAATGCATCCACATCCTGCCCCAAATAAGGAGACCAATACTGTGCACAGTACTCCCGATGTGGTGTCACCAACGCCCTGTATAACTGAAGCACAACCTCCATACTTTTCTTCTATCCATGCCAATATGTTAACCCCTACACCATGAGCAATTATTTTGTGTAATAACCTTTGATATGGCACCTTATCAAATGCCTTTTCGAAATCCAAGTACACCACATCCACCAGTTCCCCTTTATCCACAACACATGTTACTTCTTCAAAGAAGCAATAAATTGGTTAGACATGATTTCCCTTTCACAAAACCATGTTGACTCTGCCTGATTACCTTGAATTTTTCTAAATGCCCTGCTATAACATCTTTAATAATAGCTTCTAACATTTTACCTAAGACAGATGTTAAGCTAACTGGCCTGTAGTTCCCTGCTTTCTGTCTCCCTCCCTTTTTGAATAAAGGAGTTACATTGGCTATTTTCCAATCTAATGGAACCTTCCCCAAATCTAAGGAATTTTGGAAAATTAAAACCAACACATCAACTATCTCACTAACCGTTTCTTTTAAGCCCCTAGGATGAAGTCCATCAGGACCTGGGACCTTGTCAGCCCGCAACTCCAACAATTTGTTCAGTACCACTTCCCTGATGATTGTAATTTTCTTGACTTCCTCCTCCCTTCCATTTCCTGATTTACAGCTATGTCTGGGATGTTACTTGTATCCTCTATAATAAAGACCGTTGAAAAATATCTCTTCAATTCATCTGCCATGTCCTTATTTTCCATTATTAATTCCCCAGGCTCACTTTCTATAGGACCAATGCTCACTTTGTTAACACTTTTCTTTTTTAAATATCTATAGAAACTCTTACTATCTGTTTTTATTTTTATAGCTAGCTTTCTCTTGTATTCTAATTTTTCCCTCCTTATCAATCTTTTAGTCATTCTTTGCTGTTTTTTATATTCTGTCCAATCTTCTGACCTGCCACCCACCTTTGCGCAATTACATGCTTTTTCTTTAAGTTTGATACTATCTCTAACTTTTTTTAGTTAACCACGGATGGTGGGTCCTCTTGGAATTTTTCTTTCTCATTGGAATGTTTCTATTCTGTGTATTCTGAAATATCCACTTAAATGTCTGCCACTGCATCTCTATTGACCTATCCCTTAACCTAATTTGCCAGTTCACTTTAGCTCGTTCTGCTTTCATGTCCTCATAATTGCCCTTATTTAAGTTTAAAATACTAGCCTTAGACCCACTCTTCTCTCCCTCAAACTGAATGTAAAATTCCATCATATTATGATCGTTGCTGCCTAGGGGCACCTTCACTATGAGGTCATTAATTGTTGCAAAATACCAGGTCTAGCATAGCCTGCTCTCTGGTTGGCTCCAGAACGTGCTGCTCTAAGAAACCATCCTGAAAACATTCTATGAACTCCTCATCTAGGCTACCTTTGCCCATTTGATTTTTCCAGTCTATATATAGATTAAAATCCGCCATGATTATTGCTGTACCTTTCTGACAAGCTTCCATTATTTCTTCCTTTTATACCCCATCCTACCATGTGGTTACTGTTAGGGGCCTGTACACCACTCCCACAAGTGACTTCTTGCCTTTATCATTTCTCATCCCTACCCAAACTGCTTCTACATCCTGGTTTCCTGAATCTAGGTCATCCCTTGCTATTGTGCTAATACCACCATTAATTAACAGAGCCACCCCTCCACCTTTTCCTAGCTTCCTGTCCCTCCTAAATGTCACATTCCCTTCACTATTCAGGTCCCAATCTATATCATCCTGCAGCCATGTCTCTGTAATGGCTATTAGATTGAACTTATTTATTTCTATTTGCACTATTAGTTCATCTGTTTGTTTTGAATGCTATGCGCATTCAGAAACAGAGCCTTTAGTTTTGTCCTTTGATTATTTTTGTAACCTTTAGCCTTATCTGCTGATTTACTTTTAGGTTTGTACTCCTTGTCCCTTCCTGTCACAGTCTTTTTATAATTTCCCACGTTTAATACCTTTTTTTCTTTCCTTGTCTCTACTCTTTGATTTAGCACATCTTTCCAAATTTGATCCCTTGCACCCACTATTTAGTTTAAAACCTTCTCTACTTCCCTAGTGATGCAGCTCACGTTGCTTTGACATTCTTTCACAGTTGCAGTAAGGTCATATGGGTGTAGAGAAATCCAGAAGACTTGTACGCAAAATGGTCTACTGGTTGGGAATTAACGATGATATCGAGTAAGTGGTATGGTTGTGTAACATGTGCCAAGAGCACCAACCAAGCCTGCATAAAGAGCCACTCCACCACACAAAATCCTGTCACATCCTTGGCCAAGGATAGCCACTGATCCCTTTTCTATAAAAGGCGATGATTATCTGTTACTCACTGATTACTTCTCCAAATTCCCTCTAATCTGTCAAATGAGGGAGGCGACAAGTGCAGCAGTTGCGAACATTATTTGCGCAATCTTCAGCTTATTCAGTCCCCCGGAGGAGGGAGTATCAGACAATGGACCCCAATTCACCTGCAAACCATTCGAAGACATGTGTAAGAAATGGAATGTAAACCATGTTACATCATCACTGCCTTACACCAGGTCGAATGACTTAGCAGGAAGAATGATATGCACATTCAAGTCACTGATTGTGAAGTGTCGAGAGACCAAACCAGATCTGCAGGTAGCCATGTTGCACCTGAGGGCAACACCAATTGGCACAGGATTACCGTCACATGAGGAAATTATATTTGGAAGACAAGTCAAAACAACCCTTTCAAGTCATCATCTCATGAAATCTTTTTCAGTACAGGACAAACTGTTGCAAATCAGGAGAAGATGACAGCTGTGCACAGTAGGCATGCAGGCGCAGAACTACCACTGTTACAGATTGGACAGAAAGTCAGAGTAATCATCCGCAGGAAAAGATGTGATCTCCTGCAGAAGTATCCAAAATCTGCAACGAATCAAGATTGTATGGAGTAAATACTCCTAATGGAGTAGTATTAAGATGAAACAGATGTCAGCTGAAGGAACAACATAGCTTACATTATTTTGCCTGACAACCCTATTGCATTGAGGACATGTTCACATTCGAATCCACATAATGTAGGGAAGAAAAGTGACAAGTATAATGCTCGAGCACAGGATGATTGTTAGAACACACATACAGGTCAAACAAAAAAGTTGAGAAATCTAGTTCTCAACCTACACAGCTACACAGTGACCAGATCACGTTGAGTCAGCAAACCACCTGTACATTTCAGAGACACTTGACTGAAGGACATAAAAGTCAATGCATATGTAAGCATTGTTCAAAACTGTTCTGTTTCATAATGTACATAGTTTATCTTTCATGTATTTCCATTTAAGGAAAGGGAGACGTTGTGATATCACTTTCACAGTTTGAATACCTCACCTGAAGTGATATCATCCAACATGTGATAGAGCAGTTGAAGTTGTATTGATCACCTAGTTACACATGTATTATAGAACTCTCTTGTAAATACTTCACAATAAAGAATCCACGATTTATTGGTTGTCTGGTACTTATTGTAATAACACAACAGTTACTGTTTTGAGGTACATATGCTTTAAATCCACTTAAAGATACATTGATGACTCTAGTTGTTCTGCCTGTAGTTGCAAAAGTCATAAATTGGGATAAATTTTAGGTGTGTAGTTTTCAGGTCCAGGCTGTATACCTGAGGTATCCATTCGTGCCCAGAGCAGAAACAGGGCTAAAACTAAGGAGTTACATCTGTCCCATGATTGGTCAGGTGCCGAAAATGTATTATTCTCCTTTCCCTATCTTTTTCGGTCTTTATTTTCCTCTTCCTTCATTTCTCTTTCTGTGCATTTATTTTCCCTATTTCTGAACCTTGCTTTCTCTTTTCATGGCCTGTCTGACTGGGAAATTTGCAACTCTTTTATTTCTCCCATGAGAGGAACAGCAGCCATTATTTTCCTGGTAATTAGATCCATTAAGGGATGTAGAATGAACTGCTTGTACAGGAAATGCGTTCACTTATATTGAAAAAGTGGCTGAAGCACTAATTGCAGAGAAACTGTTGGAGAGAGGAGCAACAATTTTGTACAATTGCTGCTATCTCAACCCAGTTGGGTGTACTCAATTATGCACGTTTATTATTCTATTGCAGCCATGGTGTACTGCAACACACTCATTTGAAGATTGAGACAGGAAGCTTCCTGGACTTTCAGTCTTCAGATGTATCATACTGTGGAACTGGCCAGTGTGTTAAGGAAGTTCTACCATTGCTACAATATTCGCAGTTTGAAAACCAGCCTTTTGATTTCTTAACCATCTGTTGGTCTGCAGTCCCTCAATCCTGTGAAATTTGTGACTTTGAACTGGGCTTTTCAATTTGACTATGGCCAGAGGAAGTGTTAGTTCCTAGGTGCCTGGTTATTGTTCATGTGGTGATGCTCAGTACCTGTTAGTGCCGGTGCTTCAGTCTCTGTGCATTTAGACTTGCAGTTTCTGAGTGTTGTGCTGCAGTGTGCTGTACAGAATGTTCTTGAATTCCAGAAAGATATGTATTAGAAGTGTATCACATTACCTTCAGGATCATCAGCTGCAATATGAATGTACATTTATTGATCATGTCAGTATGAAATAATGCATCACCCTGGCGAACATTTATGTAATAGATCTGAACATTGCAATTGTTCAGTATCTGCTGATAAGGAGGTGGACATTGCGATCATTACCAAAGACAGTGCTGGAAGCCCCCACATCAACTTTTATCACCACATCTATACATTCCAGACGAAAGAGCTTTCTACAACAACAACTACTTGTAATTATATAGGATCTTTACCATAGTAAGGCATTCCAAGGTGTTTTACAGGAATGTTATCAAACAGAATTTGACAGCGGCACATATCAGGAGATATTTGGGCAGATGGCCAAAAGCTTGGTTAAAGAGGAAGTTTTTAAGGAGTGTCTTAAAAGAGGAGAGAGAGGTGGAGAGGCTTAGGAAGGGAATTCCAGAGCTTCGCTCCTCGACAGCTGAAGGTACAGTGTCAATGCTGAAGTGATCAAAGTCGACAATGCACAAGAGGCCAGAATTGGAAGAATGATGATATCTCGGAGGGTTGTATAGCTGGAGGAGGTTACAGTGATAGAGAGGGACAAGGCCATGGAAGAATTTGAAAACAAGGAAAATATTTTTAAAATCAAGATGTTGCTCAATGTGGGAGGCAATGTACAGCAAGCACAGGGGTGATGGGTAGATGAGACTTGGTGTGGATTAGGGTACAGGCAGCAGAGTTTTGGATGAGCTTAAGTTTATGGAGGATGGAAGATGGTATCTGACCAAGAGTGCATTGGAATAATCAAGTCTCGAGTCAACAAAGCCATCTGAGTGTTTCAGCAGCAGATCAGCTGAGACGGGTGTGGAGTTGGATGATGTTACGCAGGTGGAAATAGACGGCCTTAGAGATGGTGTGAATGTATGGTCAGAAGCTTAGCTCTGGGTCAAATACAACAGAAATGTTGCGAATAGTCTGATTCAGTCTCAGACAGTTGCTAGGGAGAGGGATGTATTCGGCGGCTAGGGAACAGAGTTTGTGGCAGGAACTGAAGACAATGTCTTTGCTCTTCTCAATATTTTGATGGAGGAAATTTCTGCACAACCAGTACTGGATATCAAACAAGCAGTCTGGCAATTTAGAGACAGTGGATGGGTTGAAAGAAGTTGTAATGAGATAGAGCTGGGTCTGGTCAGCGTACTTGCAGAACCTGACATGTATTCGGATGACATCGCCAAGGGGTAGCATGCAATGAGAAATGGGGGTGGTGCAAAGATAGATCCTTGGAGGGCACCAGAGGTAACGGTTCAGGAGTGGGAAGAGGAGCCATTGCAGGTGATTCTGTGACTACAACTGGATAGATAAGAATGGGACCAGGTGAGTGGAGTACCATCCAGCAGGACAACAGAGGAATTGAAGGATGATGGTGTGGTCGGCCATGTCAAAGACTGCAGACAGGTCAAGAAGGATGAGGAAAGATGGTTTACCTTTGTCACAGTTAAATAACATGCCATTTGTGACGTTGATCAAAGCTGTTTTGGTACGGTGGCAGGAGCGGAAACCTGATTGAAGGGATTCAAGCACGACGTTCTGGGAAAGATGAACACGGATTTGGGAGGTGACAGCACGTATAAAAACTTTGACGAAAAAATGGAGGTTGGAGCTGGGTTGATAGTTTGCAAGGATGGAGGGTCAAGGGTCTTTTTTAGGAGAGGTGTGATGAAGGCAGATTTGGAGGAGAGGGGGACAGTACCTGTGGACAGGTTAACAATATCAGCTAACATAGGGGTCTGGAAGGTAAATTGGATAGTTAGCAGTTTAGTGGGTATGGGGCCAAGGGAGCTGGAGGTGGGTCCCATTCTACAGTTTTTCTCTGCCTCAGAAAATTCCTTTAGCTGTTGCATTGGTTGTTAAACCACTGAGGAACATAATTCTGCTTATTTAGGTACAGATTTCTAATTATTTCAGTTGTGCAACAACTAGATCTCCAAGAATCCAATTAAAGTCCCTTCTTTGTGTTGCTGCAAAGTGGAAATTGTGAAAAGGCAGTAGAGCTCGGAATCTGGTTCTGTCCTGATTATGGAGTAGACTAATGCGAGCCCTTTAGGGAGAAAACTTCATAGTGTTTTGGCTTGAAGATCCTCAGCATATAACTCCCTTTTGGTGCCAAAACATCTTTAAAAAGCGCTGATGGGACTGGATACTTTATGAATGTATGAAGAATTGTTTTAAATATTTTGAGAGCATGGGTGCTGCTGTACTTAAGGTATTTGAAATTTAATGGCTAGGAGCCAAGCTCTCCACTCATCCTGCAAATCCAAGTTACAGTTAAGCAGCATGATTCAGCTACTGCCAAGTTAGAATTGATTTAGATAATGCAGCCTAAGTTCACCAGTACTTAACAGAGATGCTGCATATTGCAATATGAAAGGTTAACTTCTGGCAGCAACAGTTTTATAGTTGTGTGGTTAAAAAGTGCATACATTCTGAGTGGCTGCAATATAGACCTCTTTTTAGTTTATGATTTTGATATTGATTTTAGAAATAATAGGTATCAGCCAGTTTTACTTCGGTCTGTTGGGTGCCTGCACAACGTGGAAATCCATCTCCATGTTTTAAGATTTCTATTTGCCTGATGAAGAGTGCAGACCGTCTACCAAAAGAGACATAGAGTTACATAGAATACATATCTCATTTACCTAACTATGAAGAGCTTAGAAGCAGACTGGCTGAATGAATGTAAGAATATTCATCAAAAAAACTAGACTTGTATTTATTTACACTGGCACATTCTGTTTGCTGCTGTCAGATGCCTTTGGTGCATCTGACAGAGAATGTCTACTTACATACTAGAATTGACGGAAAACTGTTCAGCCTTGCCACCTGAGTTCCAAGACAAAAATGCGCCAAGTCCTCATCAAAGAGTTGCTCTATGCTGATGATGCTGTACTAGCATTCCATACCAAGGAACACCTTCAGCAGCAAATGGACAGACTCTCTCACGCCTGTGAAGAGTTTGGTTTGACCATCAGCATCAGGAAGATGACTGTCATGGTCCAGGTTATTGCCATACTGCCATTAATCAGCATTGATAATGTGCTACAGGAGGTCATTGATGGCTTCACATATCTAGGCTCCACAAACACCAGCAATCTATCATTTGATGCTGAAATCTACATGTGCATTGCAAAAGCTGCAGCTGTTATGTCCAAGTTGAGCAAGAGAGCGTGGAAGAACAGCAACCTGACGGAGAACACCAAATTGCAAGTCGACCAAGCCTGTGTTCTCAGTGCACTCCGCTACAATGATGAGACCTGGACAACTTATGCTAGGCAGGAGAAAGGGCTGAACAGTTTCTACCTTCACTGTCTCAGACGTATCCTTGGCATCTCTTGGTGGGACAATGTCACCAACTCAGAGTAGAGGCCTGCTCAGGTTGGGAAAAAAAACCCAACCCGAACCTGACTGAACCACAGCGGACCCGAGCCCGACCCGACCCGAACCCGACCCAACCATCCCTTTACTTACCTTCTGACTGAGAAGCTGCACGAAGCTGCAGCGCATGTGTGATGACGTTATAGTGACGTCACTCGCTCATTGCGTAGATTCAGTTTCGTCCTGGACTCCCAGCTCAGGTAAGTTTTTTTTTTATTTCAATACTTACCAGCAGAGCACTTACCATGTGTGTCCAGCCCAACCTGGACTCGGCCCGACCCGAACCCGACACATGTCGGGTCCCGTCGGGTTTGGGTCGGGTAGCAGGCCTCTAACTCAAAGGTCCTGGAGCGTGCTAATTCCATCAGTATACACTCAGTACTAAGCCAACGACATCTGCAATGACTTGGCCACATTCATTGGATGGATAACGCCGTATACCAAAGACCTTTTATACTGTGAACTGGTAACAGGGTTACGAACTACTGAATGTCCATACCTCTGCTACAAGGACACCTGCAAGCGAGATAAGAAGATGGCGGACATTGACAGAGACAACTAAAAGACAGCTACCAACGGGTGGGACCACTGGAGGCTGACTGTTCGGAGGGGCATTGAAAGAGGTGAGGGGAAACAGAAAACTGAGCTGGCTGAGAAGAGGGCCCAGAGAAAACAGAGGCCAGCAAATCCTGTAGCTTCTCAGCCTGTTGCCTTCATCTGCAGCAGTGAGGCAGAGACTGCCATGCCAGAATGGGGCTCCTGAGCCAGACCAGGTGATGCTTAACACAGAGTTGACCACCAAGGTGCAAACCATTGTCTCACAAGGCAGAAGGCTGTCAGAATGAATGATCGCTTACCTACCTTTGAAGAGCTTAGAAGCAGACTGGCTGAATGAATGTAAGGATATTCATCAAAAAAACTAGACTTGTATTTATTTGGCAGATTATCATGCCTCTCAGAGACACGACAAAGCATTTTGCACAGAATAAGTTATTTTGCAGTGATTGTTGTGACACATGCAAATGTTGTAGCTATAATGTGCACAGCAAGATCCCACAAATGAAGATGATGAACAATTAGTTCATTTTTAAAAATATTAATTAGGAGAGGAATATTGGCCAAGACAAACAGCACTGTGGAATCTTTAACATCCACTTGAACCATTGGAGCAGGCAGAAGAGGTTTGATGTGGAATGTCCATCAAAAGATAGCACCTCCAGTAATGTTGCATCTCTCCGTACTGATTTCCTGTTATGGGCAACCAACACAGCTGTCAGACTCGGAGGGAAGACTATTATCTGAACCAATCTAATCCAATAGTAACTTGTATATGCAATAGTTTTTTTTCACATTTCCTTCCAGAATGTCCACTATTAAACAAGGCCCTTCCATCCATGATCTCGTTATGATTAAAACCTGTCTCTTGAGAGTGACACCTACATCTTACTGAAACCTTTCCACTTGGTTATACTTTCTGCCACCTGCCCAGTGCAAGCAGTGGCAATGGTTGGGAAATCCTTATCAGCAAGTCACATCTTGGCTTTTGCCCTTACTCCTCTAACGCCTTCTTACTGCTTCAAGCACCTTACTCTGTTCCACCTTGCCTTGCCTCTTGCCTCTGTTTTAAACTCCTCATTCTCCACTATGTCCACCCTGAGTTTCTCCCTGAGAAACTCCTTCTTCTTTCTTCCCTTCAACTCTGTACTGAAAGACTTCTCGTCCTCGGCAGTTTCCATCTCCAACTTAGATATCCGTGCTCCCTCTCCATCCGTGTAAATGCTCCTACCTGTATTCATAGCCACCCTCACAACCTCAACATCTCCCATGGTTTCTCCACTCCCATTGTCTGGGTGACTGACAAGGTGAAAACATCCTCTTTTAACTCCACTTATTTTTGCATCTGCCCCTGGAAAACTGTTCCTTCCCCGGCAATTGCAGTCAACTCCATTTGCTACACTACCTCTGTATGTGTTGTTTTGCTTAGCCACTTTCTCACCTTAGCTTTAAGTTTGGCCCAAACAAAACCTCCTCCATTTCCCATCCCTGTGGTCCACTTCTCCCGTCTTGGTATGGCCCTTCCATCTTCTCTCCTTCAAGATAAGGGGCAAAAAGTTAAGAGTCCTGTCACAGAATTGCTTTAGCCAGATCTGGCTTTACCACATTAAGCTCTCCTCTGCATAAACAACATCCTGGAGATCAAAGTTAATCACTGGATCTGTTTCTTCACCACCAATCATCTCCTTTAAACCCTTGCCATTTCCACCCACACTTCCAACAAGTGTGTGATTTTTTTTTTTTGTCACCAAATTAGAGGCCACTCATTCAGTTATCTCAGTTTCTTTGAGTACTGTGTACAGTTTTGGTCTCCTTACTTAAGGGATATAACTGCATTATAAGCAGTTCAGGGACGGTTCACTCGACTGATTCCTGGGATGAAGGGGTTATCTTATGAGGAAAGGTTGGACAGGTTGGGCCCATATCCATTGGCTTTTAGAAGAATGAGAGGTGATCTTATTGAAACATATAAGATCCTGAGGGGACTTGACCGTGTGGATGCTGAGAGGATGTTTCCCCTTATGGGAGAGACTAGAACTAGGGGACACAGTTTTAAAATAAGGGGTCTCCCAATCAAGACGAGATAAGGAGAATTTTTTTCTCTCAGAGGGTCATTTGTCTGTGGAATTATCTTCCCCACAGAGGAGGAGTGGAAGCAGGGTCAGTGAATATTTTTAAGGCTGAACTAGATAAATTCTTGATTGACAAGGGAGTCAAAGGTTATAGCGGGTAGACAGGAAAGTATAGTTGAGACCACAATCAGATCAGCCATGGTCTTAGCAAATGGCAGAGCAGGCTCAAGGAGCTGAATAGCCTACTCTTGCTCCTAATTTGGTTGTTTGTATGTATGTACATACATATGTTCGTATGCTTCCCTATTCAACTTGCCCACTGAGGCAAAAAAACCCTGAGCCCTATCCTCGTCCAGAACCCATGTTTCTCTCCCATCTTCCCAGTTCTCTCTCCAAGCTCATCTAATCCATGAGACCTACCTCCTGCTCTTCATCTCATTCATTCTGATCACCTAACTACCTTTTCTGGCCCCCATTTGAGCTGATAGTGTAAAAGATTCCGTATCCTCAGGCATTGTATCCCGCTTTCAAAATTGTTGTCTTCAAGACACTACAAAAACAAGCTATTTGCCTGCCTTTTCTGTTAGAGATTGCATGGAGTGTATGGGCTCAAATCAGGAGAAAAGAAACTACTTTCAAAATGGAGGGAAAATATCATACAATAAAATATACATAAATAATGAGGCTTATCCTGCTCAATGCTACTGTTTAACCTGCCTAAAAAACTATTCAATTAAATAACTATTTGGTCTCTATGTTTTCAGCCCAAACCCTTCAGGAATATTCAATAAAGTCCATGATGGCTCCAAGCCCCTCCCCCAACGTCCAAGATCACCAAATCGTAATAAACCTCAACCACGTTATGCAAGATATATTAGAAATAATGCAAGATTTATAAATGAGCCATTTGCATATATGGAAACTGAAGCTACGATGTCAAAGCAGGTAAGTCTACTGGTTTATACACCTGTTGTGTTAATTTGTTTCTACTAATACGGCAAAATTATTACTTAATTTATAATCACATCTCATTTAAATATGTAACTTATACAAATATTATACAAGTCTTGTGGATTTCATTAGAATGGTCTGAACAACAACAAAAACTTGCATTTATATACAACTTTTAAGATAGAAAAATGTCCCATGGTGCTTCGCAGAGGTGTAATCAAAATTGGATGCTAAGCCAAGCAAAGAGATATTAAGAAGGGATGATCTAAAGCTAGGTCAAGGATGTGGGTTTTAAGGAGAATCTTAAACAGAGACAGGAAGATGGAGCAGTTTAAGGAGGGAATGCCAGAGGGTAGGCCCTAAGTAGCTGAAGCCATGGCTACCAATGATGAGTAGAAGTAGGGGATGAAAAAGAGGCCAGAGTCAAATGACCGAAGAAGTTCTATGGGATTTGTCGGGCTGGAGGAGGTTATACTGCTAGGGAGGGGAAAAGTTATGGATGACTTAAAATACAATGAGAATTTTGAATTTGAGGCATTGGAGAACTTGGAGCCAGTGTAAGTCAGCAATGAGGTGAGAGGTGAGGATGACTTGGTGCGGAATAAGATATGGGCAATAGAGTTTTGCGATGGTGATGTTGTCCGTTTTGGCAGAGAGGAACAACTGGAGATAAAATAATAGATGATGTAGCGAGTTAAGTCATAATGCAGTTCCAAATATATGTTATCAGATATAACAAATGTCAAAAACCCCAAGCTAAATTAATGCATTTCTGTCAATCCTGTAACCTGGAGTCAACCTGGATTGATCTTGTATCTCCTCCAACAGTCGTATTGGAGAAGTCAGAGAGTTGGTTGACTGCCCACACCCTCCATAGGAAATTACAATTTAAAAAACAATTGTAACAAATTTTACAGTATTTATTCTTTCTAAAACAAGCTTAAAAAGACTTAGATGCTGGGAATTTGATCAGTTTCTTGCCAATCTTGCGTTTCTCATTTGATGACTGTCACAGTTCTCAACTGATCAATCTAAACAGACCAAAATCAAAGATAGACCATTCTGATTAAATCTTGGAAATGAGTAATAATTTTGTCTTTAAAAAAAAAATCTTGGGTTCAAGTCTGTAGAATGTTAACCTGAGGTTTTTTTTGCCCTATAGTGCAAGAGTGGACAAAATATGATCCATGTAGCTTGGATTTATTGGCAATAGTGTAACTGAATAATATGTCACCGATATACTTTCACAAATAAAAAATGTAGTTTAAATATTTTATATTTATACAACCACCTAAAGTTGGAAGTTCAGTCTTGTCCATACTGTGACCCATGCATGATTCTTGTATAGGTGTTTTGTTACTAAGTATGTTGTAAGTCTCATAGCAACAGTCTTCATATTTTACATGCACTGAAACTCCATAATTTTCATATCTGTATAGCAATGCAGAATTAGCTTTAATGGTGATACAGAAATCAATATTCATTTGCCTCATATCTCGACAGATATGGTAGTTATAAAAATGGTGGATATTTCCTCTACAGCTACACACATGATATATATATTGTAATCCATTAGCCGATGAGTTATTTTCCATTACATTTTTCTTGTCAGCTGATATTACAACACTAGCTTCATTTTTAAAAAAAACCACATTCCTCCTTTCATGTAATATGACTAAACTCAATAGTCAAAGTGATGTCCATCAGCAGAAAAAGAAAAAATCGAAAATACGAGCATCATCAGTAAAACCTAAATGGGAAACCTCAGTAACAAAGAAAAAATAAATGCAGAACATTTGAAAAAGAGAATCAAAAATGTCTGGAGCTGTGCTCTCAGGGTGTGACTGCCTCTTGGGGGTTCAGCTATTAGTAAACTGCTCAAACTTTACTAATATAGGTTAGTAATATCATCCAAGCCCCTTACAAATGTTGTCACCTTGGACTGACTTCTAGCCATGTTATTGTCAATTTGCACACATCAGTGTCAGCTTTTACATGGTGTGTACAAAACATACTAAAACATATCATACTAATTCCCTCGATTTATCTGGTGTCCTCTACATTAAAAATTTTCTGCACTTTGAGTAAACACTTGAGGCCATACTGTGCAGCATAGAGTTGTTTTTTGCTTTATATCCTCCTGCCAAATGGAAGCAATCACTGAGACTGTGTACCCTGGTCCTGGACTCCCCAGCCATCGGGAACATCCTCCCTGCATCGAGCCTGTCTAGTCCTGTTTGAATTTTATAGGTTTCTATGAGGTCCCCTCTCATTCTTCTAAACTTTAGTGAATATAGGCCTAGTCGACCCAATCTCTCCTCATATGTCAATCCTGCCATCCCAGGAATCCGCCTAGTAAATCTTCTTTGAACTCCCTCCATGGCAAGAAGATCCTTCCTCAGAAAAGGAGACCAAAACTGCATACAATACTCCAGATGTGGTCTCACCAAGGCCCTGTATAACTGCAGTAAGACATCCTTGCTCCTGTACACAAATCCTCTTGCAATGAAGGCCAACATACCATTCGCCTTCCTAACCGCTTGCTGCACCTGAATGCTTGCTTTCAGCGACTGGTGTACAAGGACACCCAGGTTTCGTTGCACCTCCCCCTTTCCCAATCTATCACCATTCAGATAATCTACCTTTCTGTTTTTACAACCAAAGTGGAGAACCTCACATTTATCCATGTTATACTGCATCTGCCATGCATTTGTCCACTCACCCAACTTGTCCAAATCATATTGGAGCCTCTTTGCATCCTCCTCACAACTCACATTCCCCCCCCCCCCCACCCCCCACCCCCAGCTTTGCGTTGTCTGCAAACTTGGTAATGTTACATTTAGTTCTCTCACCCAAGTCATTAATATATATTGTGAATAGCTGGGGCCCAAGCACTGATCCCTGCAGTACCCCACTAGTAACTGCGTGCCACCCGGAAAAAGACCCATTTATTCCTACTCTCTATTTCCTGTCTGTCAACCAATTCTCAATCCATGCCAGTATATTACCCCCAATCCCATGTGATTTAATTTTGCACACTACCCTCTTATGTGGGGCCTTATCAAAAGCCTTCTGAAAATCCAAATACACCACATCTACTGGTTCACCCTTATCTATTCTACTAGTTACATCCTCAAAAAACTCCAGTAGATTTGGTAAGCATGATTTTCCCTTTTGTAAATCCATGCTGACTTTGTCCAATCCCATTTATGCTTTCCAGGTGTTCTGCTATCATATCCTTTATAATAGACTCTAGCATTTTCCCCAGTACTGCTGTAAGGCTAACTGGTCTGTAATTCCCTGTTTTTTCTCTCCCTCCTTTTTTAAATAGTGGGGTTACATTTGTCACCCTCCAATCTGTAGGAACTGCTTCAGAGTCCATAGACTTTTGGAAGATAACCACCAATGCATCCACTATTTCCACAGCCACTTCCTTTAGTACTCTGGGATGTAGATTATCAGGCGCTGGGGATTTGTCAGCCTTTAACCCCATTAATTTCCCTAGCACTATATTTTTACTAATACTGATTTCCTTCAGTTCCTCCCTCTCATTAGACCCTTGGTTCTCTAACATTTCTGGGAGGTTATTTGTGTCCTCCTTTGTGAAGACAGAACCAAAGTATGTGTTTAATTGTTCTGCCATTTCTTTGTTCCCCATTATAATATCCTCCGTTTCTGACTGTAAGGGACCTACATTTGTCTTCACGAATCTTTTTCTCTTCACATATTTATAGAAGCTTTTACAGTCAGTTTTTATGTTCCCCACAAGTTTACTCTCATACTCTATTTTCCGCTGCTAAATCAACCTCTTTGTCCTCCTTTGCTGAATTCTAAACTGTTCCCAATCCTCACACTTGCTGCTTTTTCTGGCAATTTTATATGCCTCCTCTTTGGATCTAATACTATCCCTAATTTCTTTTGTAAGCTACGGTTGAGCCGCCTTTCCGGTTTTATTTTTGCGCCAGACAGGAATGAATGTAATTCATGCACACGTTCTTTAAATATTATCCATTGCCTATCCACTATCAACCTTTTTAGTAAAGTTCCCAAATCTACCATAGCCAACTCGTGCCTCATACCTTCTTAATTTCCTTAATTTAGATTCAGGACCCTAGTTTCGATTCAATTATTTCACTCTCCATCTTAATGAAGAATTCTATCATGTTATGGTTGCTCCTCCCCAAGGGACCCCGCACAACAAGATTGTTAACTAATCCTTTTTCATTGCACAATACCCAGGCTAGGATAGTCTGTTCTCTAGTTGGTTCCTAGAGACGAGAAAGATGATTAATAAATAGAAACAGATAGCACTGCTGAAAGCTATAATGTCAACCTTTTAAAATTCATTCATAGGATGTCAGCATCACTGGCAAGACCAGAATTTATTGTCCATCACTAATTGCCCTTGAGAAGGTTATGGTGCGCCGCCTTCTTGAACTGCTGCTGTCATGTGGTTTAAGGAAAGTGTTGAATCTGTTATATTGAGCATACATAAATGTCTTGGATATGAAAGCCAAATGTAAGCTGGTCAAATTTGTTGATGCCACAGAAATAGAGAAATAGATATAGGGGTAGCAAAGACATTGAAAGATTTAGATCAATAATTCAGTTGGACCAATAAATAGCAAATTAAATTTAGCACTGATATTACATGTATGATGGGAAAATGTGGGACATAAGATTTTTTTTAATTCTTTCATGGATGTGCGGGTCGCCAGCAAGGCTGCCTTCTTGAACTTCTGCAGTCCATCTGGTGTGGGTATACCCACAGTGCAGTTAAGGAACGAGTTCCAGGATTTTGACCCAGCGACAGTGAAGGAATGACGATATAGTTCCAAGTCGGGATGGTATGTGGCTTGGAAGGGAACCTGCAGGTGGTGGTGTTCCCGTGCATCTTCTGCCCTTGTCAAGCACAGCAGCATTGACATTGATGACTGCAAGGAGCTTGCTACCAATCATTCAAAATGGCACCAACTTGTCCACCAAGCTGCGCCATGCTTTGAGTTCAAACACCTTAATGATGAGGCAGAGTGGCAGCAGAAAAGGAAGCAAATCCTGCACTCTGGATCCCACTACCTCATGGGATGTCCTGCCCCATGTGCCCAAAGATCTGCGGGTTGAGAATTGGCCTGTTCAGTCACATGACGACCCATGGCAGAAACTCGTAACCTTGAATAGACATTATCCTCAAATCAAGGGACAGCTGATGCCGACAACGACAATGTGGTAGAGTTTGCAGGTTTAGAAGGTGCCGTTGGATGAGGCTTGGCGAGATTCTGCAGTGTATCTTGTAAATGGTACACACTGCTGCAAGTGTCTGCTGGTGGTGGAGGGAGTAAACATTTAATGTGGTGGATGGGGTGCTGATCCAGCAGGCTGCTTTGTCCTGAGTGGTGTTGAGCTTCTTGAGTGTTTGAGCTGCACCCATCCAGGAAAGTGGATAGTATTGCATCACACTTTTGACTTGTGCCTTGTAGATGGTGGAAAGGCTTTGCGGAGTCAGGAGGTGGGGTACTCGTCACAGAATTACCAGCCTCTGACCTGCTCTTGTAGCCACTTTATTTATATGGCTGGTCCAGTTCAGTTTCTCTTCAATGGTAACCCCCAGGATGTTGATGGTGGGGGACTCAGCGACGTTAATGTCAAGGGGAGATGGTTAGATTCTTTCTTGTTGGAGGTGGTCATTGTCTGGCACTTGTGTGGCACGAATGTTATTTGTCACTTATCAGCCCAAGCCTGCATATTGTCCAGGTTTTGCTGTACCTGGACACGGACTGCTTCAGCATCTGAGGAGTTGCAAATGGTACTTAACACTCTGCAATCATCAGCGAACATCCCCACTTCTGACCTTATGACGGAGGGAAGGTCATTGATAAAGTAGCTGAAGATGGTTGGGCCTAGGACACTAACCTTAGGAACTCCTGCAGCGATGTCTGGGGCTTAGATATTTGGCCTCCAACAACCATCTTCCTTTGTGCTAGATATGACTCCAACCAGTGGAGAGTTTTCTCCCGATTCCCATTGACTTGAGTTTTGCTAAGGCTCCCTGATGTCATACTTGGTCAAATGCTGCCTTGATGTCAAGGGAAGTCACTTTAACTTCACCTCAGGAATTCAGCTCTTTTGTCCATTTTTGTCCATCTCAGCTCCAGGACATCACTATAGGAGTTCCTCAGGCCAGTGTCCTAGGCCGGACCATCTTCAGCTTGGAAGTGGGGATGATCGCTGATGATTGCACGATGTTCAGCACCATTTGCGACTCCTCAGATACTGAAGCAGTCCGTGTAGAAATGCAGCAAGACCTGGACAATATCCAGTCTTGGGCTGATAAGTGGCAACATTTGCACCACACAAGTGCCAGGTAATGACAATCTCCAACAAGAGAGAATCTAACCATCTCCCCTTGACATTCAACGGCATTACAATTGCTGAAATGCCCAATATCAACATCCTGGGGGTTACTGTTGACCAGAAACTGAACTGGAGTAGCCATATTAATAGTGTGGCTACAAGAGCAGGTCAGAGGCTAGGAATCCTGTGGTGAGTCACTCACCTCCTGACTCCACAATGCCTGTCCACCATCTACAAGGCACAAGTCAGGAGTGTGATGGAACTATATCACCGTTCCTTCACTGTTGTCTGGGTCAAAATCCTGGAATTCCCTTCCTAACACCACTGTGGATGTACCTACCCCACATAGACAGCAGTGGTTCAAGAAAGTGGCTGACCACTACCTTCTCAAGGGCAATTAGGGATTGGCAATAAATTCTGGCCTAGCCAGCAACGCCCATATCCCATGAATGAATGTAAGTGCCACCTGACAGCACTGTCGACGACACCTTCCATCACTTTGGTGATGATCAAGAGTAGACTGATGGGTGGTAATTAACCAAATTGGATTTGTCCTGCATTTTATGGACAGGACATACATAATTTTCCACATTGTCTGGTAGATGTCAGTATTGTAGCTGTACTGGAACAGCTTGGCGAGCGGCATAGCTAGTTCTGGAGCACAAGCCTTCAGTACTACTGCTGGGATGTTGTCAGGGCCTTTGTTGTATCCTGTGTCTTCATCTGTTTATTGATATCACGTGGAGTGAATCGAATTGGCTGAAGACTGGCATCTGTGATTCTGGGGAGCTCAGGAACAGCATACGATGAATGGAACGGAATAACACAAGAAGATGATTTAGAAAGGGACCTGTTCTTGATGGCCACATGGGGGCAATGGATGATGCCCTGCACCTGGGGGAATCCAGCGATGAAGGCGAAACCCACTGCCCTCTGTGCCTGCAAGGCTTCATATGTTGAGAATTGAATGTACTGTCCAGCTCTGGCAAATAAGGCACCAGTGACCTGCGAGATGCAGTGGTGTGCAGCCGTTTGCAAGATGCCACCAAAGTCTGCAGCTGATCCCTGGAAGGAGCCAGAAGTGAAGAGGTTCAAGGCATCAGTGGCTTTGACGGCGACTGGCAGGGCATGGCGAGCAGTGCTGCGAGGTGTGAGGTCTTCAGTGATGAAGGCACAGGTCTCTGTGACCATCTGCCTGGAGAGTCGCAGTCTCCTGTGGCACTGTTTTGTCATCTCCAGGTAGCTCCTTCTTTGCCAGTGAATCCTATGCTGAGGGTATGGCCTCTGTGTCCTTCATGCCCCTCATTCCTTTCCTCTGCCCTCCTAATGCCTGGGACTTTGCCCTTCCTGCAAATGGTGTTGCTCCTCATCACTACTGGACCCAGAATCTGAGTCCTGCCCCCATTGCCAGCTACAGCCTTCCTTGTGCTTGGGTGGCCTCTCAGTTGTGTTTAGTCTCCTTGCCCTCTCCTCCTTTGCCCCCATGATGCCAGGAGGATGACAACCTCCAGCACTGCCCAAGCGCTTACTGCCCACTCTCACTGCCACCTGCCCTGACCCGATGGTGCCTGTTTCCCATTAGCCGAGTCCCCCTCTGCAGCATTCAATCTTTCATGGGGCCCAGCTAATTCCCTGGGCAGCCAAGACTGGCCCCCTGCTGGATGTCCGCCTTCATTCAGCTGGTCTGCCCAGAGCGTGCGTGCAGCCTGTGCACCCCTGTGTAAATCAGAACATGTCCTTTAACAAGATCTCAATGAGCTCTTTAACAATGTTAATTGGCCTTCCTAATGGTGAAACTTACCCTGGTGAAACTTGCTGGTTTAGGAACAGTGTCAGGAAAGTGGCAAGCCAGCCGGTACCAGAATTTTCATCCCTCGCCCACCTCCATTCCTGTCCCTGGCTGGACCTGTATATTCAGCACATGATCTTTGCTCTTTCCAGAACCTGACTGATCTGTGTATTTTCAGAGCGTGCAGGGTTTTTTTTGTGAAATCTTGTTGAAATTAACATAGCAAGTATTAAGGGGTTTAATATCTTTGGCAGTGGATAAATCCCCAGGCCTGGATGAAATGCATCCTAGACTGTAAAGCAAAGTAAGAGAGGAAATAGCTGAGGCTCGGACCATCATTTTCCAATCTTCTCTGTCTACAGCCGTGGTACCAGAGGACTGGAGGAGAGCTCACATTGTACCATTACTTAAAAAGGGAGAAAGGACTAGACCGAGTAATTATAGACTAGTCAGCCTAACCTCTGTGGTAGGAACATAATTGAAAAAGATTCTGAGGGACAGGATAGAACTTTTTATTTAGAAAGACACGGATTAAATCAAAGAAAATCAGCACGGATTGTTAAGGGAAGATTGTATCTGACTGACATGACTAAATTTTTTGAGGAGGTAACAAGGAGGGTCGATAAGGGAAGTCCGTCTATATGGATTTTAGCTAGGCTGTTGATAAGGTCCCACATGGTTGACTGGTCATGAAAATAAAAGCCCATGGGATCCAAGGCAAAGTGGCAAGTTGGATCCAAAATTTGCTCAGAGGCAGGAACACACAGTACTTAAAAACAAACATATGAATTAGGAGCAGGAGTAGGCCACCTGGCCCCTCGAGCTTGCTCTGCCATTCAATAAGATCCTGGACTCCACATTCCCGCCTACCCCCGATAACCTTTCACCCCTTGCTTATCAAGAATCTATCTACCTCTGCCTTAAAAATATTCAAAGACTCTGCTTCAACTGCCTTTTGAGGAAGAGAGTTCCAAAGGCTCACGACCCTCAGAGAAAAAAGTTTCTCCTCATCTCTGTCTTAAATGGGCGACCCCATATTTTTAAATAGTAAACCCTAGTTCTAGATTCTCCCACAAGGGGAAACAACCTTTCCACATCCACCCTGTCAAGACCCCTCAGGATCTTATATGTTTCAATCAAGTCGTCTCTTATTCTTCTAAACTCCAGCAGATACAACCTAGCTCATCCAACCTTTCCTCATTAGACAACCCGCCCATTCCAGGTATTAGTCTAGTAAATCTTCTCTGAACTGCCTGCAACGCATCCACATCCTTCCCCAAATAAGGAGACCAATACTATACACAGAACTCTAGATGTAATCTAAACAATGACCTGTATAACTGAAGCATAGCCTCCCTACTTTTGTATTCAATTCCCCTAGCAATAAACGATAACATTCTATTAATTACTTGCTGTACCTGCATACTAACCTTTTGTGATTCATGCACTAGGACACCCAGATCCCTCTGCCTCTCAGAGCTTTGAAATCTCTTACCATATAGTTCATATGTTTCTTTTTTATTCTTCCTGCCAAAATGGACAATTTCACATTTTCCCACATTCTACACAATTTGCCATATCTTTGCCCACTCATTTAACCTATCTATATCCCTTTGTAGCCTCCTTATGTCCTCTTCAGAAGTTACTTTCCTACCTATCTTTGTGTCATCAGCAAATTTAGCAACCATGCCTTCAATCCCTTCATCCAAGTCATTTATATAAATTATAAAATGTTTAGGCCCCAGCACTGATCCCTGCGGCACACCATCTTGCCAACCAGAAAATGATCCATTTATGCCGACTCTCTGTTTCCTGTTAGCTAGCCAATCTTCTATCCATGCCAATATGTTACCCCCCTGCACCATGAGCTTTTATTTTTCACAATAACCTTTGATGTGGCACCTTATCATATGCCTTTGGGAAATCTAAGTACAATACATCCACCAGTTCCCCTTTATCCACAGCACATGTTACTTCTTCAAAGAACTCCAGCAAATTGGTTAGACATGATTTCCCTTTCACAAAACCAAGTTGTCTCTGCCTGATTACCTTGAAATTTTCCAAGTGCCCTTCTATAACGTCTTTAATAATAGCTTCTAACATTTTCCCTAAGACAGATGTAAAGCTAACTGGCCTGTAGTTCCCTGCTTTCTGTCTCCCTTCCTTTTTGAATAAAGGAGTTACATTGGCTATTTTCCAATCTAATGGAACCTTCCCCGAATCTAGGGAATTTTGGAAAATTAAAACCAACTCATCAACTATCTCACTAGCCACTTCTTTTAGGACCCCACAATGATGTCCATCAGGACATGGGCACTGATCAGCCCACAGCTCTAATAATTTGCTCAGTACCACTTCCCTGGTAACTGTAATTTTCTTGAGTTCCTCCCTCCTTTCCATTTCCTGATTTACAGTTATTTCTGGGATGTTACTTGTATCCCCTGTAGTGAAGACCGATACAAAATACCTGTTCAATTTATCTCCCATGTCCTTATTTTCCATTATTAATTCCCCAGGCTCACTTTCTATAGGACCAATGCTCACTTTGTTAACACTTTTCTTTTTTAAATATCTATAGAAACTCTTACTATCTGTTTTTATATTTATAGCTAGCTTTCTCTTGTATTCTAATTTTTCTCTGCTTATCAATCTTTGTCATTCTTTGCTGTTTTTTATATTCTGTCCAACCTGCCACCCATCTTTGTGCAATTATATGCTTTTTCTTTAAGTTTGATACTATCTTTAACTTTTTTAGTTAACCACAGATGGTGGGTCCTCCCCTTGGAATGTATCTATTTTGTGTATTCTGAAATATCCCCTTAAATGTCTGCCACTGCATCTCTATTGGCCTATCCCTTAACCTAATTTGCCAGTTCACTTTAGCTAGTTCTGCTTTCATGCCGTCATCATTTCCCTTATTTAAGTTTAAAATATTGGTCTTGGTCCCATTCTTCTCTCCCTCATACTGAATGTAAAATTCAATAATATTATGATTGCTGCTACCTTGGGCGCCTTCACTGAGGTCATTAATTAATCCTATCTCGTTGCACAATACCAGATCTAGTATAGCCTGCTGTCTGGTTGGCTCCAGAATGTGCTGTTCTAAGAAACTATCTGGAAAACATTTTATGAACTCATTTAGGCTACCTTTGCCCATCTGCTTCTTCCAGTCTATATGTAAATTAGCTTCCATTATTTCTTCCTTTGTACCCATCTTACCATGTGGTTACTGTTAAGGGGCCTGTACACCACTCCCACAAGTAACTTTTTGCCTTTATCATTTCTCATCTCTACCCAAATTGCTTCTACATCCTGGTTTCCTGAACCTAGGTCATCCCTGTCTATTGTGCTAATACCACCATTAACAGGGAAACACCTCCATTTTTTCTAGCTTCCTGTCCTTCCTAAATGTCATGTACCCTTCAATATTGAGGTCCCAATCTATGTCATCCTGCAGCCATGTCTCTGTAATGGCTATCAGATTGTATTTATTTATTTCTATTTGCGCTATCAATTCATATGTTTTGTTTTGAATGCTATGTGCATTCAGATACAGAGCCTTTAGTTTGTCCTTTTATTATTTTTGTAATGTCTAGCCTTGACTGCTGATTTGCTCTTAGATTTGTACTCTCTATCCCTTCCTGTCATGGTATAATTTCCTGTATTCATAACTTTCTCTCTTGCCTTGTCTCTACTCTTTGATTTAATACATCTTCCCAAATTTGATCCCTTGCCCCCACTATTTAGTTTAAAACCCTCTCTACTTCCCTAGTTATGTGGCTCACTAGAACACCAGCCCCAGCATGTTCAGGTGTAGACCACCCCAACGGTACAGCCCCCACTTTTCCCAGTAGTGGTGCCAGTGCCCCACGAACCGGAACCTACTTCTACCACACCAGTCTTTGAGCCACGCATTTATTTCTCTAATCTTATTTTCCCTATGCCAATTTGTTTTTGTAGTTGGAAATCTGTTTCCAGTGGAGTTCTGCAGGGCTCAGTACGAGGGCCCTTGCTGTTTGTGGTATATAGCAATGATTTGGACTTGAATGTTGAAGGAATGATTAAGAAAATGGTTGTCCAACCTTTTCATGTGGGGAGCCACATTGCAATTTTTGTCTTACATAGTGGGGGCTGATGAGACAATTTCAGAAAGATAGAGGCATTAAAAAGTTATCTTACTATTAATCAAACAACAACAAATCTGCATTTTTATGAAGAAGTTTTAAATGAGAAGATTAATTTATTGTCTTACTTTCTCATCACTATGTTGGACACTAATTTAATGAGATACCTGGCAATTTTTTGCTTGCACAAGTAGTCAATATTTGCCCGCACACTTGTTGAGTGATGCGGAATATTCAGGATAGATGTCCATCTGTGAGGAGTGATCTTGATCACTCTCTCTCTCCCTCTTTGTCTCTCTGTCCCCCCTCTCTCTGTCTCTCTGCCTCCTCTCTCTCTGTCTCTCTGCCGCCTCTCTCTCTCTCCGCCCCCTCTCTCTCTCTGTTCCCCCCTTCTCTCTGTCCCCCTCTCTCTCTCTCTCTCTTCCCCTCTCTCCCTCTCTCTTCCCCCCCTCTCTGTTCCCCACCTCTGTCTCTCTGTTGCTCCCCTCTCTCTCTCTGTTGCCCCCTCTCTCTCTCTCTCTCTCTTACTCCCCTCCCTCTCTTACTCCTCTCTCTCTCTCTTACTCCCCTCTCTCTCTCTTACTCCCCTCGCTCTCTCTGTTACTCCCTCTCTCTCTGTTCCTCTCTCCCCTCTCTGTTCCCCCTCTCTCCCTCTCTCTCTCTCTCTCTCTCTCTCTCTGTTCCCCCCGCCCCTCTCTCTGACAGTTGCAGGCAGCGGGCGCGCTCAGCACATCAGTTTTGTGGTTGGTCAGGTTTTAAAAAAAATAAATTTGTGCTGTCAGTTTCATAGCTGACAGGTCTGACATCGGGAACAGTGGTTTCCCAACATTGGACAGATTTGAGCTTTTAAAAAAAGTTGGAAGCCGTCAGAAAACCTTGAATCTGTCTGAAGTTGGGAAACTACTATTCCCAATGTCAGACTTGTCAGCTGTGAAGCTGATAGCATGATTTTGTTAAAAGGCCGGTCTGAAGGAAGATGACAATGGACAATTTCACATCTGAAATATATCCACGGGCCGGATGGAAACCGGTTGGACAAACCTGCTTCAGAAGTTTGCAGATGATACAAAAATTGGCCCAGTGGTTGATAATGATGAAGAAAGAAATGATGTAGACTACAGGAATATATCAATGGACTAGTCGGGTTGCTAGAACAGTGGCAAATGGAGTTCAGTCTGGAGAAGTGTGAAGTAATGCATTTGGGGAAGGCTAACACGGCCAGAAAATACACATTAAATGGTAGGATATTTAAATGTATTGAGGAACAGAGGGACCTTAGAATGCATGTCCACAGATCCCTGAAGCTGCCTGGACAGGTAGATAAGGTGGTCAAGAAGGCATACGGGATACTTGCCTTTATGAGCCGAGGCATAGAATATAAGAGAAGGGAGGTTATGTTGCAGGAATTTTAGTTATGAGGGAAGATTGGATAGGCTAAGGTTGCTTTTCTTTGAAACAGAGGAGATTGAGGGGAGACCTTTTGAAGTGTACAAAATTATGACGGTTCTACAAGGAGTAGATAGGAAATCCCTATTCCCCTTGGTTGAGGGGTCCATAACCAAAGAGCTTAGAATTAGGGTAGGAGGTTTAGAGGGGATTCAAGGAGCAAGTTTTTCACCCAGAGGGTGGTGGGGATCTGGAACTCACTGCCTGAAAAGGTGGTGGAGGCAGACTCCTTCATAACATTTAAAAAGCACTTGGATATATACTTGAAGTGCTGTAACCGACAAGGCTATGACCAAAATCTGGAAAATGCAATTAGGATGGCTCCTTGTTGGCCGGTGCAGGTACGATGGGCTGAATGACCTGCAAATTTCTATAATTCTATGAGTGGGCACATCACTCTCAATTTCTAAATTGGCAAAACAATTTCAAAGCTGATGGCACACTAGGAGATTTAGACAGAACATTAGAATATAAGTCTGCAAATGTTCTGCTAAGACAGCAGCCAAAGTACACTTCAGATATTGTAATCAATTTTGGCTAACACACGACATTACAGAATACAGGAAAAAACCAAAATGAATCCCACCTATAAAGGAGATGAGTTATGAGGAAATATGAAAACAACTTAAGTCTAACAGTCTAGAAAGAAGTGGATTAAGGATGATTCTTATTGAAATATTTAAAATACTAAATGGTATTGATTAAGTAAACTCCAGATTATTCATTCAAAGTATGGCAAGGAAATAAGATTGAAGGACGTAATAGAAACAAATGAAAAGTAAATAACAGGAAAATTATTGTTTATTCAAAAAGTGACAACTTTTTGAATAATTCATAAAACAAAGCAATAGAAATAAAAACATTGGGATTATTTAAAATTCAAATCGATCTCATGATAAAGAAGTTAATGCACGAGGGGTGAATCCTCATTCTCATTCTCAACATTTCTTATTGCTTCAATTCTGAAACTAAGTAAAAGCAAAAATGAAAAGCAAACAGGAAAAACACAGAAAAAGAGTGATGATGAGACCAAACCAAATGAGTTACACATTTTATATTCCAATCACAGATCAAAATTTTACTACCTCCAAATTAGGGAAAAAATATGGGTAACAGCTTAATTGTTCCCATCTTATTTCCTAACATGCTTACATTCCTGAAGAAGCAAATCAGCAGATGGAGTACAGGAAATATCTGATCACATTCTAGGAGCACTGTAAGGAAGGAGAGTAAAGATGAACATTACAAGCCCTTTTGTCCACTGCTTTGTTATTGTTTAACAGTTTCAGTGGATGAAACATGAATCACCATTTCTTTCGGAGCACGTACCAACTTACAGCTTGGAAAGCACCCAAAGGCATGATTTCCAGAACTTCACCTCGAAGCCACACCCACAAACAAGACATGGATGTAATCCAAACAAATATCCTTGTTCAGGCATAGGTAAGCAGGCATCTTAGTGGAAAGAATGTACTACTTATTCAAAGTAATTATCTTCTGACTATGCTGTAAGAAATTAAATATCTGCATTCATCATAACTTAGTAGTAGTATGGAAAATATAGCATGGGAGTGTAATATCACTTTAAATCTGACTGTTAAAGGTGATGAACTGTGCAGGTCATTCTTACAACAACAATTGTCTCAGCCTATTGCAGTTGAAATCCACATTCGTGCCTTCATTACCTCTAGACTTGACTATTCCAGTGCACTCCTGGCTGGTCTCCCACATTCTACTCTCCGTAAACTTGAGGTCATCCAAAGCTCTGCTGCCTGTGTCTTAACTCGCACCAAGTCCTGTTCCCCTATCGCCCCTGTGCTCGCTGAACTATATTGACTCCTGGTCAAACAACATATATCCTTGCTTTCAAATCCCTCCATGGCCTCACCCTTTCCTATCTCTGTAATCTCTCCAGCCCCACAACCCTCCAAGATATCCGTGCTCCTCTGACTCTGGTCTCTTGTGCATGCCTGATTTTAATCACTCCACCATGAGTGGCTGCGCCTTCAGTTGCCTAGGCCCCAAACTTGGAATACCCTTCCTACACCTCTCCACCTCATTTTCCTCCTTTAAGACACTCCTTAAAACGAAACTCTTTGATCAAGCGTTTGGTCATCTAACCTAATATCTCCTTTTGTGGCACAGTGTCATATTTTGTTTTATAATGCTCCTGTGAAGCACCTTAGGATATTTTATTATGTTAAAAGTGCTAAATAAATATAGGTTGTTGTCATTCTAAACAGTGAAATATAAAATGGTGTTACAAAGGGAACTAGTACATTCGATTAGCACATTGCCCTTTCATCTCACAGATGTAGGTTTGAATCCAGCCAGACTACTGGGTTATTTCCTCTTTCTGCTGTTGTAAGAATCCTGCATGAGATGAAGTTGGGCAACCTGGACACAGTTCCTACTGGGTGTGCAGTTACACGGGAAAGCTGCCCTAAAATTCAAGACGATTGGCACTAAATTGGCAATTATTTAGGCCACCAGACATGGGGAAGCAGAATGGGCAGACAAGTGGCAGATGGAATTTAATACAGAGAAGTGTGAGGTGATGCATTTTGGCAGAAGGGATAGGAAAAGGCAATATAGACTTAATGGCACAGTCTGAAGACTGTGCAGGGACAAAGGGACCTGGGGGTTCATGTGCATAGATCTTTGAAGGTAGCAGGACATATTGAGAGAGTAGGCAGCAAAGCATATGGGATCTTGGGCTTCATTAATAAGAGGTTTTGAGTACAAAAGCAAGGAAGTTATGCTGAACCTTTATAAAGCTCTGGTTAGGCCACAATTAGAGCATTGCATCCAGTTCTGGTCACCACACTTTAGGAAGGATGTGAGGGTCCTTGAGAGGGGGCAGAGGAGATTTACCAGAATAATTCCAGGGATGAGGGATTTTAGCTACTAGGTTA
Source organism: Heterodontus francisci (assembly GCF_036365525.1). Taxonomy (NCBI): domain Eukaryota; kingdom Metazoa; phylum Chordata; class Chondrichthyes; order Heterodontiformes; family Heterodontidae; genus Heterodontus; species Heterodontus francisci. Next base: position 66,724,204 of record NC_090383.1, on the reverse strand, counting down.
GGTTGGAGAAGCTCTGCCTATGAGAATGGTAGAAGCAGAGATGATGAATGATTTCAAAAAGAAATTGGATGGGCACTTGAGGAAAATAAACTTGCAGGTCTACCGGGATAGAGCGGAGGAATAGGACTGATTGGATTGCTCTACAGAGAACCAGCATGGATTCAATTGGCCAAATGGTCACCTTTTGTGCCATAATGACTCTATGACTCTAAGTTGGATAGTTTGGAAAATAGAAATGCCAAAATGATTGTGTGGCAAGGGTGTGAAGAAAGGGTGTCCTCTTCTGAGATAGAAGTTAAGAGACAATTGTTCTCATACAAGTAAAACATAAAGAATAATATAGAATCTAGAGCACATTTTTGGGACATTGTAAAGGGAGAGTCACTCGTGTGGCTGGCATGAGAATGCCCGATACTGTCAGTGTTCCATTCTAAAGCAGTGAGATACTCCATTGTGGAACACAATTTGCCTATGACCTTTTTTTAAATTCAGGCGCTCCCCTTGCTTGGTTGGACTCTTACCTGCCTTATTGTACTCAGATCGACCCCAGAGATGTTGCATAACCTCAGGAGTTGTCCAAGGCTCCATTCTTGGCCTGTTCCTCTTCCTTACCTACATTCTGCTCTTTGGTGATATCATCCATGAATATGGGAGTAGTTTCCATATGTATGACCATGACATTCAAATTTGCTTTTCTATCACCTCACTAGATCCCTCCACTGCATCTGTGCTGTCATAGCTGCTTGTCCAACATCTAAACTTGGATGCTCCATTGTTTCCGGGGCGAAATTGGATAGCCCCTGAAAACGGTTGTGGGATTCATGATGCATAAATAATGCACACCAATATCTGGCTGATTGCTCATTTGAATGTTGCTGCGTGCAGCCAGCACTTGCCGCATTGTTCATAGGCTACATAGTCAGCAGGGAACCCAAAATCATACTTCTTAGCATCATGTAAAGCTAGCCTGCACTGCTTAAAGCTAGCCAGTGTCTCTTAAAGGGGAGGTGTATTTTGATTGGAGTGGGTCTGGCAGTTGTGCCATTTTGGGACACCTACCAACGAACACCAGTTCTGATGAAAGGTTACAGACCTGAAGCATTAACTTTGCTTCTTTCTCCACAGATGCTGCCTGACCTGCTGAGTATTTACAGCACTGTGGGCGGCACAGTGGCGCAGTGGTTAGCACCGCAGCCTCACAGCTCCAGCGACCCGGGTTCAATTCTGGGTACTGCCTGTGTGGAGTTTGCAAGTTCTCCCTGTGTCTGCGTGGGTTTTCTCCGGGTGCTCCGGTTTCCTCCCACATGCCAAAGACTTGCAGGTTGGTAGGTCAATTGGCCATTCTAAATTGCCCCTAGTATAGGTAGGTGGTAGGGAAATATAGGGACAGGTGGGGATGTGGTAGGAATATGGGATTAGTGTAGGATTAGTATAAATGGGTGGTTGATGGTCGGCACAGACTTGGTGGGCCGAAGGGCCTGTTTCAGTGCTGTATCTCTAAATTAAACTAAACTTTCTGTTTTTATTTCCGATTTCCAGCATCTGTAGTATTTAGCTTTTATTTTAGTGTTGTTTCAGCATGCCAGTGGTCTGCTTTATCGCATTTTGTGTGGCGGCAAGACTTTCATTCAATGCATGCTGCGCATGTGTGCGTGGGTTTTACACCGGTGTCATCAGCCATGTCATCAGTGGATAGGCCTTGACAACCAATAGTCACTCTTTGGTTTGCTGTAGTGATGCAATGCATCTGGTCTAATGGACTGCTGCAGAATGAAGGCATCATGACTGCTGCCAGAATATCGGGCATTGACCTGCATGATGCAGTACCCAGAAAACGATATCCATGCACCATGAGGAAGCCTGCAATCCTAGTGAAGCACCGTGCTTGCACCGCGTGCTTACCCTGACAAGAGAATGAAATGTAGTCAGCTGTCTTTGAATACAGAGCCTTAGTGGCCTCCCTTATGCAATAGTGGACAACAAACTGCTAGATGTTGCAAATATCTCCAACTCCAGCCTAGAAGGAGCCAAATGCAGAAAAGTTCATCGCCATGGTCATCTTCACAGCTGCTGGCAATGTGGTCCTTGCTCTGCTGTGAGCTTTCAGTTGTGGCTGCAGCTAGTGGCAGCTTTCAGGGAGGATGTTCTTACTGAAGTGCATAAGGTCTCACATATTGTTCTCACTGAGATTTAGGTAGGAGATTTGTTCTCTGTGCACCCTTGATGGACATAGCTACCTGCTGAGAGCCCTTCTCCTCCTCCTCCTGCTTCTCCTCCTCCCTCTTTCAACAGTTTGTCCTACTCTGTGTGACCCCTGTTCATTTTCCAAATTATGCTGTATTCCAAGGGGAATGTCTACTAATGTACCCATGTTTGGGAGCAACTGGTTTGTGCAGAAGCATTGAAGTCAGCAAAAACTCCTTCAGCACCTGACACAGCATTCCCTGTAGACTTTTGCAACTTTAAGTAACTATAGAAAGCACCAAACAGTTGTAGAATCATAGCAGCAGCCAGAAGAAATCAACCAGCAACTAATCTGTAAGGGGTTGATGATCCCTTTAAATAGCAGTAGTTGGAGGAGGTCCTTCTTGCTGATGAACACATGTTCAGCTGTGTGAGCTTTAGAGAGGGCATTAGTTGAAGTATTGAGCTCCAAAATGGCACCACTGTCATCAAATCAATGTTGCACTCTGATTGACTTCATGATCTGTCTGCCCTGCATACTTACATTGGATGTTCACTACACGTCTGCTAATGCCCTCATCAATATGGCATCCAGCGTGATTCTCCCAGAAGTGTGCACGCATGCCATGGATGCCATTTTAATGCTCTAACAGCACTCATAGTGCCCAAAATATGGGCACTATTGAGTTCAATTTTTCACCCATCATCTTCAGTCCACACCACCTTAACGGCCATGACCACAGGCTTAAGCACACTGTTCACAGCACCAGCATCTTGTTCAACCCATAACTGAGCTTCCAACCTCATATCCTCTCCATTACAAGACCACCTATTTCTACCTTCACAATGCCTGCTTCCACCCCTAAATTAGCCCATTTACTGCTGAAATTTTATATACGTCTCTCACGATATCGTAATCAGCCTGAGATGTTTCCTGCCACCCAGAACTCTCTATTCCTCTGAATCCCACCTCTTGTGCATCCCTCCGCTTCAGCCCACCACAGGTGTCCATGCCTCCCATTGCCTTGGTCCCATGGTCTGCAATTTCCTCACTAAACCACCTACCTCTCCTCCTTTTAAAGCCATCTTTAAAAACCCACTCTGATCAATGTTTCCTCTACTTTCTTGGATCAGCAACTGATTTACCTTCCACTTCAATGAAGCAATTTAGAATGCTTTAATTTATTAACAGCAGCTTGGACCTTCATGCCTGATTTACACCCTCCATTGGTGAAAAAGCAAATTAGAACAAAGAACAGTACAGCACAGGAACAGGCCATTCGGCCCTCCAAGCCTGTGCCGATCTTGATGCCTGCCTAAACTAAAACCTTCTGCACTTCCGGGGTCCATATCCCTCTATTCCCATCCTATTCATGTATTTGTCAAGATGCCACTTAAACGTCTCTATGGTACCTGCTTCCACCACCTCCCCTGGCAACAAGCTCCAGGCACTCACCACCCTCTGTGTAAAGAACTTGCCTCGCACATCCCCTCTAAACTTTTCCTCTCTCATCTTAAACCTATGTCCCCTAGTAACTGACTCTTCCACCCTGGGAAAAAGCTTCTGATTATCCACTCTGTCCATGCCACTTATAACTTTGTAAACCTCTATCATGTCGCTCCTCCACCTCCTTCGTTCCAGTGAAAACAATCCGAGTTTATCCAACCTCTCCTCATAGCTAATGCCCTCCAGACCAGGCAACATCCTGGTAAACCTCTTCTGTACCCTCTCCAAAGCCTCCACGTCCTCTGGTAGTGTGGCGACCAGAATTGCACGCAATATTCTAAAGTTCTGTACAGCTGCAGCATGACTTGCCAATTTTTATACTCTATGCCCCGACCGATGAAGGTAAGCATGCCAGATACCTTCTTGACTACCTTATCCACCTGCGTTGCCACTTTCAGTGACCTGTGGACCTGTACGCCCAGATCTCTCTGCCTGTCAATACTCCTAAGGGTTCTGCCATTTACTGTATACTTCCCACCTGCATTAGACCTTCCAAAATGCATTACCTCACATTTGTCCAGATTAAACTCCATCTGCCATTTCTCCGCCCAAGTCTCCAACCGACCTGTATCCTGCTGTATCCTCTGACAATCCTCATCACTGTCCGCAACACCACCAACCTTTGTGTCATCCGCAAAATTACGAATCAGACCAGCTACATTTTCTTCCAAATAATTTATATATACTACAAACAGCAAAGGTCCCAGCACTGATCCCTGCAGAACACCACTAGTCACATCCCTCCATTCAGAAAAGCACCCTTCCGCTGCTACCCTCTGTTTTCTATGACCGAGCCAGTTCTGTATCCATCTTGCCAGCTCCCCTCTGATCCCATGTGACTTCACATTTTGTATTAGTCTGCCATTAGGGACCTTGTCAAAGGCTTTACTGAAGTCCATATAGATAACATCCACTGCCCTTCCTTCATCAATCATCTTCGTCACTTCCTCAAAAAACTCAATCAAATTAGTGAGACATGACCTCCCCTTCACAAAACCATGCTGCCTCTCGCTAATAAGTCCATTTGTTTCCAAATGGGAGTAAATCCTGTCCCGAAGAATCCTCTCTAATAATTTCCCCACCACTGACGTAAGGCTCACCGGCCTATAATTTCCTGGATTATCCTTGCTACCCTTCTTAAACAAAGGAACAACATTGGCTATTCTCTAGTCCTCTGGGACCTCACCTGTAGCCAATGAGGATGCAAAGATTTCTGTCAAGGCCCCAGCAATTTCTTCCTTTGCCTCCCTCAGTATTCTGGGGTAGATCCCATCAGGCCCTGGGGACTTATCTACCTTAATGCTTTGCAAGACACCCAACACCACCTCCTTTTTGATAATGAGATGACTGAGACTATCTACACTCCCTTCCCTAGGCTCATCATCCACCAAGTCCTTCTCTTTGGTGAATACTGATGCAAAGTACTCATTTAGGACCTCGCCCATTTCCTCTGGCTCCACACATAGATTCCCTTCTCTGCCCTTGAGTGGGCCAACCCTTTCCCTGGTTACTCTCTTGCTCTTTATATATGTATAAAAAGCCTTGGGATTTTCCTTAATCCTGTTTGCCAATGACTTCTCATAACCCCTTTTAGCCCTCCTGACTCCATGCTTAAGTTCTTAAATAGTTTTGTATCAGCACTAAACTTGTAGGCTGAATGCACTGCAACAATTTTCTTCAGGCTGTTATGCTGCAGAAGTAGCGCTCTGTCAGGTTCTTGCCTTTCTTTTTGTCCTTATAGTAGTTAGTAGATAACATTCAGAATACTTGATTGTTGACTGTTTTATTGTTGACCTCCCATGTTGCTCTTAAAGCCAGAGTGAATCAAAAGGTTTTTAATACCAATGACGTTACTTGAATTGTGACTGCAGACTTGAAGATTTTGAATACACAAACATTTCCGTTACCAAACCACACAACATTTGATCTCTCATTTCAGGAAGGTCCTTTAAGGTCTCAAAATGATTCATGTATTATTGTTTCTAGACAAAGTTCTTTACATTCAGTGCCAGAAACAATGCAAGTCCCATCTAGATGTTCAGTTTTATATTTTTAACTCTTCTGACTCCAAATCGTTAGTTTTCAATGTATCTTTAGATCAAGGAAAAATCTGAAAGACATAATAGGTTAATGGTTTTAAGAACATATGAATTAGGAGCAGGAGTAGGTCATCGGCCCCTTTGAGCCTACTCCTCCATTTAATAGGATCATGGCTGATCTGATTGTGGCCTCAACTCCACTTTCCTGCCTATCCCCGATACCCTTTGACTCCCTAGTTAGTCAAGAATTTTTTTACCTCTGCCTTAAAAATATTCAATGACCCTGCCTCCACCACTCTCTGGGGAAGAGTGTTCCAAAGACTCACAACCCTCTGAGAGAAAAAATTGCTCCTCATCTCTGTCTTAAATGGGAGGCTCCTGATTTTTAAACTGTGTCCCCGAGTTCTAGTCTTTCCCACAAGGGGAAACATCCTTTCAGCATCCACCCTGTCAAGTCCCCTCAGGATTTTATATGTTTCAATAAGATCACCTCTCATTCTTCTAAATTCCATTGGATTCAGACCCAACCTGTCCAACTTTTCTTCGCAAGATAACCACCCCACCTATCCCAAGTATTAATCAAGTGAACCTTCTCTGAACTGCTTCTAAGGCATTTATATCCTTTCTTAAATAAGGAGACCGAAACTGTACACAGTACTCCAGCTGTGGCCTCACCAATACCCTATACAACTGTAGTAAAACACCCTACTTTTATATTCCATTCCCCTTGCAATAAACAATATTCCATTTGCCTTCCTAATCACTTGCTGTATCTGCATACCAACCTTTTGTGATTCATGTACCAGAATATCCAGATCCCTCTATAGATCAGCGTTCTGCAATTCCTCTCCATTTAAATAATACGGTGCTTTACTATTCTTCCTGTCAAAGTGGACAAGTTCACATTTTCCCACATTTGCCAAATTTTTGCCAACTGATTTGAACTATCTATATCTCTTTGCAGACTCCTTATGTCTTCTTCACAACTTACTTTCCTACCTATCTTTGTGTCATCAGCAAATTTATCAATCATACCTTCGATCCCTTCATCCAATTCACTGATATAAATTGTAAATAGTTGAGTTCCCAACACTGATCCCTGTGGCACTCTACTCGTCACAGCTTGCCAACCCAAAAATGACCCATTTATGCCTACTCTCTGCCTGTTAGCTAACCAATCCTCTATCCATTGCTAATATGTTACTCCCAATGCCATGAACTCTTATTTTGTTTAGTAATCTTTGATGTGGCACCTTGTCAAATGCCTTCTGGAAATCTAAGTATAGCACATCTACAGGTTCCCCTTTATCCACGTTGTTTGTTACTTCCTCAAAGAAATCCAATAAATTAGTCAAACATGATTTCCCTTTCATAAAACCATGTTGACTATGCCTGATTACATTGAGATTTTCTAAGTGTCCCACTATAACCTCCTTAATAATAGATTCCAGCAGTTTCCCTATGACAGATGTTAAGCTAACTGGCCTGTAGTTTCCTGCTTTCTGTTTCCCTCCTTTCTTAAATAGAGGAGTCACATTCACTATTTTCCAATCTGATGGGACCTTTCCAGAATCTAGGGAATTTCAGAAAATTAAAACCAATGCATCTACTATCTCAGTTTTTTGGGCACTAAGCAAATCAAGGGAAATGGGTAGGGTGGGAAAGTGGAGTTGATGTAGAGGTTCAGCCATGATCTTAATGGATGGCACAACAGCTTGAGGGGCTGAATGGTCCACCTCTGTTTTTATTTCTTATGTTCTTTCGGCTCTGGTCATTCAGTTATTTAAAATTAGACTCTCATCACAAAATAGATCTTTTTTATGTAATGCCAATCTATCACTGGATATTCTGAAAGAGGTAAATCAGAGTTATTATAAGCCAAGGTAATCACAGCTTCCTTCACATACCAGTAAAAGCTAAAGGAATCCATCAAGGAAGAATCTGAAAGACATAATAAATTTATGTTTAGAATGTGACCCTTCAGTAGAGCAGAATTCTGGTAAGGGTGAGTTTCAGGATCACCCCGATACTTAAGTTTTTTTGTCTCTTTTAGATTCTGATCAAAATGCTGTGCATTTCCAGATTTTATTCCCAATTTCCAGAATTTGCAATAAATTTTAGCATGTTTACAAATAACAAACTATTTTTGTTATAGGTGTATGAAACAAGGGGCTGGATTTGGAGTTCCCAACACACTGGGATTGGGGGGAACGTCCTGTAGTATGTGGGAAACCCAAAAATAAGTGCAGCTTTTTAATCCAGCCACTACCTTACCAATTTACTTCCAGGATTTCAAACCAATTAGCTTGAGCAGGCATGATGTCGATCCGCGTGAGTTGATTTCAACTTTGATATTCAAAGGGACACTCCAACTCTGAAATTTAATGGATCCTGGAGTTGGGAGCAGAACACAACAAATTGACAGAATGGAGTGTACATGTTCAAAGGCAGATCATTGTTTTAGTGAAGCCTGCCTGGATGTGATGCTGGGGGCTGTAAGGGTCTGCAGGAAGATACTATTCCCTACTGACGGGAGAAAGAAGCCTGCCAGTGAAACCAAAAGGTTGCCAATGACGTTATCAGCAGGATTGTGGTGCCACATTGATGAATTAAATGCCAAAAGCGGTTTAATGACCTAACCAGGGCAGGAAAAGTGAGTACAGTCGTACATTCAAGTACCTCCTGATGTGTGTATCACACTAACCCCCTAACTCTGCCTTCTCAAACCTGCTGAAGCACATCAGGGCGGCACAGTGGCGCAGTGGTTAGCATCGCAGTCTCACAGCTCCAGCAACCCGGGTTCAATTCTGGGTACTGCCTGTGTGGAGTTTGCAAGTTCTCCCTGTGTCTGCGTGGGTTTCCTCCGGGTGCTCCGGTTTCCTCCCACATGCCAAAGACTTGCAGGGTGATAGGTTAATTGGCTATTATAAATTTCCCCTAGTATAGGTAGGTGGTAGGGAAATATAGGGACAGGTGGGGATGTGGTAGGAATATGGAATTAGTGTAGGATTAGTATAAATAGGTGGTTGATGGTCGGCACAGACTCGGTGGGCCGAAGGCCCTGTTTCAGTGCTGTATCTCTAAACTAAATCACTCTTCACATCAACTTACCTTGCAGATACACCCATCCCTCTCTGTCTATGCACTTTCTCACATCCTAACTGACACGCACCCTCACCTTAATGCAAGGTCATGCCTCTCCCTTATAGTCACCCTCAACTAAAGCTCTCCATTCACCCAATACATGCCATTACTCTGATTCATAGGTCTCTTCTTTCCCTCCTTGCAGGAAAAGAGAGCATAGAACATGAAGAAGCAGACAACTGTTCAGTCATCTTGTAACTGACAGAGGAGGACGACGCCCTAGACATCAGCAGGATCTCAGCCTTCTCGACCCTCCAAAATGAAGTGCTTGCAACTACTTAGTGACGGAATTAAATAACAGACAGCCACATGGCATACAACACTTACTCATGTTGACTTGATGTCAGCAGTGAGTGAAATATAATCATGTACATAATGATCACTTAAAACATTAATACCTTGGCAGTTCTAATTCATTTCTTTAATCCTCCACTGCTCCTTCAAGCGTCCTGCAGGAGCTGGTGCAGAAGAACGATGACGACTCCACAGAGCAGGGCACTTATTCTGAGGGTGCAAGATCACAGGACTCATGCAGACCATGCATCAGCTTAGATAAACATCTGTGGTACTGGTAAGGAAAACAGTTGGGTTTTCACCTGGTGACTCTCACAAGTGAGCAAGAGAAGATGGTGGAGACAGGGGCAGCAGTAAAGAGTCTCCAACGGAAGCCACAGAACACTCTGAACTCTGCTCAGCTGGACGCTGATGCTGAACCTCAAGGGCAGTCGATGAAGGGGATACTTCTGGAACAGCAGCAAAGAACGTGCAATGCACAGACAGGTGTTCCATGCACTGTGCATGCTTGCAGAGAGATTGGAGGAGTCTGTCTCAAGCATGAAAGGTATGATGTTGCAGACCGTTATGATGATGTCCTTACCCATGGAAAGAGTAGCAACCTGCATGGAGAATCAAACATAGCAATCAAATGAGTGCATGCAGGTCCTCACCTTTGGCTTGCACACTATAAATGCCACCGTAAATAGGATTCATGATACCCTAAGCTTGGTTGTTCATTGGCCCACTGATCTGCAGCAAATTGTTCTTTAGTTCATTGTGAGCAGGGAAGTGTGGGTGGGCCATGAGAGGGATGATGGCAATAGGGAGGGAAAGATAAGAAAGGACTTGGCTCAAAGCACTTCCACATCTCACTTGTTGCCCTTCTCACTGCCCACCCCCCCAACCAACCTCAGTCAGTACTCTACATGCTGCCTTGTGTCCCAATGGCCAAGTCTTCTGCACAGGTGCAAGTGGAGCAGTCTTTGACAGGGCCCTTGCAGGCTCCAAAACCCAAAGGATGTCAGCCAAGAGTATGTCATTGTTCAGAGGCAGGGATCTGAGCCACCTGCCTCTACCTCTGCTAAAGCTACAGGGGTTGCACTCTGTAGAAGTGCTAGGAACAGTAAGAGTAAAGATTTGTAGTTGCACAAAGAAATGCAGATGGATGTGTTACACAATGTTAAATAGGTAAGTTTCTGATTATTTTTGAGCCACAACAATATTATTGTTTGTTTTCACCATTTCCGTGTGTTGTCCGTATTTGGTTGCTGCCTGGCAAGTGCCCTTTCCCCTTGTGATGAATTGCAAGTCAAGGTGGGTTGTGAAAGGGATGCTTGGTTGTTTGCAGGACTGCTTTGTGTTATGGGAAGTGTGGGGGAAAATAGTTTTTGTATGTGGTTGTCAGTTAGGTGGCCTGGTGGACATTGCAATAATGAGGGCATTGCGGGCAGCAATGTGCACCACTGCTGGTGCTTTGACCATGTTACATTCCACCTCCTTCTTGGAACCATCTGGAGAGGCTCCATGCTCTGCATCCTATTCCTTCTGCAGGTCCAAACCACTCTGCTGTGCAATGTTGTGTAGGGTGCAGCACACTGCAACCATTCTGGACAGCCTGGCTGGTGTGTACTGAAGGCTACCTCCAGATCTGTCTAGGCACCTAAAACACATCTTCAGCATGCCAATGGCTTGCTTAGTGACACATCTGATTATCATATGACTTTCATTGTATCACTGCTAGGCCTCATTGGTTGGGTTCCTCATGGGTGTCATCAGCCATGTTTTAAGTGGATATCCTTGTCCCCAAGCAGCCAGCCGGTAAGTCTGCTTCAAGGTGCAAAGATCAGGGAGGGTGAACTGCTGCAGGACAAAAGCATCATGGCAGCTACCCAAGAATCTTACACAAACCCGCATAAACATCTTTTTATGGTTACACACCTGCTTCACATTGATGGAATTGGTGAATACTCCTGAGTGATCCGTAGTTGCCTTAATTGCCACATACATGCAGTCGATGACGTCCTGCGCCTATGGGAAGCCAGCCAGAGCCGCAAACCCGAAAATCTGACTGGCAAAGTTGGTAGAAAAGTTGGCATAATTGCCTGCCCTAGCAAACAAGCAACCAGCCACCTGTCTGTTGCATTTGTGGACTGACAACTGCGAGATCCTGAAAATGTTTCCAGCAGAGCCCTGGAAGGATCCAGAGGCAAAGAAGTTGAGGGCAATGATGACTTTGAAGTTGAGGGCAGTGGTGAATTTGACAGCTACTGGCTAAGCCTGCTCACCAAGTTCACTTGGCAGCAGGCCTTGTTCTGGCAGGCTGAAAATGGCAGGAGGGCCTGAGCCTTCTGAAACATTGGTGTTCTACCATGTCAAAGAAGCTTATCCTCTGCTTGTATACCTTGTGTTGCGAGTATGGCCTCCAGCAAGCTGCACCTCTCTGCTCATTCCCTCTCTCCAGGTCTGTGAGGAGCAGGCTGTTGCTGCGCCTGACACTGCTGATCATCTTGGTCCTCATCTGATGGCAAGCTGATTTGATAAATCAGAGCTTCAAAGGGGAGATCAGTTGTACAAACCTCCAAAATTGCCACAGTAACCTTGCAGCCCACGTACTGTGAACAAGGCCTTTCATACAAGCAGGCAAGAAAGCAGCTGTGAGGTTTCAGTACTCATTGGCATATTTCCCTGTCATGTCTTCAGCTCTCTCAATTGCCATTGTGTTCTCGCCTTGCTTTCAGTGCCAAGTTCCAGGAAGACCAGGAAACCTGTGACCCACAAGTTAAATTGCAAATGCCATGTAAATATCACTGCAATTGAGTGATTAACATATTTAAATTAACAACCAGCCTCTCTCAAGGGTGTTGTTTGCCGCATCCTAATGTACTGCAGTTAAATGCAGATTTCAGATGAAATGTTAAACCAATGTCCCGTCTGCCCTCTCAAGTAGACATAAAAGATCCATGGCACTACTTCGATGAGCAGGAGAGTTCTCCCTGGTGTACTAATGCACTTCCTACATTACACCAGTGACTACAGTTCAAAAGTATTTCATTGGCTGTAAAACACTTTGGTACGTCCTGAGGTCATGAAAGGCATTGTATAAATGTCTGTCTTTTTTTTTAGGTATGGTTTATTGACCTATTGATTTACATAAAATTACATTGTCAACACCAATAAGTATGAGATTTGCCAAAACAGGAGGCATCAATATGAAAAAAAAATGTATATTTCTTGACCAACCTTAGCTACTCAACTGCCATGGCTCACAAATAATTGCCAGCGATTCATATTTGAACTCTGCTGTACAAAAGTAATCTTTGTTCATTTTCTGAATATGTGATTATTATTGAAAACAGAGGATCTTTTGGGGAAGGTGATTGTTGCATTACCCCTTCCCCAAGTCCCAAATTGTTTCTCACTTTTCAGTTGACCGTAGGAGGTAATCCTGTAATGTAATTATTTTTAATTGTTTCTAGGTTCTTTGAAATTAAAAATGATAACTTTGTTTTAAGATACAATAACTTTGGGCAGGATTTCTAGGTCCCGCTGGGAACAGGAACAGAGTGGGTGGGCATTAAAATAGCGGCACCAGCTGCATCTTTCATCAGGATGGAGGAAGGCCAACCCAGAAACCTGCACAATGCGGCTGTAAGGCCAATTAAAGAGCTCATTGGGCCAGTTTGGGATTTTGGTGGGGCGCATGGGTTGATGTTGGCAGATCAAGTGCATGGAGGCAGCAACACAGTGGCGAGTCAGTCATGGCCACCCCCTGAAATTAAGTGAGCCCATAAAAAGGAGAACAGCTGAGAGGGGCACTCAGCCATTGGCACACAGGCGCCATTGGTGTGCACAGGTTGTGGGGAGAGTAGTTAGTAAACGCATGGAAGTTGGAGGTGGTCAGTACCCTCCTGGCATCATGAGGGCATAAGGGGTTGAGGCTTCCAGATCTTAATGGGAGTAAAGCTGAGCGGGAGAAAGGCAACAGCTGGTAATGGGAGCACAACTTTCAGATTTTGGGTCTAGTAGCAATGAAGAGCAACATTCTTTGCAGGAGAAACAGAGCCCTGGACATGAGGAGGACAGCAGAAAGGAACGAGGGGCAGGAAGGCACTGGAGGCTCTACTGACAGCATAGGATCTACTGTCGAAGATGGAGCAACCTTCAGATGTTGGAGAACCAGTGCCGCAGGAGACTGTGACTCTCCAGGCAGATGGTCACAGAGATTTGTGCTCTCATGGCAGAACACCTCACACCCTGTAACACTGCTCACCGTGCGCTGCCAGAAGCTATCAAAGTCACTGTGGCCTGGAGCTTCTTTGCCACTGGTTCATTCCACGGATCAGCTGCGGGCCTTGCTGATGTCACATAAACAGCTGCACATCACTGCATCTCACAGGTCACTGATAACTTTTTTGTGAGAGCTGGACAGTATATTCAATTCCAGGCAGATGGGGCCTCGCAGATACAAAGGGCAGTGGGTTTCACCTCCATCACTGGATTCCCCCAGGTGCAGGGCGTCATCAACTGCACCCATGTGGCCATCAAGGCAGCCAGTGACTGGCCAGTGAGATTCATCGACAGGAAGGGCTTCCACTCTCTATATGTTTAGCTGCTCCATGACCACAACAAGAGCTTCCTGCATGGTGCGCTCACTTTCGTAGCAGCTGTCATGACTCTTTCATCCTCCAGCAGTCCAGGGTGCACCCTATAAAGTGTTGATTGTATGCCATTTTTCAGCAACAAGCTTGAAAATAGTAAGTTAGTGTCACATACTGCTTCTCTATTTTATTTAAACAAAAACTCTATACTCACTGGGTTTTCAGTCTCTCAACAGCATTTTCATTTATCTTTTCATGGAGAGATGACCACCCCAGTGCAGAGAACTAAGGCAACCTGGAGGAATGTCTGCAACCTCTCTAATGAACACATGCAAGCCCCTCCGAGAGGAGATTGAAGCAAGGAGAAGCCGACTTCTGGGCAGTAGGATGGCCGATGATTGATTGAAGAGACACAGAGACTTAAGAATGATGGGCCATTGTGACCTTCACCTGTCTAGCTAATACAAGCAATTGACTCTACTTCCGCTATACCGCCGCATTTTTACCAGGTTGCTCGGAGCAGTGCCCAGGAGATTAACCTTCCATTCCTGGAGATTCCAGAACAATCTTGAAGAATTAATAACCCTAAATGTCTGTTATGTTTTGAGTTTTATTTACTATTGGTATTTTTGGCGTTATTGTTTCAGTTCTAGCTCCCTACATCCCACAAGTATTTTGCCTTTCCTATCCATCTATGTAAAAGCTATAGTGTGCCCAGAAGTCCAGTGTCCCAAGAAACAGAAAACCCTGCTGAGATTATTTCAGCTAATGCTTCTATCCCATGTCTCCATGGAACGCTCCTTGCATTCGTAAGGCAGTAGAATAACATTCCACTAGACCTTGTTTTAGGTTTCAACTGCCAGACAAAATTTATTGAAAAGTAATTCAATAAGCAAATAGTGGCAGGAACAAACATGTATTTTTACAGTATTTCTTTGAAAAACCTGCTATGCTAAGTTATGATGTGTCATTTTTCTAATGTATTGGTTCTTTTTCATGGAATATGGAAGCTATTTGACCTTTGACTCTTTTCAAAAGCTCCAGACAGACTTTTGAAAAAGACAAAAAGAGAGAAGGTTGAAGAAGGGAATGCAATGGACGTTGTCTATATGGATTTTAAGAAAATGTTTGACAAAGTACCACAAAAATTGAGGCTCATGGAATTGCCTCAAGGACAGAAAACAGCGTGTTGTGGTAAATGGTTGTTTTTCAGACTGGAGGATGGTAGATAGTGCTAGGACCACTGCTTTTCTTGATATATCTAAAGACTTGGATTTTGAAATAGAGTAAAATTTCAAAATTTGCCAATGATACCAAACGGAATGGCAAACAGTGAGGATGATACAAATCAACTGCAACAGAAGATAGATAGGCTAGCAGAATGGGCAGACAAGTGGCAGATGAAATTTAATACAGAGAAGTATGAGGTGATGCATTTTGGCAGAAGGGATATAAAAGGCAATATAGATTTAATGGCACAGTTCTAAAGAGTGTGCAGGGACAAAGGGACCTGGCAGTCCATGTGCACAGATCCTTGAAGGTGGCAGGACATATTGAGAGAGTAATTAGCAAAGCATATGGGATCTTGGGCTTCTAAATAGAAGTATTGAGTACAAAAGCAGAGAGGTTATGCTGAAACTTTATAAATCTCTGGTTAGACCATAACCAGAGTATTGCATCCAGTTCTGGTCACTACATTTTAGGAAGGATATGAGTGTGTTAGAGAGGGTGCAGAAGAGATTTACCAGAATGGTTCCAGGGATGAGGGATTTTAGCTACAAGGTTAGGTTGGAAAAGTTGGGGTTGTTCTCCTTGGAGCAAAGGACATTGAGGGGAGATTTGATCGAGGTGTACAAGATTATGAAAGGTTCAGATAAGGTAGACAAAGAAAAGCTGTTCCCATTAGCTGATGGTACAAGCACTAGGGAACACAGATTTAAGGTTTTGGGCAAAAGCTGCAGGGGTAGTATGAGGAAGAACATTTTTACACAGCAAGTGGTAAGGACCTGGAACCCGCTGCCTTCAAAGGTGGTGGAAGCTGAGCTGTTTAATGATTTCAAAAGGAAATTGGATGGGCACCTGAGGGAAATAAACTTACTGGTCTGTGGGGATTGAGCAGGGGAATGGACTGACTGGATTGCTCTTCAGAGAGCCAGTATGGACTCAATGAGCCGAATGGTTTCCTGCTGTGCCATAATGACTCTATGACTCATGGAGAATATCCTTTTGAACAAAGTGCCGGAGGGCTTGTGGATCGAATTCCCAGCAGGTGTCAATGCCTTCAAGAGAGGAACAGAACAAATGATTCTATTCTTTAACATAACCATTTAAAGCAAACAACTTGAGTGTATTTAAAGCTGCTTCAACAGAAACCTTATCAGTTTTATTTGGTCTTTGGCATTTCACTTGTTATAGAATTATCATGACAGCCCTCTTTGTTTAATTCAGCACAGTTACCAACACTAAAGACTGCCTTGTATCCATGGTGAAGTCAATTGGCAGCTCTGTTCTTAGACGTAACTGCAGCCTTGTCCTCATAGTATGAATTTCCCGCTGTTGTTGTCCCAATCTTAAAATTATAGTGAATTTATTGAAATTTATAATTATAAAACCCTTTCAGCCAAGACGTATGGTAAATAGTCATTATACTCCTCAGAGGTTTTATTGCAAGTTGAAAACTGACATTCCTTTAGTAAAGTGTGCAATTTTTTCCGTTTTCCTAAACTTCCTGTTATCAGCATCCACTGTTTTCACCTCCTTGTAAAGTACTTTGAGATGTTTTTCTGTAACTGGGGAGTACTATACAGAAGTAAATTGTTGTCTGTCATCTTAAGAATCAATTTAAATTTCAAAAGTGGTGCTACATTATTATGAGGATTAGCTGCAGGGCTATTTAGTGGCTATAGAGTAGGAACTGTACATGTACTTCTAGAATGAAAGAATCATATGTTTGCAGTAGGTCTACAATTGAAGTTATCTAATCTAATTCTATTTTCTTATTCTTGCCTAGATCCTCTTCTAAAACACGTCCAGCTGCTCGTGAATGGCCAACATCTTCTAATTCTCCAACATCTATTCCAGTACACAGCCTGCCAGGAAATCAATGTGTCCAGGCAGCCAGGCCCTAAGCATTCTATTTATTCTGCTGTCTAAAGGGGGATATTAAGGACCCAAGGGACCTTATACAAATACAAGCACTGGCAGGCTGTTTACTGGAACAGATGTTGGACAATTAATTGAATCAGAAGGTGTTGGCCATTCAAGAATAGCAGGGTGTGTTCTAGAACAGGATCTAGGGAAAGGACAAGAAAATAGAATTGGAGTAGATAACTTCAATTGTAGACCTAGCACAAACATAAGCCTGTAGTTTATATGATTCTTTCATTCTAGTATATGTACAATTCCTACTCTATAGTCACTAAATAGCTCTGCAGCTAATCCTCATAAAAATGTGGCACCTCTTTTGAAATTTAAATTGATTGTTAAGATGACAGATAACAATTTACTTTTATATAGTAGTACTCAGTTAAAGAAAAGTCCAGAGTGTCTGCAGCCACGGCATGCGGTAAGTCCATTGAGGTGAAGAAGGAGCTGCGGGACCCGAGAGAAGTCCTGTGAAAAGGTGCCCCGAACACCCAAAACATCCACGAATGGCCCCCCCGGCCGCAACTTCAAAGCGCCCGCGGGAGATGGCTCGGAGAGCATCTGCAGCGCACTGTCGGCAATGCTGCATGCCTTTATTTAAACCACTGCAAAAAAAAAACCCTTAGCAAATGTAATCACCTCTAAGTCTGCCAAATGATGCTTCACCTCCCGAAGGACGTGGATGAGCTTTCCGGACGTCGATGGTGGGCACTGAGGAAATGGCTTATTACCTGCACCAGATTCCACCCCCCCTCCCCCCCCCCTTTACCCCCCTTCCACCCCCCCCCCCACCCCCGTCCCCTTCCCTGCTCCACCCTCTCAGCTCACCCCCTCACAACCCCGTCCCAGCCCGCCCCCCCCCTCGCACCATCTTCACCCCGCACCCCCTTCCCCTGCACCCCCCCCCACCCCCTCCCTCTACCCCTCCCCCTTGCATCCCCTCCTCCCACCGGCACCATCCTACACCTGTGTAGGGGCCCCAACATCCCCACTGCCTTGTGGGCGTCTCGGGAGAGACCAAGGCTAAGGGAGTAAACCCTAACAGAAAATCTGGAGCGGAACCCCGTAGGCGGTCATGTGTCACCTTTGGCATGTTTCCGGCAGTTCCTGCAGCCATACTGGTGCCAAACGTCGTGTCCTGCACTCCTTTGGACCCCACCAGAAAGGCCGAGAGGGGGGTTTTGACGACTGGGCAACTCTCAACCTCCATAAATTTGCCCAGGCATGCGCCATGGAGAGGTCACTCCATAGTTGCCTCACAGCGACTAAAACAACACGGAAGGCAGCAGTTACGGGTTATAAGTCCAGATAAATTGGCGTAGAAACTGGGCGCCACGGGTTGCCTTTGTCGGTGGGAGAGGTCATTGCACCTCACTGGACAGCTACCGCCCGCCTCAAACCGGGCAGCCCCCGGTCAATAAGGTTCTGTCCCGCCACAGTCTGCCTGCTTCAATGGGTGCTTGGAGCTCAGGGTCATTGCCCGAAAGGTGGACTGATACACCGCACCAAACAACATGAAAAAAGGAAAGAAGGTACCAGCCCTTCGCTTTGCAAGCTGGAACGTCAGAACTATGTGTCCTGGCCTGTCGGAAGACCTTACACAAATCAACGATTCTCGGAAGACCGCCATCATTAACAACGAGCTCAGTAGATTCAATGTGGACATTGCAGCACTTCAGGAGACTCGCCTCCCCGCGAGTGGCTCTCTAGCAGAGCAAGACTACACCTTCTTCTGGCAGGGCAGGGATCCTGAAGAACCAAGACAGCATGGAGTGGGCTTCGCCATCAGAAACTCCTTGCTCAGCATGATAGAGCCTCCCTCAAATGGCTCGGAACGCATACTGTCCATTCGACTGCTCACCACCTCTGGTCCAGTACACCTACTCAGCATCTATGCTCCAACACTCTGCTCCGCACCTGAAGCTAAAGACCAGTTCTATG
Organism: Heterodontus francisci; assembly: GCF_036365525.1. Taxonomy (NCBI): domain Eukaryota; kingdom Metazoa; phylum Chordata; class Chondrichthyes; order Heterodontiformes; family Heterodontidae; genus Heterodontus; species Heterodontus francisci. The sequence continues at coordinate 66,705,371 of NC_090383.1, read as the reverse complement.
AACAACTCCATAACATCATTAGCAGCATCCCCAACACCGAACACCTATTCCTGCTGGGGGACTTTAATGCCAGGGTTGGGGCCGACCATGACTCATGGCCCTCCTGCCTTGGGCGCTATGGCGTTGGAAGGATGAATGAGAACGGGCAGAGACTGCTTGAGTTGTGTACCTATCATAACCTCTGCATCACCAACTCGTTCTTTCACACTAAACCCTGTCACCAGGTTTCATGGAGGCACCCAAGATCACGTCGTTGGCACCAGCTAGACCTCATTGTCACAAGGCGAGCCGCCTTAAACAGTGTTCAAATCACACGCAGCTTCCACAGTGCGGACTGCGACACCGACCACTCCCTGGTGTGCAGCAAGGTTAGACTCAGACCAAAGAAGTTGCATCATTCCAAGCAGAAGGGCCACCCGCGCATCAACACGAGCAGAATTTCTCACCCACAGCTGTTACAAAAATTTCTAAATTCACTTGTAACAGCCCTTCAAAACACTCCCACAGGGGATGCTGAGACCAAGTGGGCCCACATCAGAGACGCCATCTATGAGTCAGCTTTGACCACCTACGGCAAAAGTGCGAAGAGAAATGCAGACTGGTTTCAATCTCATAATGAAGAGCTGGAACCTGTCATAGCCGCTAAGCGCATTGCACTTTTGAACTACAAGAAAGCCCCCAGCGATTTAACATCCGCAGCACTTAAAGCAGCCAGAAGTACTGCACAAAGAACAGCTAGGCGTTGCGCAAACGACTACTGGCAACACCTATGCAGTCATATTCAGCTGGCCTCAGACACCGGAAACATCAGAGGAATGTATGATGGCATGAAGAGAGCTCTTGGGCCAACCATCAAGAAGATCACCCCCCTCAAATCTAAATCGGGGGACATAATCACTGACCAACGCAAACAGATGGACCGCTGGGTTGAGCACTACCTAGAACTGTACTCCAGGGAGAATGCTGTCACTGAGACTGCCCTCAATGCAGCCCAGCCTCTACCAGTCATGGATGAGCTGGACATACAGCCAACCAAATCGGAACTCAGTGATGCCATTGATTCCCTAGCCAGCGGAAAAGCCCCTGGGAAGGACAGCATTACCCCTGAAATAATCAAGAGTGCCAAGCCTGCTATACTCTCAGCACTACATGAACTGCTATGCCTGTGCTGGGACGAGGGAGCAGTACCCCAGGACATGCGCGATGCCAACATCATCACCCTCTATAAAAACAAAGGTGACCGCGGTGACTGCAACAACTACCGTGGAATCTCCCTGCTCAGCATAGTGGGGAAAGTCTTTGCTCGAGTCGCTCTGAACAGGCTCCAGAAGCTGGCCGAGCGCGTCTACCCTGAGGCACAGTGTGGCTTTCGTGCAGAGAGATCGACTATTGACATGCTGTTCTCCCTTCGTCAGATACAGGAGAAATGCCGTGAACAACAGATGCCCCTCTACATTGCTTTCATTGATCTCACCAAAGCCTTTGACCTCGTCAGCAGACGTGGTCTCTTCGGACTACTAGAAAAGATCGGATGTCCACCAAAGCTACTAAGTATCATCACCTCATTCCATGACAATATGAAAGGCACAATTCAACATGGTGGCTCCTCATCAGAGCCCTTTCCTATCCTGAGTGGTGTGAAACAGGGCTGTGTTCTCGCACCCACACTTTTTGGGATTTTCTTCTCCCTGCTGCTTTCACATGCGTTCAAATCCTCTGAAGAAGGAATTTTCCTCCACACAAGATCAGGGGGCAGGTTGTTCAACCTTGCCCGTCTAAGAGCTAAGTCCAAAGTACGGAAAGTCCTCATCAGAGAACTCCTCTTTGCTGACGATGATGCTTTAACATCTCACACTGAAGAATGCCTGCAGAGTCTCATCGACAGGTTTGCGTCTGCCTGCAATGAATTTGGCCTAACCATCAGCCTCAAGAAAACGAACATCATGGGGCAGGATGTCAGAAATGCTCCATCCATCAATATTGGCGACCACGCTCTGGAAGTGGTTCAAGAGTTCACCTACCTAGGCTCAACTATCACCAGTAACCTGTCTCTAGATGCAGAAATCAACAAGCGCATGGGTAAGGCTTCCACTGCTATGTCCAGACTGGCCAAGAGAGTGTGGGAAAATGGCGCACTGACACGGAACACAAAAGTCCGAGTGTATCAGGCCTGTGTCCTCAGTACCTTGCTCTACGGCAGCGAGGCCTGGACAACGTATGCCAGCCAAGAGCGACGTCTCAATTCATTCCATCTTCGCTGCCTTCGGAGAATACTTGGCATCAGGTGGCAGGACTATATCTCCAACACAGAAGTCCTTGAAGCGGCCAACACCCCCAGCTTATACACACTACTGAGTCAGCGGCGCTTGAGATGGCTTGGCCATGTGAGCCGCATGGAAGATGGCAGGATCCCCAAAGACACATTGTACAGCGAGCTCGCCACTGGTATCAGACCCACCGGCCGTCCATGTCTCCGTTATAAAGACGTCTGCAAACGTGACATGAAATCGTGTGACATTGATCACAAGTCGTGGGAGTCAGTTGCCAGCATTCGCCAGAGCTGGCGGGCAGCCATAAAGACAGGGCTAAATTGTGGCGAGTCGAAGAGACTTAGTAGTTGGCAGGAAAAAAGACAGAGGCGCAAGGGGAGAGCCAACTGTGCAACAGCCCCAACAAACAAATTTCTCTGCAGCACCTGTGGAAGAGCCTGTCACTCCAGAATTGGCCTTTATAGCCACTCCAGGCGCTGCTTCACAAACCACTGACCACCTCCAGACGCGTATCCATTGTCTCTCGAGATAAGGAGGCCCAAAAGAAAGAAAGAAAAAAAAGAAGTTATAGAAAAACATTTCAAAGCACTTTACCAGGAGGTGAAAACAGTGGATGCTGACAAGAGGAAGATAGAAAAACTGAAAAAAATTATTTGTGGGAAGGCCCAAAGATCCAGCCAAAACTGGAGCCAGAGTTGGCAAAGGGTAGGGTTTTGGGAAGGAAGTGTAGAGGGCAAGGGCATAATGTTTGAAAGAATAGCCAGCAATGATAGAGCAGAAGGAGCAAGAAACAGGAAGTGAACTGGTGTTAACGGAGAAGCAGAGAGTGAGTGCCAGAGACATACAACATGTGGAAATCATTGAGGATGGGATAAGGCTGTGAAAGGATTTAAAAGTGAAAATGAGGATGATGAAGTCAATCTACTGGAACACTGAGAGCAGAGCCTATGGACAGTATAAGGACATGGTGATGAGAGTGAAGGTTATTGTGCTATTGAGGATGTGGATTTTGGCAGTTGTAGTTTGTGGAGAAAAGCATGTGAAAAGTCAACCTTGAGATGATAATGTCGTGGATTACTGTTTGGCAGCAGTTGGGAGAGAGGTGCAGAGATGGTAGAAGAAAGATTCGTAATGGAATAGTTCAGCAATAGCAACGTATATTTATATTGCACCTTTAATGTAATAAAATGTCCCAAGGTGCTTCATAGGAGCATTATAAAGCAAAATTGGACACCGAGCCAGATAATGTGATATTAGGGCAATTGGCCAAAAGCTTGGTCAAAGAGGTTGGTTTTAAGGAGTGACTTAAAGGTAGAAAGAGGGAGAGAGTCAGAGAGGTTTAGGGAGGGGATGCTAGTGCTTAGGGGGAGGCGGTGGCATAGTGGTATTGTCACTAGACTAGTAACCCAGAGACCCAGGGTATTTCTCTGGGGACATAGGTTTGAATCCCACCACAGCAGAAGGTGGAATTTGAATTAAATTAATAAGTCTGGAATTAAAATGCTAGTCTAATGATGGCCATGAAACCATTGCCGATTGTTGTAAAAACCCAGCTGGTTCACGAATGTCCTTGAGGGAAGGAAATCTGCTGTCCTTATCTGGTCTGGCCTACTTGTGACTCCAGACTCATAGCAATGTAGTTGACTCTTAAATGCCCTCTGAAATGGCCTAGCTTGCCACTCAGTTGTACAAAGAACAAAGAACAGTACAGCACAGGAACAGGCCATTTGGCCCTCCAAGCCAAGGTCTTGATGCCTGCCTAAACTAAAACCTTCTGCACTTCCGGAGTCCGTATCCCTCTATTCCCATCCTATTCATGTATTTGTCAAGATGCCTCTTAAACGTCTCTATAGTACCTGCTTCCACCACCTCCCCCGGCAACAAGTTCCAGGCACTCACCACCCTCTGTGTAAAGAACTTGCCTCGCACATCCCCTCTAAACTTTTCCCCTCTCACCTTAAACCTATGTCCCCTAGTAACTGACTCTTCCACCCTGGGAAAAAGCTTCTGACTATCCACTCTGTCCATGCCGCTTATAACTTTGTAAACCTCTATCATGTCGCCCCTCCACCTCCGTCGTTCCAGTGAAAACAATCCGAGTTTATCCAACCTCTCCTCATAGCTAATGCCCTCCAGACCATGCAACATCCTGGTAAACCTCCTCTGTACCCTCTGCAAAGCCTCCACGTCCTTCTGGTAGTGTGGCGACCAGAATATTCTAAGTGTGGCCTAACTAAAGTTCTGTACAGCTGCAGCATGACTTGCCAATTTTTATACTCTATGCCCCGACCGATGAAGGCAAGCATGCCGTATGCCTTCTTGATTACCTTATCCACCTGCGTTGCAACTTTCAGTGACCTGTGGATCTGTACGCCCAGATCTCTCTGCCTGTCAATACTTCTAAGGGTTCTGCCATTTACTGTATACTTTCCACCTGCATTAGACCCTCCTCACATTTGTCCGGATTAAACTCCATCTGCCATTTCTCCGCCCAAGTCTCCAACCGATCTATATCCTGCTGTATCCTCTGACAATCTTCATCACTGTCCGCAACTCCACCAACCTTTGTGTCGTCCGCAAACATACTAATCGGACCAGTTACATTTTCCTCCAAATCATTTATATACACTACAAACAGCAAAGGTCCCAGCACTGATCCCTGCGGAACACCACGAGTCACATCCCTCCATTCAGAAAAGCACCCTTCCACTGCTACCCTCTGTCTTCTATGACCGAGCCAGTTCTGTATCCATCTTGCCAGCTCCCCTCTGATCCCATGTGACTTCACCTTTTGTATCAGTCTGCCATGAGGGACCTTGTCAAAGGCTTTACTGAAGTCCATATAGATAACATCCACTGCCCTTCATTCATCAATCATCTTCGTCACTTCCTCAAAAAACTCAATCAAATTAGTGAGACACGACCTCCCCTTTACAAAACCATGCTGCCTCTCGCTAATAAGTCCATTTGTTTCCAAATGGGAGTAAATCCTGTCCCTAAGAATCCTCTCTAATAATTTCCCTACCACTGATGTAAGGCTCACCGGCCTATAATTTCCTGGATTATCCTTGCTACCCTTCTTAAACAAAGGAACAACATTGGCTATTCTCCAGTCCTCTGGGACCTCACCTGTAGCCAATGAGGATGCAAAGATTTCTGTCAAGGCCCCAGCAATTTCTTCCCTTGCCTCCCTCAGTATTCTGATGTAGATCCCATCAGGCCTTGGGGACTTATCTACCTTAATGCTTTGCAAGACACCCAACACCTCCTCCTTTTTGATAATGAGATGACTGAGACTATCTACACTCCCTTCCCTAGGCTCATCGTCCACCAAGTCTTTCTCCTTGGTGAATACTGATGCAAAGTACTCATTTAGTACCTCTACTTAGTATCTGCTACAAAGTCAATAAAACAGAATGACAGGCCACCCGACATTGACCGAGGCACCTGAAACGACAACGGCAAATCCAGCCCCATTGACCCTGCAAAGTCCTCCTTACTAACATCTGGGGGCTTGTGCCTAAGTTGGGAGAGCTGGCCTACAGACTAGTCAAGCAACAGCCTGACATAGTCATATTCACGGAATCATACCTTACAGACAATGTCCCAGACACTGCCATCACCATCCCCGGGTATGTCCAGTCCCATGGGCAGGACAGACCCAGCAGAGGTGGTGGCACAGTGGTATACAGTCGGGAGGGAGTTGCCCTGGGAGTCCTCAACATCGACTCCGGACCCCATGATGTCTCATAGTATCAGGTCAAACACAGGCAAGGAAACCTCCTGCTGATTACCACTGACTACCCTCCCTCAGCTGATGAATCTGTGCTCCTCCATGTTGATCATCACTTGGAGGAAGCACTGAGGGTGGCAAGAGCATAGAATGTACTCTGGGTGGGGGACTTCAATGTCCATCACCAAGAGTGGCTCGGTAGCACCACTACTGACGGAGCTGGCCGAGTCCTAAAGGACATAGTTGCTAGACTGGGTATGCGGCAGGTGGTGAGGGAACCAACAAGAGGCAAAAACATGCTTGACCTCATCCTCACCAATCGGCCTGTCACAGATGTATCTGCCCATGATAGTATTGGTAGGAGTGACCACCGCACAGTCCTCATGGAGACAAAGTCCTGCCTTCACATTGAGGATATCGTCCATCGTTTTGTGTGGTACTATCATCGTGCTAAATGGGATAGATTTCAAACAGATCTAGCAATGCAAACCTGGGCATCCATGAGGCGTTGTGGTTCATCAGCAGCAGCAGAATTGTACTCAACCACCATCTGGAACGACATGGCCTGGCATATTCCCCACTTTACTGTTCCCATCAGGTCAGGAGACCAACCCTCGTTCAATGAAGAGTGTAGGAGGGCATGCCAGGACCAGCAGCAGGCATACCTCAAAATGAGGTGTCAACCTGGTGAAGCAACAACACAGAACTACTTGCATGCCAAACTGCATAAGCAGCATGCGACAGACAGAGCTAAGTATCCCATAACCAACGGATCAAATCTAAGCTTTGCAGTTCTGCCACATCCAGCCATGAATGGTGGTGGACAATTAAACAACGAACTGGAGGAGGTGGCTTCACAAATATCCCCATCCTCAGTGATGGGGGAGCTCAGCACATCATTGCGAAAAATATGGCTGAAGCATTTGCAACAATCTTCAGGCAGAATTTTTGAGTTGATGATCCATCTCGGCCTCCTCCTGAAGTCCCCAGCAACACTGATGCCAGGCTTCAGCCAATTCGATTCACTCCGCGTGATATCAAGAAACGACTGAAGACACAGCAAAGACTATGGGCCCTGACAATATTCCGGCAATAGTACTGAAGACCTGTGCTCCAGAACTTTCCGTGCCCCTAACCAAGCTGTTCCAGTACAGCTACAACACTGGCATCTACCCAACAATGTGGAAAATTGCCCAGGTATGTCCTGTACACAAAAAGTAGGACAAGTACAACCCGGCCAATTACCGCCCCATCAGTCTATCTGTAAAGTGATTGAAGGTGTCATCGATAGTGCTATCAAGTGGCATTTGCTCAGTGATACTCAGTTTGGGTTCCGCCAGGGTCATTCAGCTCCTGGCCTCATTACAGCCTTGGTTCAAACATGGACAAAACAGCTGAACTCAAGAGGTGAGATGAGAGTGACTGCCCTTGACATAAAGGCAGCACTTGACCGAGTATGGCATCAAGGAGCCCTAGCAAAACTGAAGTCAATGGGAATCGGGGGAAAACTCTCCGCTGGTTGGAGTCATACCTAGCACAAAGGAAGGTGGTTGTGGTTGTTGGAGGTCAATCATCTGAGCTCCAGGACATCACTGCAGGAGTTCATCAAGGTAGTGTCTTAGGCCCAACCATCTTCAGCTGCTTCATCAATGACCTTCCTTCAATCATAAGGTCAGAAGTGGGGATGTTCGCTGATGATTGCACAATGTTCAGCACCATTCAGGACTCCTCAGATACTGAAGCAGTCCGTGTAGAAATACAGAAAGACCTGGACAATATCCAGGCTTGGGCTAATAAGTGACAAGTAACATTTGCGCCACACAAGTGCCAGGCAATGACCATCCCCAACAAGAGAGAATCTAAATATCTCCCCTTGACATTCAATCGTATTACAATCGCTGAATCCCCCCCTATCAACATCCTAGGGGTGACCATTGACCAGAAACTGAACTGGAGTAGCCATATTAATAGCGTGGCTACAACAGCAGGTCAGAGGCTAGGAACCCTGCGGCGGGTAACACGCCTCCTGACTCCACAAAGCCTGTCCACCATCTACAAGGCACAAGTCAGGAGTGTGATGGAATACTCTCCACTTGCCTGGATGGGTGCAGTTCCAACAACACTTAAGCAGCTCAACGTCATCCAAGATAAAGCAGCCCACTTGATTGGCACCCCATCCACAAACATTCACTCCCTCCACCACTGACGCACAGTGGCAGCAGTGTGTACCATCTACAAGATGCACTTCAGCAATGCACCAAGGCTCCTTAGACAGCATCTTCCAAACCCGCGACCTCTACCAACTAGAAGGACAAGGGCAGCAAATGCAAGGGAACACCACCACCTGCAAGTTCCCCTCCAAGTCACACATCATGCTGACTTGGAACTATATCACTGTTCCTTCACTGTCGCTGGGTCAAAATCCTGGAATTCCCTTTCTAACACCACTGTGGGTGTACCTACCCCACATGGACTGCAGCAGTTCAAGAAGGCAGCTCACCACCACCTTCTCGAGGGCAATTAGGAATGGCCAATAAATGTTGGCCTGGCCAGCGACGCCCACGTCCCATGACTGAATAAAAAAAACAATGGCTATAAGTAGCTGAAGGCCAATGGTGGAGCAATTAAAATCAGGGATGCTCAAAAGGCCAGAATTAGAGGAGCACAGATAGCTCGGATGGTTGTGGGGTGAGAGGAGATTGTAGAGATAGGGAGGGGAGAGGCCAGGGAGGGATTTGAATATAAGGATGAGAATTTTAAAATCAAAACATTGCTTGACTGTGAGCCCATTTAGTTCACAGATATCCTTCGGGCACAGTGGCGCAGTGGTTAGCACCGCAGCCTCACAGCTCCAGCGACCCGGGTTCAATTCTGGGTACTGTCTGTGTGGAGTTTGCAAGTTCTCCCTGTGTCTGCGTGGGTTTCCTCCGGGTGCTCCGGTTTCCTCCCACATGCCAAAGACTTGCAGGTTGATAGGTAAATTGGCCATTATAAATTGCCCCTAGTATAGGTAGGTGGTAGGAAAATATAGGGACAGGTGGGGATGTGGTAGGAATATGGAATTCGTGTAGGATTAGTGTAAATGGGTGGTTGATGGTCGGCACAGACTCGGTGGGCCGAAGGGCCTGTTTCAGTGCTGTATCAATAAATAAATAAACAAAATCTGCCTTCCTTACTCAGTCTGACCTACATGTGCCTCAAGACCCATAGCAATGTGGTTGATTCTTAACTGCCCTCTGAAGTGGCCTAGCAAACCATTCAGTTATATCAAACTACTACAGAAAAGTCAAATAAAAATAAAACTGGATGGACCACCCGGCATTGACCTAGACACTGGAAACGACAAAGGCAGACTCTGCCCTACAAAGTCCTCCTCACTAACATCTGGGAACTTGCACCAAAATTGGGAGAATTATCCCACAGATTAGTCAAGCAACAGCCTGATATAGTCATACTCACTGAATCATACCTTACAGCCAAAGTCCCTGACTCCTCCATCATCATCCCTTGGTATGTACTATCCCACCAGATGTGGTGGCATGATGGCATTCAGTTGGAAGGATGTAGCTTTGGAAGTCCTCAACATTGATTCTAGACCCTATGAAGTCTCATGCCATCAGGTCAACCGTGGGCAAGGAAAGCTGCTGCTGATTACCACCATTCAGCCTTCCTCAACTGACGAATCAGCACTCTTCCATGTTGAACACACTTGGAAGGAGAACTGAGCATAGCAAAGTCACAGCATGTACTCTGAATGGGTGACTTCAATGTGCATCACCAAAAGTGGCTTAGTAGCACCACTACTGGCCAAGCTGGCTGAGTCCCTAACAGTACTAACAGTACTGTGGGTGTACCTACACTATATGGACTATAGCTTTGAGAATGGGGTTCACCACCACCTGTTCAAGGCATTTAGCAATGAGCAATAAATACTGGCCTTGCCATCGATGCCCACATCCCATGAATGAATTAAAAAAAAACAGCACAGGGATAATAGGTGAATGGGACTTGGCAATGCATGGGCAGCAGAGTTTTGGATGATATCAAGTTTAAGGAGGGCATAATGTGGGAGGCCAGTCAAGAGTGCATTGGAATAATCAAGTCTAGAGGTAACAAAGGCACGAATGAGGATTTCAGCAGCAAATGAGTTAAGGCAGGGGCAAAGCTAGGCGATGTTATGGAGGTGGAAATAGGCGGTCTTGGCACAGATATATGGTTGCAAGCTAAGCTCATGGTCAAATATGACACCGAGGTTGTGAACAATCTGGTTTAGTCTCAGACAGCTGCTAGTGTTACGACTGAGGTGGGAGAAGTACACTGTTAATTCAGTCCCACTTCTCCACAGGTCACAACATGTTAAAAATTTTCCTACTTACTATCATATACACTATTTTTCCCAGAATAGAACACTCTAACCAGGTTTTTTTACTCAACAACAAAATTATCAGTTTATTATAAAACAACTCTTAACAAGTAATGAAATAAATCATAAACACACAGATTAAAATTTTTAAAGTTCAAACATTAAATTTTAAAGTCCCCTTTTTTACCTTAGCATCTCAAACTCACGCACACACACATATATGTATACCAGTTAACCAAAAAAATAAAAAGGAATTTTTGGATCAGAGCTCTGTTACAGACAAAAAACACCTGGGCCGATCACTTCCCCCACACCCGAAGAAAACAGCAGATGAGACACGGTGCACCAAAACTGGCACACAGTCTAACCTCCGAGCACACGCAGACAGGCCACCAAGAACAGTCCTCTTCAGGCTGCGCCAAGAAGCAACTCTAGCAGGCCCTCCTCAGAGACAGGAGACGAGATGAATCAACACAGTGGACTTCACAGGGTCTTTTATGGAATTGCTGGAAAGTGAGCTGGGTTGTAGTCTTTTCTCCTTCCTTGACACTTCAGCAGACTTGACTTTATTTGCTTCCAGAAGGTAACATACATACACACTGACACACACCAGAAAGCTTGTCAGTTTTCTGCCCTTCCAGATGCTCTGCTGCTACTGGGCTTGTCCAATCAAAGGAGTGCTCGACACTTCTCTGGCCATCACAAGGGTTTCCACTCCATCTCCAACCTGAGCCATGTGACAACCAGCAACATTGTCGCCAATCTGGCTCCCTCAGTCCTCTTAATGGTTCTCTCTCTTTTTTTAAAAAAAGGTCCAACATTTATTCAGCTTAAATAAAAATTCCTTTAAAAATATTTTAAAACAAAAAAACAGAATCACTTTCATAACACTAGGGACAGGGATGGAGATGGTAGCGAGAGAATGGAATTTGGAGCAGGGACTGAAGACAATGGGAAAGGAAGCTTTGCACAATCAAAAAGTATGCTAAGTTTTTGTTGTCTCTAGAGTTAGTCTGAGGTAGTAACTGGCAAAGTTGATAGAATCAAGGCCAATGGCATACAGGACTGGCAGAAAACCAAGACTTGGTTTTGCAAAAATAACAGAATGTGGGTGCCTACTCACCACTCAATTGTGTTATTTTCATCTTATGCCTTTTAATAAGTAAATAGATGCATTATAAACTGAAATGAAATTCCTGGGTGGGCTGTAATAGATAAACTGATAAAAGAAGTTTATGGTTATTTAGTTGAGCTGAAAATGATCTCTGCAGATGACTTGAAGAAATACCACATGCTGACTTTGAAACAAAATTGACTGTCAAGTACCCCAAATGTACTTCCTGACTTTTTGTTGTTCAAACAGTGCTTCACAGGTCCACAGGAAAGAATTTACTGTAAAGCTCCGGCACAAAATCATGGTGAGGGTATACACTGAGACAAATTGTACTAAGAGATGCCTAAGAGATCTACTCAATTTATTTAATCACAGTGGGATAAGAGAAGTATATTGAGGACATAGAGAGATACAGTACTGAAACAGGCCCTTCAGCCCATTGAGTCTGTGCTGACCATCAACCACCCATTTATACTAATCCTACATTAATCCCATATTTTATTCCCTACCACATGCCCACCTTCCCTCAATTCTACCTACACTAGGAGGCAATTTACAATGGCCAATTTACCTATTAACCTGCAAGTCTTTGGCTGTGGGAGGAAACCAGAGCATCTGGTGGAAACCCACACGGTCACAGGGAAAACCTGCAAACTCCGCACGGGCAGTACCCAGAACCGAACCCAGGTCGCTGGAGCTGTGAGGCTGCGGTGCTAACCACTGCGCCACTGTGCAGCCTCATAGCAGATTTCATTTTATTAGGTTCCTGTTATGCGATCATATGGTCACATGCTGGCAGTCTGCTGTATGCCTTTAATAATGCCTAAATATAATTAATGTCAGTGTCATTTTTAATTTAATAAATTGAATTGAAAATGAAACCAGCATCTTATAACAGAGTTTACTCTATAAATAAGCTCCAATAAATCTTGATTATGCTTTGAAATTGGGATATTGGTTATTGTCCATGTCATGAGTATTCAGTTAAGCAAGTTGTTTTCCTTTTGAATCGCTGATGTATTGTGTATATGTATATTCTATTTAGGACAGAACTTGCAGTTATATAGTACCTTATTCTGTCCTCAGGACATTCAGGCAAACATGGATGCCAATTTGTACATAGCAAGATCCCTCAAACAACAAATTAGCATTAATCTCTTTTTGGTGGTGTTTGTTGTGCAAGGAATATTGGCCTGAGCACCAGGAGAACTTCCTGCTCTTCTTCAAATAGCGCCATAGGATTTTTTTTTATAACCACCAGAAAAGGCAGACAGCCCTTTGTCAGAATAATAGCACCTTCAGCACAGCCTTAGTATTGCACTAAATCACTCAAGTCTGCAGTAGGGCTGAACCAACAACCTCTTGACTCAGAGGTGGGATTGTTATCAACTGAGACAAGCTGCCTTTTTTTGGCATCCCAATAAACATGTGGTTCTTTCGGGAGGATTTCTTCAGTTCTCCCATTTCCATGACTGCCTAGGGTGTCTTTGAGATGGTTAGGCTTAATTAGTCCTGAATTGGAATTTTTTTTTTCCAGGAGAGTCAGTAGTGGGTGGGTCTATTCTGAACTCTTTTTCAGTGCTTTATTGAGTCATGCAAAGTCTTTTGACTTCCGGACTGTGGGGGAGGATTCTTTGTTAGTCTCCCCTTATCCTCTGGGACACTCCTACCTGCAGGTATTTGTGCAGACTCTACGGCACTCCCTTGTGGCACTTCGACTAGGTGAGGCATCAACCTCACGGTTTCTCTGCCCCCAGAGGTCTTTATATGTCTCTGCAGATTCCTGTAAATGCTGTTAGCAATTCTGGTGGGGTGCTTCTAGTGTCTGCATTTACATAGGAGGATGTAGGGGCTAACATTTCAAATTTTTCGGGGTTGGCTGACCAGACAGGAGGGGTTTTCATCCAGGATTCCTCCTGGACTTCTGTTAACCTGCCCTCTTGGTCGCTTTTCCCCCCTCCCTTTCTAACCTTTTTCCAGCCTTGTGCCTGCCTGTCCCCTTTGGTTCTCGGCAGGGATCCCTTACAGTTCACCAGCCCTCTGGTGGAGGGTCCACCTAACACTGGTACAGGACTTAGGGGTGCAGGTTTCACTGTAGGTTGGGGTTTCCCCTCAACCTGGCACATGTGGCAACTCTTGCAGTACTCCATCACATCTTTGTGGAGTTTTGGCCAGTCAAACTGCTGACATATGCGGGCTTTGGTTTTTCGTATACCAGCATGTACAGCCACTAAGGTCTTTGGGCCCTTCTTAATATTTCTCTCCAGTACCTCTGCGGTACCACTAACTGGTGAACTACTGCCCACTCCTTACTCTCAGGTCTGTGAGGAGAACTCCAGTTCCTCATCAGTACCTCATTCTTTAAATAGTAGCAATCAGGGATTCCCTCTGCTTCACTTTCAGACTGGGCAGCCTGTGCTAACTCTCGCAACACTGGGTCAGCTCGCTGAGCCTCAGCTAGGGAAAACTTATTTAATTCACTCCCTGGGTCTTCTAACTTCCCAAAGAAAGTCTCGGACACACAGACCTCATGGTCATTTGCCTGCAGTGCCAATTCAGTCTCCTCTGGGGGAGCTGGTTCAATCATGGCCTGATTCATTACACATTCAGGGAAACTGCAGAGGACCATCACCTGCCACTGCCCTGTCTTTCTCTGACCTCCTGCGGTCTTTCTTTCACCACTGGGGTGGGGGGCACTACCACCTTCACCCCTGCCAGATCGTTACCTAGGAGCAGGTCAACCACGTCCACAGGCAAACTAGGGACAATCCCTACGGTCACCGGTCCCGATCACTATGGGCTTGCTTGCCCCACTTTAGGGGTATGGGGTTACTTTCCCTTTAGACACAAAACCCTATTAACACAAGAATCCTGTTAACTTTTTCTGCACTGGCCATAGTAAGCTTCCTGTGTTGCACTCTTATTGCAGTTAAAGCCACAGCTTGTTCTGCTGTGCTTTCCATCAGGGTCCCTGTCTTCACTGAGCAGGTGTGCTCTGATTAATCCTAAAAGTTTCCCCTTTAGTTTCCAGCAGCCAGCTTTTAAATGCCCTGCCTTATTACAATGGAACCACACAGATCTCTAGGTCTCACTCTTGCTCACAGCACCTTCCTTTTTGGCTGGAGGAGGGCCCCCTGTGTCTCCTGCTTTCCTTTCTCTTCCAGGACTACCTGGGTGGATATCACCTTCCCACCCTTTGTCCTTTTTGGATTTGAGGGGGTGATTAGAAAAGTTTCTCCCCTGGGAAACCGGCTTATAAATTAAAGCAAACTCATCAGCCAGAATGGCCACTTACCGGGCTCCCTGAACCCGCTGCTCCCCTACATGGGTCTTTATTGAGAGTGGGAGAGAGTTTTTAAATTCCTCTAACAGGATTACTTCTCTGACAGTCTCACAGCTGAGCTGTATTTTAAGAGCCCTCAGCCACTGGTCAAAAGCCAGCTGCTTACTTCGTTCAACTCCAGATAAGTTTGATTAGCTTGCTTTTTGAGGGTTCTAAACTTTTGGCGGTAGGTTTCAGGTACTAATTCGTGTGCTCCGAGGATAGCATTCTTGGTCAGTTCATAATTTGGTGAACTCTCATCTGGCAACAAGCAATAAATCTCATGGGCTTTTCTGGTTTGTTTGCTTTGCAATAAGAGAGACCAGGTCTCAGCTAGCCATTTTAGCTGCCTTGCCAGTTTCTCAAAAGATGCAAAAACGCTTCCATATCTACCTCATTGAATTTTGGAATTAATTGAGCAAGTTTTAGCAATTTTGTACCCAGCCCTGAATTATGCTCCTCCATATTGGCCATGCTTTCACTGGGGTTACTCTGTTGCCCCCTAGTTAACTCAAGCCACTTCAGTTCTCTCTCTTCAGATTCCTTCTGGAATATTCTTTCTCTCTGTCTCTCTCCTGCTTTTCATTCTCTTCATGTTCCTTTTGGAAGGCTCTCTTTCTTCCTCTCCTGCCTCTCTCTCTCTCTTCCTGTCTCTCCCTTTCTCTTTTCCTGTCTTCTAATTCAAGTTTCCTCTGTTCCAATTGTATCTTTGCTAGCAGTACCCTGTCTGGGTCTGCTTCTCACACTGCTTCTGCTTCATCAGATTCAAGGGAAAAATGGTTGGCCACTAGCCTTAGGAGTTCAGACTTCCTAGCCTTGCTATGTACAGTGATCCCACACTGCCCAGCCATTTTCCTCAACTCCTCCATAAACAGTGCTTTTAACTTATCCCAAGTTACTTCACGCTGGCTTGGAGAGCTACTCGCTTCAGTTGCAGACATGTTAGTATTCAATCAAACACAGCCACAAGAAAACCTGTATTAATCTTGCTCTTCTTTGATTGGGAACAATTTGGCTTCCCGCTTCCAATTCCTCTTGTTTGTCTGTGGGTAAAATTTCAGATGCTAATACCCAAATTTCTGTTATGACCAGGCGTGAAAACTGCCTAGGGGTCTTTTACTGTCTTCAGCTGGTCTTATTGTAACAGGGTTTAATTTTAAACACAATGTTTTGAGCTTCCCCTTGGTGAATCCTTGTTCACCACTTTCCAATTATAAGGCAAAGAAATGAGCATAAACAGACTTTCTTAGGTTTAAAGAAGAAAAATGAAATTTATTAAAACTTAAACTTCAACTTGAATATGGTTAATGCCTCCAGATATACAACGCGCAAATGCTAACATGTGCATGCAATATGCACATGCAAATAGGGACAGAAAAGAGCAGAAGAAAAATAAAATGGAGAGGTTTGAGGTAATCTCTGAAGAGGGGTTTTTACTGTGCTTCGAACTTGCTGTCATCCTTGATTGTAGGTAGTCTTGCTTTTCGTTGGGACCCAGTATTCTTCTTAAAACTTCTTCACTGTAGGAGACTTTCTCTCTTGGGTCTTCAGTTCTGTGAGAAAGAGGTGGGAGCAGACAGGAGAGAGGTGTTCTCAGTCCAGGAGAAAAGAGCTTTCTGAGTTTCAAACACTCTGTGGCAAGTTCAAATTCAAGCAGCCAGTTAGTAATGTGACTAAACTGGACTGACCAGGTCTTCTGTGTATTGGAAAGGCAGGGATTGGGTCCTCTGTTCCAACACTGTCTGCCAGTATGCAAAAAAAGTCTTTCCGACGAGGGACCTGACAATTCCTTGTGATAGGCCCTCTTTTCTTCCCAGCAACAATTTTAAGTTTTAATGTTCATGTGGCAAAATAATGTGTGCCTCATTCTTGTTCGATGGGGGCCTGCATGGCACAGGGTAGACACCAGAAGCTTGTTTTCCCTGGCTGGGGAATCGAAAACACAGGGAGACAGTTTGAGAATAAGGGTGCTGCATTTAGGATGGAGATGAGGAGAAAGTTCTCAAAGGGTGATGAATCTTTGGAATTCTCTACCCCAGATGGTTATGGATGCTCGATCATTGAATACATCTGAGGCTGAGATAGACAGAGTTTTGTTCACTCGGGTAATCAAGGCATATGGGAGCAGGCAGGGAAATGGAGTTGAAACTGAAGGTCATATTGAATGGCAGAGCAGGCTCAATGGGCTGTACGGTCTACTCCTTCTCCTGTTTCATACCTTCTTATGTTTTGTGCAACAGAACTGAATTTTTAATCGATATTTTGTTAAATTGTCATTCGAAAAATGAACTAAAGGTTTCCCAGAATTTTTAGTTCAATATGTAAAAAGATACATTATACACAGGAATATAAATAACTAAAAATGTGATACAAAAACTATATTAAGGGTTTGTTATCTTAAACCACAAGGGAGAGAATTTTGATAAGACCCATTACTGGGCACAGGGATTGTGGTCCGATGGAAGTGGTGCAGGTAGCACACAATCTTCATGATGCCTCCTCATTTCATGGTTGTAACATGCATATTCAGCAGGGGGCCCAGGTCCATGCGAGGCTCTCACCAGTTAAAATTAGCCTGCACCTCGTAAATGGGAGGTGCATTCTGGCTGCAGTAGCTGCTAGAAGTGGCTGGGAAAGACGTTGGGAGCAGAAAGAAACTGGAGTAATGGAGTGGCAGTCAGAGAGAGTGCTCCTAGGTTCTCTGAGGCAGCACTGGGCCTTACTGCAGGAGATGGAAAAGAGGAGAGAGGTCATCTTTCCACAGGGGGCCAGGAGACCCTCCAGACATACACTACAAAGGCATTGAGAGCAGATAGTCATGGAGGTCAATGCCAGGAGTCATATGCTCTATCTCATCTCATACACTTACCACTGCTGCCAGCCTCACACCCAAATCTCGCAGCTTCCATATATATTTTTTTTTATTTTAGAGATACAGCACTGAAACAGGCCCTTCGGCCCACCGAGTCTGTGCCAACCATTAACCACCCATTTATACTAATCCTAAACTAATCCCATATTCCTACCACATCTTCACCTGTTCTTATATTCTCCTATACTAGGGGCAATTTATAATGGCCAATTTACTTATCAACCTGCAAGTCTTTTGGCTGTGGGAGGAAACCAGAGCACATGGAGGAAACCCACGCAGACACAGGGAGAACTTGCAAACTCCACACAGGCAGTACCCAGAATTGATCCCGGGTCGCTGGAGCTGTAAGGCTGCGGTGCTAACCACTGCGCCACTGTGCCGCCCTATATACTTTCAGCTATTACATGCACATTACCCAAATACATTGCAACATGCTCACTGACACCCTTCCCCTCTCTTTTGCTGGACAAAGAGGTAGCTGCAGCGACTCGGTGGGGACAGGCATAGCTCCATGTCCTCACTCCCTTGGAGGGGCATGATCGGCGTTAATGGCACAGAAGCCATCCAGGATGATGGTAGCTTCGTACCTTATGCACTTTCTCAAATCCCATTTCACCTGCATCCTGCAATTTGGTATGATGTACAAGCTGCAGATGGTGTAACCATGCAGCTCTTGCTTTCCACCCACCTCCACATCCTTCACCCCAACCCTCTCCTTGTGTATTTATGTCTTCAGATCCGCAAGAACTGGTGCCAGTGGTGCCTGAGGATGAAGGCCCAGAGGAAGAGCAGCCCTCTGAGAAAGAGGTACTGTCACTTGATCTGAGTCGCAGCCACCAGCTCAGATATTGGCACAGTGCATACAGAGGAGTATAGAGGGATCTGCACGTGATGGGCAGAAATTAATGGGTCCCCAGAGACAGGCTGGGAGGCAGGGGGGCCAATAGAATTGTGACAGAAGGCAGGGGGGGGAGGGCCCGTTGCACTGCGATTAAATTGGGGATGGGAAAGGCTGGAGATGGCCTTCTTGCCCAGAGGCCAATTGAGACCCTTAAGTGGCAAACCAGTAGCCATGTGGGGCATCTTGCTGCCACTACTGGAATTAAACCAGTGGCCAGTGGTGGGGGTGGGGGGGGGGCCTCCGCTATGCAGGGAGGTTTCCGCTATGCAGGAAGGTTGCCTAGTAAATCAAGGCAGCCTCCCTATGGGCTTGGGGAGGAGGGGACCTCCACCGTGGGCAATCTGAGGCCCATGGAGAACTCCCAGTGGCAAAGACCCCACCCGCTCCCCCCCCACATCACCGGGGCCTGCTGGACTGGCCCTGGCAACCCTACCTCACTTATATCTGCTCCCGCGCTGAGCCTGGTTCCAGTCCTCCTATGCTCCTATGATATCAGCAGTGGCCACCACTCCCGGTGGTGCTGCCAATACTAGGGAGCTGCTGGCCCTCAGGCACTTAAGTGCCTGAGCACCATTGAATTATGCTGGGGCACTCTGAAAGGCCAAGGTGGAGTTCCCATCACCTTTTCGACCCGGCTCGACTAAATTCAGCCAGATCAGTCACTCTGCATGAGTGGGTTGCAGCCAGACCAGGGGGAAAGGCTAGCGCATGTGCCAGCTCCCCAGAGGGTGAGGCCACAGACGGTAAGAACATAAGAAATAGGAGAAGGCCATACAGCCCCTCGAGCCTGCTCCACCACTCAATAAGCTCATGGCTGATCTGATCTTGCCCTCACACTTTCCTGCTTGTTCACCGTAACCCTTGACCCCCCTGTAGTTCAAGAATCTGTCTATCTCAGCCTTGAATATATTCAATGACTCAGCCTCCACTGCTCTCGGAGAATTCCAAAGATTCATGACCCTCTGAGAGAAGAAACTCCTCCTCATCTTCGTCTTAAATGGATGACCCCTTATTCTGAAACTATGCCCCTTAGTTCCAGATTACCCATGAGGGGAAACATCCTCAGCATCCACCCTGTAAGGCCCCCTCAGAATCTTATATGTTTCAATAAGATCACCTCTCATTCCTCTAAACTTCAATGAGTATAGGCCCAACCTGCTCTACCTTTCCTCGTAAGACAACCCTTCATTCCAGGAATCAACCTAGAGAACCTTCTCTAAATTGCCTCCAATGCAAGTAAGTCCTGTTGCAGAGGATTCATGAGGACTTTGATGTGGCAATGTACAGGAAAAGGCAGGAGGTTATGAGATCTCTGCTTATTGTCATACAAGCCCAGCTTAGTGCCATGCAGGCTCAGAATGCTGCCATAATGCCTGTGGATACTTTTAGGGTCTAACAGCAGTCCAGCAATCTGTGCTCCAGCAAATTACTAGGATTGCTGAAGCACAGCCCCAGGGCAATGGCAGTGGCTCCTCCGAGGATGACAGCATTCAAGCTGCCATCACTGTCACTCCAGCCAAGCCAGACTGTGCCCGCTCATGCTGAGGTTGTGCAGTCCGAAGCCAAGCCCTTAAGACCAAAGCTGCTCCGGGGCATCCTGTAAGGCCATCTGCAGTTTACCGCCCCATCGAAAGTCAGCAGCCTGCTACCAGCCATGATGCAGCCACAAGGATAGCACTATGTAGGAGCACTAGGCCAGTCAATGGCACCCGCAAGACAGGCAATCCACAAGACAGCCCTGCGGAATGCACAAGGGTAAATAATTTTGTGTTGAATAAATTATTCAAAGTGTTGGTGGATAAGGTTGGCATGGAATGGTTGCTTTGTGGTGTATTTTATTTCAGGATTGTGGCCAAGAAGACGTTGTCATGACCTGTAACAGAATGGTGGTAAGATGGGGGCAGTGTTGAGTCACAGGGATCTGCGGATTTCTTCAGGGGAAACGGAGTCTGATGTGTTGCTCATGGGCAGCCTGTCCTGAGTGTGAACGTGATGGCTGCCCCCTCCTTTCCTCCTTCTCCTCCTCATGAGGTGGTTATCAAAGCCCTGATGCCAAGGCCTTTTCCTTGATGGCCAGATTGTGGAGGATACAGCAGACCACCACAAATCGGAAGACACACTGGAGTGTACTAAAGGGCTGAGTGGACCAACCATTGGAACTGTTGTTTTAGCGTGCCGATGGTCTGCTCGCAATCTTCCTAGTTGCAGCATAGCTGTCATTGCAGGAGCACAGGCCCACATGTGGTCAGGTGGCAGAGTGGAGTTGTTAACCATGTCTACAGTGGATAGTCCTCAACACCCTTTGGTTTTAAGTGTTCGAAGATGGCTAGAAGTGCAGACCAGTGCAGGATGAGAGCATTGTGGGTGCTGCCAGGTTAGCAGGCATTCAGCAACATGATGTTCTGTGCGTAGTTGCATATCACACCAACTGCATGTTGAGTGAGTGCTACCCCATGCGGTTGGGGTACATATCCGCATTGAGATGCATGTCCACAACGCCACATGCATACAGTGCACCATGGAGAAGCCCACTATCCTGGCAAAGCCAGTGCCCACTCTCCTTTGTCACTGGGGGCCCTCCGTGGGCCTCAGATTGCCCACAGAGGAGGTCCCCTCCATCCCCCCGCAAAGCACAGGGAGGCCGCCTTGTTTTACTGGGTGACCTCCCTGCATAGTAGAGTTCCCACTCCCACCCCCCCACCACTGGCCACTAGTTTAATTCCAGCAGCGGCAGGAAGAGGCCCTTAAGTGGCTACTGGTTTGCCACTTATGGGCCTCAATTGGCCTCTGGACGGGACATCTGTCTTCAGCTTTTCCGTTAATTGCAGTGTGACAGGCCCTCCGCATGCCCCACTGCCTTCTGTTGCAATTCTGTTGGCCCCCCTGCCTCCCAGCCCGTCTCCAGGGACCCATTCATTTCTGCCCATCACGTGCAGATCCCTCTATACTCCTCTTGACAGTATGCGCAACACCAACATGTTTGCTGGTGCTTGCGATTCAGATCAAGTGATGGTACTTATTCCTCAGAGAGCTGCTCTTCCTCCGGGCCCCATAGAGCTAGGTGTTATCAGCATACATGTGAAAATTAACGCTGTGCTTTCAGATGATGTTGCCGAGGGACAGCATGTAGATGAGAAATAAGAGGGGGCCACGGATAGATCCTTGGGGGACACCTGTGATAATGGTGCGGGAGCAAGAAGATAAATCATTGCATGTGATACTCGGGCTATGATTGGATAGATAAGAGTGGAACCAGGCAAGTATTGAACGACAGAGGCATTGGAGGAGAATGGTGGGGTCAACCATATCAAAGATTGCAGACAGATCTAGAAGGATGAGGAGAGATATTTTACCTTTGTCACAATCACATAGGCTGTCATTTGACTTTAAAAGTTCTACTAAATAATGTATTTAGACAGAGAATTATTTATATACCTCCAAGACTTGCCTTTACGAAGATGAAGAATGAGGAACATAAAAAAGCGATTGCTCCACAGATGGTCAGCTTCTGCAACTGCAGCATCACAGCCTATCACATTAATGGAAACTCCTGTTATAACGTGACAGGGCAAGTGTCACAAAAATGTGGAGACAATTAACATTGGAAAAGTCATTGATATTATTGACAGAATTTTTGAATGGAATGATGACCGACCTACCGATTTTTAATAATATACAGACATATCAAGAAAGAGCAACCTTTGAAAGCATAGGAAATAGTGGAATTGAATGATTATGAAACAAAATTCTTAATGTACCAGCAAAGTGGCATGAGATTGCATGACTCTAGCTGAAATGAACTGTTGGGTCTTATGCCATTGAAATACTCTATCATAAAATTGAACACCTACTGCTCCTCAATTATACCATTTCAGTAAACTGAGAGCTCTCAATTTTGGGATCAGTTTATGAAGCACAATTGTATTGACAGCACTGGAAATGAAGTATACAACGGTGACACGCTGCATTAAGTAGTCTAATAGTAGGCTCTTGTACATAGTATTTTGTTTGGTTTTGAACTTACCTATTTCTTGAAATTGTCACC
This sequence comes from Heterodontus francisci, assembly GCF_036365525.1. Taxonomy (NCBI): domain Eukaryota; kingdom Metazoa; phylum Chordata; class Chondrichthyes; order Heterodontiformes; family Heterodontidae; genus Heterodontus; species Heterodontus francisci. The sequence continues at coordinate 66,682,751 of NC_090383.1, read as the reverse complement.
AAGTTCCACAGGTGGATCCCAATGAGTTACTATCTCCTCCAAAGGTTTATCGGGAATATATATCTTTCACTCACCAATATGATGCAAGAAAGTATCCAAATGAGCCCATCAGAGGAAAGGTAAGGCAGGGTTTATAGCTGTAAGGTTTATGTGCAAACTGTATTAAAGTAATAAGTGAGTAATTACTGAATCTGTATCAAAGGAAGTTCATGGACTATGTGCTTGAAGAGACTTCTTTAGTGGCTAAGTAGGTTAATGCAGTCTGGTGTGGAATGAAGCCAAACAGCTCAGTAAGGTCCCAGATTAAACTCCCAATCTGAGTTGAACTGGTTGATCTTGGCCAATGTGAGCAAAAGAGCTGAACTGGGAAAGGAAAACCAAGAACAAATAAGGAAAAGCTGGGAAGCGCTGGGAGGAGTCAACCATTCATCCCATAATGAAACACTAGATACTTAAAGTCAAATTGAAAATATTTGGGCAGCACAGTGGCGCAGTGGTTAGCATCACAGCTTCACAGCTCCAGCGACCCAGGTTGAGTTCTGGGTACTGCCTGTGCGGTGTTTGCAAGTTCTCCCTGTGACTGTGAGGGTTTCTGCCAAGTGCTCAGGTTTCCTCCCACAGCCAAAGACTTGCAGGTTGATAGGTAAATTGGCCATTGTAAATTGCCCCTACTGTAGGTAAGTGGTGTGGGGATGTGGTAGGGAATAATGTAGGATTAGTATAAATGGGTGGTTGTTGGTTGGCACAGACTCGGTGGGCCAAAGGACCTGTTTCAGTGCTGTATCTCTAAATAATAAATTAATTAAAGAAAATCCCAAAAACACTGGTAATGTCAGACATACATTGGCATTTCACAGAAAAAGCATTGTAAGAAGAAAAGAAGTAAAAACAGGAGTAGGCCATACAGCCCCTCGAGCCTGCTCCACCATTCAATAAGATCATGGCTGATCTGTTTGTAGCCTCAACCCCATTTTCCTGCTTGACTCTGGACTCTCTTGCAGACCAAAAATTTGTCTCTAACTCAGCCTTAATTGTATTCAATGACCCAGGCTCCACTACTCTCTGGGAATCAGAATTCCAAAGATTAACAACCCTCTGAGACCCTCATTTCCATTTTAAATGGGAGACCCCTAATTCTGAAACTGTGCCCCCTAGTTCTAGATTCCCTCACGAGGGGAAACGTCCTCTCTGCATCTATCCTGTCAAGCCCCTTCAGAATCTTAGATATTTCAATAAGATCACCTCTCATTCTTTTAAACCCCAATGAGTATAGGCCCAGCTTGCTTAACCTTTCCTCATAAGGCAACCCCTTCATCCCAGGAATCAACCTAGTGAATCTTTTCTGAACTGTCTCCAATGAAAGTATAGCCCTCCTTAAATAAGGTGACCAAAACAACGCTCAGTATTATGGCGGGGGGGTGGGTGCGGATTTTATGTAAGTGACGGGGGCCTCGGCCACCAGTTGAAGAGCCGGCGAGAGTCCTGTGCCGTCTTTGTGGGAAGGTCCACCATATTACGTGTCAGGCACTTCAATGGATAGTGGCAGGCCTTCCCTGGGATTATGGACCCCAAGTTTAGAAGTCCATCCTGCTGAGAGCTGCTGGCCAATCAGAAGTTGGCAACTCTTTTACTGAGCAACGCCACCACGGAGGAGGTGGCTGTTGCCGATAATGCACCCACCTGAGGCCTAGGGTCGTCGAGGGACCCATGCCACAGGTGAGTCATGGTGGGAGGGGTTTCACGGTTGTGGGGGTCGTGGGGGGAGGAGGCTATAGGAGGGTCGGTAGCAAGGGCGAGGAAGTGGCTCTCATTGGCCCCCCTTCCCAATGCCAGGACCCTCGATCAGGCATTATGCCTTTGAACGAGGGATTCCCCTGGGAGCTGGCAAACAACCCATATGGGTTTGCTTGTTGTGTTCCCTGTGTGGCGACAGGCCCGCCTGCTGGGCTAATACCGGCAGAGATAGGATGAGGGCCTTAATTAGGCATTAAGTACCACTTAATAGCCTCAATTGGCAGCGGGGCAGGAAAGCCGTTCACAGGCCTTCCCGCCACGGGTTGAATTGGGATGGAGACGGGAAGGTGGCGGGGTCTCTACCTGCCACCATCGTACATGATTAATTGTTCCCCCCCACCTCCAAGCTCACCGTGGGGAGAGCATAAAATCCCCCCCCCCCACCTTGGTGTGGACTCACCAATGCCCTGTACAGTTGTAGCAAGACTTCTCTACTTATATACTCAATCCCCTTGCAATAAAGGCCAACATTCCATTTGCCATCTTAAGTATTTGCTGTACCCAAATGCTAAATTTGTGATTCATGTGTGAGGATGGCCAGATCCCTCTGTACTGCAGAATTCAGTAGTCTCTCTCCATTTAAATAATATTTTGCTTTTCTATTCTGTTATGACCAAACTGGGAGGAGTGCACTGTTAATTCAGTCCCACTTCTCCACAGGTCACAACATATATTTACATTTTCCCACTTATCGAAACAGTCAATCATATACTCTATTTTTTCCCAGAATAAATGCACCAACCAGGTTTCTTTAATAAGTAACAAGATTATCAGTTTATTATAAACCACGTTTAACCAATTCTAAGGTAAAATGTACACACAAATTGAAATATTAAAGCCCCTTATTTATCCTAGCCCTCACACACACATACACAACCGGTTAACCGGGAAAAATAAAAGGGATTTTTGTTTACAGCTGTTACAAAGAGATAGAAGGAATTAAAAAAAAAAACACTTAGGCTGAAAAGAAGGTATGGAAGGATGTCCTTTGTGTTGGTTAGGTGTCCTAAATGCGAATAAGCGGCTGTCACTAGGATCATCCCAGAACAGTTCCTTCCAGGGGATATTGAAGATCAGTTTGGGTAGGCTTTCCAAGAGATGCAGCTCCAGATAATTCTTACTGCAGGAATGCAGCAACAAAAGTTTCAGTTCCACACATTTGACATGCAAGTTCATTAAACATGCAAGCGTTCTTCAAATACAAGAGGAAATAGGAAACTGCCACACTGTATACAGGGTTTGTTTTCAAGAGACAGATGAGCAGGCAAATTCTATTCCAGGCAAAACCATTAACTGGCTTTTTTAACAGTTCAGATTGAAACTAAAATGTTTCCATAAGTCCAGTCTCATGACATCTATAAATCTTAGCTTGCCACTTCTTTGTAAACATCTCTCCAGGTCAAAACAACCCCTGTTGAGTTTTTATTTGAAAACAGGTGCCTTCCAGTAACTGTTTACATTTCCAGCATCCAAGGAATCCCTTCTCAGTTTTAAAATATAAATTCTCAAATTTTAACAAAAAAAGGGAACCTTCGTAACAATTCTTCCTACCAAAGTGGACAACCTCACATTTTGCCACACATTATACTCCATCTGCCACAGTTTTGCCCACTCACTTAACTTATCTATATCCCTTTGCAGACTCATTGTGTCCTCCTCACAACTTGCTTTCCCACCTATCTTTGTATTGTCAGCAAATTATGGCTACAATAAACTCTGTCCCTTCATCCAAGTCAGTAATATAGATTGTAAATAGTTGAGGCCCAGCACTAGTTACAGTTTGCCAACCTGAAAATTACCCATTTATCCTGACTCTGTTTCCTGTTAATTAGCCAATCCTCTATCCATGCTAATATATTACCCGCAACACCATGAGCTCTTATTTTGTGTAGTAACCTTTTATGTGGCATCTTATTGAATGCCTTTTGCAAATCCAAATACACTACATCTATTGGTTCCCCTTTATCCAACCTATTTGTTACATTCTCAAAGAACTCCAATGAATTCATCAAACACAATTTCCCTTTCATAAAATCATGTTGACTCTGCTTTATTCTATTATGATTTTCTAAATGTCCTGCTACTTCTTCCTTCATGATGGATGCCAGCATTTTCCCAATGACGTATTGCTCCAAGAAACTGTTCCCAAAACATTCTACAAACTCATTTTCTAGACCACTCTTGCCAATTTCATTATCCCAGTCTATATGAAGATTAAAGTCGTACTAGCAAAGCTAATTGGACTAAAGTCTTACAAGTCCCCTGGACCAAATGCTTTGCATACTAGGGTCTTAAAAGAAGTGGCTGCAGGGGCGGCACAGTGGCGCAGTGGTTAGCACCGCAGCCGCACAGCTCCAGCGACCTGGGTTCAATTCTGGGTACTGCCTGTGTGGAGTTTGCAAGTTCTCCCTGTGTCTGTGTGGGTTTTCTCCGGGTGCTCCGGTTTCCTCCCACATGCCAAAAGCCTTGCAGGTTGATAGGTAAATTGGCCATTATAAATTGTCCCTAGTATAGGTAGGTGGTAGGGAAATATAGGGACAGGTGGGGAATATGGAATTAGTGTAGGATTAGTATAAATGGGTGGTTGATGGTCGGCACAGACTCGGTGGGCCGAAGGGCCTGTTTCAGTGCTGTATCTCTAAACTAAACTAAAGAGGTAACAGATACATTGGTTGTAATCTTGCAAAATTCCCTAGATTCTGGAAAAGATCCCAGCAGATTGGAAAACTGCAAATGTAACGCCCCTATTCAAGAAAGGATGGAGACAGAAGCAGGAAACTATATTACAAAGAATAGTAGAAAAGGTATTGGAGAAAGTTAAGGCACTAAAATCTGACGAATCCCTGGGACTTGACGGCATACACCTTCGGGGCCGGATTTTGTGCTCATCCAAAGGCGGGCTTTGTGGTGCTGGGGTGACGGAGAATCAGGGCAGCATTACCTGCCACAGAATTCGACACCGGAATTGCTGATTCTAACTTTCCCGGGTGCAAGATAGGCCGATGACGGCCTTCCCACCAGAGGCCAAGAAAGGACCACTTCTTGCCACCGTTGGATCTTACCAGCTGCGTTGTGCGGGGGGCCCCTGCCACGTGGGGAGGACACCTTGGAAAACAAGGCTTCCTACCTGCGGGCTTGCAGGGGGTCCCACCTTTGTGAGCAATTTGTGGCCCAAGGAGGACCCCCAGCGGGAACAAATGTACCCCCCCTCCCAGGGACCCTCCCCTGGACCGAACGTCCACCCCCACACCTCTTGTTGGGGTCATGCAGACTGGCCCTGGTGACCCCACCTCACCTACCTCTTGTCTGGTGTTCCACCGCTGGGCCTGGGTCTGAGGCCTCTGCAGTACAGCGGCGCAGTGGTTAGCACCGCAGCCTCACAGCTCCAGGGACCCGGGTCAAATTCTGGGTACTGCCTGTGCGGAGTTTGCAAGTTCTCCCTGTGACCGCGTGGGTTTTCGCCGGGTGCTCCGGTTTCCTCCCACAGCCAAAGACTTGCAGGTGATAGGTAAATTGGCCATTGTAAATTGCCCCTAGTGTAGGTAGGTGGTAGGAGAATGGTGGGGATGTGGTAGAGAATATGGGGTTAATGTAGGATTAGTATAAATGGGTGGTTGTTGGTCGGCACAGACTCGGTGGGCCGAAGGGCCTGTTTCAGTGTTGTACCTCTAAATAAATAAAAATAAAATAAGTACCGGCAGTGGCCACCATTGCCGGTGGCACTGCCAAAACTGTTGAGCCGACTGCCCTGTGATTGGCTGGCAACTGTTAGGGGTGGGATCCCCGTCCCTATTAAATGTTTAAAGGTACAGGGATCCTGCCTCCTTAAACTTTGACGCCAAAAGACCAGAGGATCGCTCCGGGGGTCAGATAAAATGCAGAGGTGGGGACCCCCCCACCGACGTTTTGGCCCGGCGCCGGAAGCCCCGTCTCCTGCATAAGGATTCCCTAGGTTTCTAAAAGAGATAACTGCAGAAGATAGTGGATGCACTAGCTATGATTTTACAAAATTCCTTTGATTCGGGAATGGTCCCATCAGATTGGAAGTTGGCATATGTTACACTGCTTTTCAAGAAAGGAGGGAGAGCGCACAGTGAACTACAGGCCAGTTAGCCTGACATCAGTCATTGGTAAAATGCTGGAGTCTATGATTAAGGAAGTCTTAACAATGCACTTAGAAAAGCACAGTATGATTAGAACAAGTCAGCATGGTTTTTACTAAAGAGAAATCCGGTCTGACAAATTTATTAGAGTTTTTGAAGATGTAACTAGTAGGGTAGATAAAGGGGAACCAATAGATGTAGTATACCTGGATTACCAAAAGGCATTCGATAAGGTGCCACACAAAAGGTTAATAGGCCTGATAAGGGCTCATGGAGTTGGGAGTAATATATTAGCATGGATAGAGGATTGGTTAACGGACAGGAGGCAAAGCTTGGGTATGGACAGGGCATTTTCAAGTTGGCTGGCAGTGAATAGTGGAGTGCTGCAAGCATCAGTGTTGGGGCCTCAGCAATTTACAATCTAATGACTTAGATGAAGAGACAGAGACTAATGTATATAAGTTTGCTGATGATACAAAGGTAGGTAGCAATACAAGCTGTGGGGAGGACACAGAGGCTGCAAAGAGATATAGACAGGTTAAGTGAGTAGGCAACAAGATGGCAGATGGAGCATAACGTAGGAAAGTGTGAAGTAAGTCACTTTGTTCGTAAGAATAGAAAAGCAGAATATTTTTTAAAAGGTGTGACACTTGTAAGTATTGATGTTCAAAGAGATTTGGGTGTGCTTGTACAAGGAATGCAGAAAGTTAGCATGCAGGCACAGCAAGCAATTAGGAAGGCAAATGGCATTTTGGTCTTTATTTCAAGGGAATTGGAACACAGGAATAAAGAGGTCTTGCTAAAATTGTAGAGTTTTGGTGAGACCACATCTGGAATACTTTGTGCAGTTTTGGTCTTCACATTTCAGAAAGGATATACTTGCATTGGAGGCACTACAGCGAAGGTTCACTAAATTGGTCTCTGGGATGAGGGGGTTGTCCTATGATGCACGGCTGAGTAACTTGGGCCTATAGTCTCTGAAGTTTAGAAGAATGAGAGGCAATCTCAGTGAAACATACAAGATTTTGAAGGGACTGGATAGGGCAGAAACTGAGAGATTGTTTCCGCTGGTTGGGGAACCTAAAACATGGGGGAACAGTCTCAGGATAAGGGGCCAATCGTTTAGGACTGAGATGAGGAGAAATTACTTCACTCGAAGGGTTGTGAATCTTTGGAATTCTCTACCCCAGAGAGTTGTGGATGCTCCATCATTGAATACATTTAAGGCTGGGATAGACAGATTTTTGGTCTCTCAAGGAATCAAGGGATATGGCAAGTGGGTGGGAAAGTGGACTTGAAGCCTAAGATCAACCATAATCATATTGAATAGCGGAGCAGGCTCGATGGGCCAAATGGTCTACTCCTGCTCCTATTTCTTGTGTTCTTGTGTATTTTTTCTCCAGTGATTGTTTTAAGTTCCTCCCTCCCTTTTGCCACCCCCTCCCCCCACATTTTCTACTATTATTGGGATGCTTTTAGTGTCTTCTACTGTGAAGACTGATAACAAAATATTTGTTCAAAGTCTCTGCTATTTCCTTGTTTCCCATTATTAATTCCCCACTCTCATCCTCTATGGGACCAACATTTACTTAAGCTACTCTCTTTTTACATATTTGTAGTAGCTGTTACTGTCTGTTTTTATATTTTTTGCTAGTTTACTCTCATTCTAATTTCTCCATCTTTATTTTTTTTTTAAGTCATCCTTTGCTGATTTTCAAAAGTTTCCCAATCTTCTGGCCTATCACTAACCTTTGCAGAATTGTGCATATTTTCTTTCAATTTGATACTATCTTTAACTTCCTTAGTTAGGCATGGATGGCTCATCCTTCTCGTACAGTCTATCTTTCTCAACAAAATATATCTTTGTTGGGAGTTATGAAATATCTCCTTAAATGCTTAACCTATTTTCCCAGTCCACTTTAGCCAACTCGGTCTTCATACCTTTGTAACTGCCTTTATTTAAGTTCACAACATTAGTTTCAGACTCAAGTTTCTCACCTTCAAAACTGACGTATAGTTGTGTTATTGTCCTCTCTACTGAAGTCAGCCAAAATACCACTACCTCACGAACGGATTTGGTTTATTGTTCTAAAGCTGAATATATGACAATCCTGTTACGAGTGTTTTTAAATTTCTTTTTGCACCAGTGCCTAATTAGAACTAAAATGCATTAGGACCAAATATCTGTGATCCCACTCCACAGCGTAACTGTGATCGATCAGAAATCGCGTGCTGCTGATGTTCTGAAAGCCTGATCACACCACAAAGTTTTCACAATCAAGCCTATTTCATAAAACAGACAGGTACTTGTGCCAACGTTGGCGCATCTTGGATACCTACCGGTGGGTGTGGGAGGAATGCTGCACTCGTCTGCCACTTTAGAGAGAAGCTGGTAGGTCCGGCATTACCGTCAGTAGAAAGATGAAATCACTCCCCCTTTACAAGAGTGATGATTTCACCAGGGCCAACATTTCAATTTTTGAGTGGTCTAAGGCATGGTGCAAGCCAGGAATAAGCTAACCAGCTTCGCTTATGCTGTTCCACTGTATTGAATGCCGGTACATTGCTGGCGCCCGGTACGTTCAAGGCATAGGAAGTGGGAGCAGCAGTGCAGCTGCCATCCCACCAGCTTTGTCTCCTTTCTGTTACAACAACAACTTGCATTTATGTAGCACCTTTAAATTCATAAAATGTCCCAAAGCACTTTCAAGAAGCACTATCACAAATTTGACACCGAGCCATTCAAGATATTGGGATGATTAACCAAAAGCTCGGCCAAAGAGGTAGGTTTTAAGCAATGTCTTAAAAGGGGAGAGAGACAGAAAGGCTTAGGGAGGGATATTCTAGAGCTTAGCACCTAGGTAGTTGAAGATATAATCATCACCTTGAGGGAGCAGCCACATCAACTTGGATTAAATACATTGGCCGGGATTTTATCTGGGCAATAGTAGTCTCAACCTCCGGCAAAAGTGCCGGCGAGAACCCGGCGTCACCCATTCTGTGGGAGGCCCGCCGAATTAAGTGCCAAATAGGCATATAACTGAACAGCGCCTTCCACGGAAGTCCCGTCCTCAGAGCTGACGCGCAATTAGAGGCCAGCAGCTGTTAAACTGAGCAGCGCCACAATGGAGGCGGTGGCTGCTGCCGGTGGAGCACCCACCTGGGGCCTAGGAATGGCGCTGGACACAAATCACAGGTAGGTCAGGGCGTGACGGGGTCTCGTGGGGTGGGGGTTCTGGAGGAGGGTGTGTGGGGGGGGGGGGGGGGGCAGCAGCAAGGGTGAGTGTGGCTCTCAGAGGGCCTTGCTCTTCCAGATGCAGGATCCCTCATTCAGGCACTAAATGCCTTTTAACGAGGGACCCCTCCACCACCACCACCACCACCAGAGCCAGAAAGCAACCTGCATGGTTTTTCTTACCATGCTCCATGTGCAGTGGCTGGCCCACCCACCCCTCAGCTATTTGCAGCAGTGGCATGAGACCCTTAATTGGACATTAATTGCCCTCTTAAGGGCCTCAATTGGCAGCGGGATTGGAAGGCAGTTCACAGGCCTTCCTCCCCTGGACTTAATTTCAGCAGAGGCGGGAAGATAATGGGGCCCCAGCCCACCCAATTACATGCTCTCCCTGCCTCCAAACCTACTGTGGGGAGGGCACAAAATTCCCCCCATTATTTTCCATCACCCACACGATGACCATATTGAGTTTGTGCTCAATGTAACATTAAAGTATATCAATGCTCTTGATCCTATTCAAGAAAAGTATTAATCCTGTCAACTGGGCAGGCTGCAGTTCCCTGAAGGGAGATCTAGGGCTGAGGTGGTGAGGTCAGAACCATTAGGGTTGGGTTGGGTTGGATGGGGCGGGGTGGTCGCAAGCCTGAGGGAGGATAGCAGGCCTGAGGGTAGGGATGTTGGCGGGGGAGATTGGTGGATGCCTTGGGGAAGAGGGATCCGAGCCCAGAGGCTGGGTGGGGGAAATCGGAGGCCTCGTACTGGGGTTAGAGGTCAGAGGCATTTTTGGTCGGGGGGGGGATCTGGGGCCCGGTGGTGGGAGGGGTGGCGGGAATCAGGGCCTGCTGGTGGGATCAGAGGCCTCAGGGAAGGAGGGGGTTGTGGGGGGGGTGGTGCTTCCTGACCGTGGAGTCTTCCCAGGCAGGCACTTGAATCCAGGAGGTAGGTGTGAAGGCACTTTCTTCCTGAATCCACCAGGTCTTCACCTCGATGAAACTGTCAGGTTTCCTGATGCTCAGGAAACCCAGCTGACCAGAGTTAAAGTTGAAAACCTGAATGACAATGAGGCTGTTAGCCTTATTATCATACTTAAAGTTTCAACTCACCTCCTTGGAGCAGGTTGGCTGCCCGCCCAACTTCCAACTTCAGTTAGAGCTGGAAATGGGCGAGTTTGGGTTGAAAAACTGATTTTTCAGTCTTTAACACCCCACCTAACCCATACCTGACCATTTTTTTAGGTTAAAATTCAGCCCACTGGGACTATTTTCACTGTTGCAAAGAAGGCAAGATTTAACTGAGTTTTGTTTTTAATTCCAAAGTGCTTTGATGAGCCAAATAAGGAAAAAATGTCTTCTAGTTGGGGAGTCGATGTTGAGGGACCATCAATTTAGAATTGTTCCCAAGAGATTGAGAAGAGAGGTGAGGAGATATTTAATTGCACAGATTACTGTTAGAACAAGGAATGCTTTGTTACAGGGAATAGTTGAGATGGAGATTATGGTATCGTCTAAGGGATGAGTAGGTAAGCATTTAAAGCAGAAGGTGGGTAGAGAGTCATAGAGAGATACAGCACTGAAACAGGCCCTTCGGCCCACCGAGGCTGTGCCAACCAACAACCACTCATTTATACTAATCCTACATTAATCCCATATTCCCTACCACATCCCCATCATTCTCCTACCACCTACCTACACTAGGGGCAATTTACAATGGCCAATTTACCTATCAACCTGCAAGTCTTTGGCTGTGGGAGGAAACCGGAGCACCCGGCGGTAACCCATGCGGTCACAGGGAGAACCTGCAAACTCCACACAGGCAGCACCCAGAACCAAACCCGGGTCGCTGGAGCTGTGAGGCTGCGGTGCTAACCACTGGGTACAGGGATCAGAAGAGAGAGCAAGGCAGTGGGATTGCTGATGCAAACATGATGGGATGAATGGCCTCCTTCTGTGCTGTGAACCTTTATTGTTCTATGTTATAGCTTTAAATCTTAAACAATGAATGTAGATTAGTTAAATGCTGTTTCTCATTTATTACATCATTCAAGCTGAAAGTCAAACTTTTTTTTAATGATGGTCAATAACCTAACCTTACTACCTACTGGGTTTGGAGGATTGTTCTACCATACAAACTCCTGAGGTGCTGCTACAGTAGCTTTTCATTTGGCAGCTTTGTGAGCAGTTCCTAAATGGCCACCTAATCTAGTTATAAGAGATATAGGTTTCTATACAGGTATAAATATCTTTGTTCTAGGATATCTTCAAAGGAATTTGGAGTTATATGTTGGGCAGTATTGCTTTAAGACAGCGATCTGAAGCTTTGAGGGATACACAGTTAGTAGAAGGACTCTAGGGTAGCTGAGAGCCATGTGAATTTGTTTTAAGTGCCATTTTAATGTTGTGGGTTAGCTCAAGAGATATACTTGTTGATTCTTATACTTTAGGTTTAGTAGTGATTGTAATTACTATAAAGATACTATTTGTTCTGAGTACCTGCTTATTGTTCAATAAATTTGTTTAGTTGTTGAAACCCATGTTGTGATCTATATTGTTCTGCCTACCAATGCTAAAGTGATAGCAAGTGGTATATTCCAGTCAGACAGACTCCAATGTCAAGTTTTCTTTGTTCGACTGTTAGGTCTTGCTACATTCATCTAAATATTGGGCAAGTAAAGATGCATGCTAGCCCATACAGGATGCAAAGTCCACCTATGGGAATATTGAGTGATGTTGAATGCAAGGAAATATCTGGCATAGATTTATAAAAGATCAGCTAGCAGGCAGCTTGAAGAAGAGAGTGTCTGTAATCTGGGAAGCTAAACAGTATTACTGTGCAATACTGCCATATAGCTGATGATTAAAAATATGGTAATAACAGATTTTGCAACAGAATACTTCCGAACTTCTCTCTGCTGTATGGAAGTGTAACAACATGTTGAATTTCACCAAAGTGGTAAAATACATGTTCAATCATACCAAGCTGAGGTCATGTGCTTCTCAAAAGAGGGAGGAAAAACCAGAGAACCAGTCATGACATTGTCATGTACCTCCTAACTGCAATAGAAGAAAGCCAGGAGCGAGTTGCCTCTTTATGCTTCTAATAAATGCATTTAATTTTTGCTTGTGTGAAGTGCACTAAAGGAAAGGTGATCAAAATTCAACTCTAAATCTGTCAGCCGTAATATAATCAGTGTGCAATGGTATCCATGGGAACCCATACTGCAAGACGTGAAATATAATTGAAATCATCACACACAGTGTAATGTTCTAGTCACACACATTTGAGTGATAAATGGCAAGTGGGTTCAAATTGTAACAAAATAAGACTCCTATTCTTTTAGTTGTTTCAGAGCCAAGTTCTTAATACCAAACTTTCCATTGTTGTTTAATTTCATGAATAAGTTGAGCTGACAGAATATCCATTATCTGCTGCCTGTAGATAGCTAAGCTACAGCTGATGGCCAGTGGAGTGGAAGAAGCAAGTGAGTGCCAGCACTTGAGCTAATAAATGAACTCAGCCTACAGCTGCATCCACAAGATGCTTGTGTTCCGCTTGTTAAAGCTGAATTTGTTTCCCTTTCTAGCGTCATGGAGCCTTTGTGTGCACACAGATAAACCAGCAGAGTGGAAAGATAGCTCCCAGCGGAGAAGAAACATTCCTGGTTACTGGAGGGTCACATTCACTGGAGCAGTTAAAAGAAGAAAAAGGAAATATGGGGGAAAACATATTGGCCTCACCCAAGCCCAGCTCAGTGAATTTTCAACAGATGCTGTGTTCTGGAACTTGCTTATCAAAACCAGACCTGGAGGAAGCAGCCAAGGATTATCCCAGAATTCCTGCTGAAGGACAAACCCGTTTACGGTCACAGACAGATAAAAGTACATAGTGGACTCAATGAGCAGCAGTAAGTTGCTCTGGATCTCACAGCAGCAGCAAAACAAAAGAGTAGCCATGTTGGTACAACTGTTTGCACACAATTGCCTCTGTCACCTCCAGAAGTGAGCTTGATGTCTGAGACTAATCGTTCACATGTTCTAGTCAGCAATAACAACACCAAACACAGACTGACACCAGTCAGTACTTTAAAAAATGCACAGTCTTTTTCAAATGGCATGGCTGTTCAGTAGTTTATTCTTTACAGGCACCATTATTATACTAAAAAAGCTTTTCTGCACTGCACATGAACTTGTTAACTTCATTGTTAGAATACATTGTTGGTGTACAGTTAGGAGCCTGCTTCTGCAGTTATTCAAGCATTGTTGCCAACTGCAACTCTGGTAATGGCCCTGTGCTCCTCAATGCTGAATCTGCATTCTATGCGCAGTACAAAGCATTCATAAATTCTGGCTTAAATTGAAATATTTCATTATTTTTGCATATACTATTATCATTGCTATGTTCTGCGAGGACAAGGAAGGACTGGTCACAGACAATATTAATAAGTCTGACCAACCTATTGCTTTCCTACGTGAATTTTAAATTTACAGATCATGGAAAATTGTTCCAATCTATTCAGACGCCCTATCCTATCCCAGCAAATGTGAAGTAGTATTGTAAAGTAGAAATATTAAAGCCAAGCATTAATTTTTTAAATACTGTAATTTCACATACTTCACTTCAGTTGTACTGTTAAAAGTTACATCATTCCTTTAGTGATTAAATGTACATATATTTTTTCTTGAAACTAAAAATATCGAGTTCAGTTGTATTTGAAATTGGCATAACAAGCCCTCACACATTGCCCTAAATGTTGGAATCCAAATATAACGGGCAGTCGCGTGTTTTGAGCCAAGTTATGGACCTTGCTGCAATGGGAGTTTGTGAATTTGAATTCAGTTTTTTAAAAAAGGAAATAAATCTGGAATTAAAAGCTTGTATTAGTGGTGGTAAACATGAGGCTATTGGTTCTCATAAAAATCCAATTGGTTAGCCAATATCCTTTAGGAAAGGATACCTGTCGACCTTACCCAGTCGGGCCTATATGTGAGTCCAGACACAAAGCAATGTGGTTGACTCTTAACTGCCCTCTAAAATGGCCTAGTAAGCCACGAAGTTGTTTCAAACTGCTAGAGAGAAGTATAATAAGAAAAACACTGGATGGTCCTCAACTTCAATTTAGGCATCGGATTCTGATAGGACGAGCATACACTCAGCTCAGTCGACCCTGCAAAGTTCTCCTAACTAACAACTGGGGACTTGTGTCAAAGGCTTCAGATTTGGATTGCTTCTCCACCTAGCAACACTGTGGGAATGCAAGAAGATGGCTCACCACCACCTAGGGCTACTAGGGAGGGACAATCAATGCTGGCCTCACCAACAACACCCACAACCCATGAATGAATAAATGTTTAAAAATCCAAATGTCATGTGCCATTTTTAGAATCAGAGAATAGGTCATTTCTAGACAAAAAGCTTCCTACTGGAATGATGGGGGTGAAATTCAACTTCAGTGGCAGTGCTAAATGGGGGAGAATGAATAGGCAGGTTGTTTTGCACCCCATCTGATTTTATTTTCCATAATGAAAAGAAAAACCAGGATGCAGAGTGTTATATGTTCATCCAATTCACTATCACCAATAGAGTAGTTAGCTTCAGTTAACCACCAAGCTTGTTCAACAAAATGGCCTTCATCTATTTGAACCTACAATGGCTCTGTGAGTGTCATACTACAGTGTGTATTTTGTCTTAAATTATTCGAGTGATTTCAAGGCTGTTATCTCAACTTGTGCTTCAAAACATGGTTTCATACTGTATTAGCTTCACCCTCGTGTTTGTTATCTAAATTGCATAGAATCAGCACATTTAGCTGACAACAAAAAGAAAAATTCAAAATTTAGTCATCATACTATTTAGTCATATTCTTTTAAACATTTTATTCCTAAGAATATGATTTTCTAGGTACACAGTATTAATTCAGTCACCATTCTATAGGGTAAATGTCACAAGACTCCAGCATGGAGCTTCATCCAATGGGAATGCAAATTGAAAAACTGGGTGTGACAATTAATGTGCCCAATTTGCAGTGTCTATTGTTAGTGATTCCTCAATTTTTTCACTCTTTACAGTCTTAAAATTTTACATAATTTTGATGAGTAAAATTAATAACTAGCAGAGTACAATCAGAATATGCCACAAATGCTTAGCAGATCACTTAGCAACTGAGAAAGATGGATTACTACCGACAATGTATTTTTGGGTGTAACCCTTAATCAGTTCCAATAAAAGTTGCCATCTATAACATTAATCTGCCTTTCTTCTTCAGATGCCGACTACCCTTTGTGCATTCCCAACACTTCATGGTTTTATTTGGAATTTCTAACAGTTATTTTCTTTATCATTGTAGCATATGCTATGTAGAAATGACTTCTAAATCTACTAACCAAGTAATGGAAACTACTTGAGTTTGGTTTAGTCATGTTACATAATCTAAATCTAATATGAATGCTATGGTAAATCTGCTAAAAATTTTTGTTACCATTTGATTCATCTATGTCATAATAAAATAGTTGTTTTCAAGCAAGTTATATTAAAATGTTTTTTCTTCTGCGAAAATAGAAGGCACCACATCTCACTTAGGAGATCTGAATTTGAATCTATAGTTTCCTGTCTTCTGGCTTTAAGAGTTTTATGTGAAATGGAATTTGGCATTCTCAACCCAGTTTATGCGGGTTTGGGTTTCTATGAATGTGGTGTCACAGTAGAAAACTGCAGCCTATTTAGCACACATTGGCCCAAAGTTAACATTGACTCAGAGAAAACATAAGCACTTGTTACAAATTTGAGTCTGTCATAGATACTCGGATTTAGTGACATCAGTCACAACCATTTATGAGAGTTATCTCACACTGCCCTGTATCCAATTTTATGATGGCACTGTGGTTTCTACAATGTAATAAACACAAACCAACTAGGGATGGGCATAAATGCCAGCTTTGCACACATCTAGCCCTCACCCACATGGTGAGTAAAGCATGATATACTAACCTCAAATGAGCGAACATATTATTAGACACCCCACATGGAGGAGCAAAACATGAGATACCCTAGGTGTGTGAACAAAGGGTCAGATAGCTCAAACCCTTCTGAAGACATGTTGCCTGCTCTTCCTGTAGATGTTGACTCACCTGCTGTTTTCCATTATGTGTACTGTTGCAGTAATTTGCTTCTTATCTACTTACAAAGGAGATGCTTTGATAAGTCATATAGTGAACTTGCACCACATTAGGGTCGGGATTTTGTGTGGCCCCCTGAGGCGGGGAGGGTATGGAGTATCTTGACGGGTGTTGGGGGGTGCAGGGAGGGAGAGGGCCCATCGTTTCCCGTCACCAAGCGATCTTCCCAGGGGCAGTATAGGCCGACAACAGCCTTCCTGCCCAGAGCCCAACTGAGGCCCTTAAGTTGACTATTAACAGCCAATTAAGGGCCTCTTCCCACTGCCGCTGGGATCTTACCAGCGGGAGGGTGGGGGGGGGGGCTCAGTGCCCCCCTGCGGGTTTAGTGGCAGGGGTCCCTCCTCCGTGGGCAATCTGTGGCCCATGGAGGAACCCCAATAGGAACCAGTTTACCCCAGGACCCCCCTCCCCTGGATTGTATGACCATCCCCCCACCCACCCCCTCACCGAGGCCTTCGTAATGGCCCTGGCGACCCTGCCTCATTCACCGTGGGTCCAGGGTTCCAGCACTGGGCCTGGGTCCGAGGCCTTTTCAGTACCAGCAATGGTCACTGCTGCTGGTGGCTCTGCTGATACTGCTGAGCTGAGGGACCTCTGATTGGCCAGCAGCTCTTGCAGACAGAATCCCTGTCTTTAAAGACTCAGGGATGCTGGCTCCTGAAACTTTGATTTAAAAAGACCAGAGGATCGCTTCGGTGGGGGAGGTGACACGAAAAGGCCAAGGCAGCTTTTCTCCGTCTTTTCGGCCCGACACCAGAAGCCCCAGCTCCAGCACAAAATTCAGCCCTAATTCTCTTTTCTAGGGAGGTGCTGCATGATAAGATGGCAGGCCCAACCTCCTGCCTAACGGATTATTGAAGTGGCCGCCTGCAGATGATTAAATAGCGACTCCAACATAGCCAGAGTTTGGACATGGGAGGCACACCCTCTGGGAGAAGCTAGATCTACCAGGGGTGGTGGGGGGCAGGGTCGAAGTGCAACTCACCCAGATATCCATCTGCCCACCAGAGGGGAACTGGTACTTATCAAGATGTTGTGGCATTGTGGTCTCCAGATGAGTTGCTAGGGCTATCCCAACGCGCCACTGTTTAACTCTGGATGTCTCCTTCATCTATGTCCATTGCTTTATAACAACTTGCCCTTTTCAAACATTGAACTGCTAGTGATAGTTTCCAATTGCCATTTACATTCTAGAGCCCTCACAATACTGCATGTGGAGCTGTGCTGATTTGAGAATGTGTGCCAGTTTATTTTTCCAGAGCAAAAAAAAGTATTACCTTTGTCTACACATTGTCAGATCACGTGAAACCTTCTCACGGACCCCTACAGGACTGTGAACCCCAGGTTGAGAACCCCTGACAAACAGAGTGGGAGCTAAATTTGATAACCCCCAAGAATGGGTGCGGAGATTGCAATGCATGAGTTCCCTGTGTCCATTGTTTGCAATGCAGACAGCATGCCAACTTCATGCTGCCAGCTCAGTTCAAATATTTCAACGCCCAGCCAGAACTAACTGCGCTGTTGATTGGCTTGGTTTATCAGCAGGGGACCAATATTGTGAATGGCTAGAAATGCTTAAAACTAGCCTGCACCTCTTAAAGGGGAGGCGCATTGTGGCTTGAGGTGGTGCTGGCAGTCATGCAAGAAGTGAATCTGACTAGGGAAACATTAAAGAATGGCACAACATGGAAGAGAGTGGGCTCCAAGTTTTTTGGATGCTGCACTAGAGACCTTGCTGGAGGAGGTGGAAAGGAGGAGATATGTCTTGTATCTGCTGGGGGCCAGGAAGCCCTCCAAACACATGGTCAGAAGGCGGTGGGAGCAGATAGCCATGGAGGTTAATGCTAGAAGTCTAGCCCCGAGAAGGGATGGGATACAGAGTGGAGGTACAGTAGGAGGTAATATAGAACAGAAAGTGAGTCTGTCTGGAAGGCAGAGCAAATATAGATCTGGTAAGGCACAAGTGAAAAATACAAGGTTGCATCTATTTCAATGCAAAGAGTCTTACTAGTAAGGCAGATGAATTGAGGGTGTTGAATAGCACATGGGATTATGATATTATTGCTATCACAAAGACATGGTTGAGGGAAGGGCAGGACTGGCAGCTCAATATTCCAGGGTATAGAATCTTCAGGTGTGACAGGGGAGGGGATAAAAGAGGAGATGGCATTGCAATGTTGATCAAGGAGTCAATTACTGCAGTAAGGAGGGATGACATCTTAGAAGGTTCCTCAAATGAGGCCATTTGGGTAGAACTTAAAAACAAAAAGGGGGCAATCACTTGGCTGGGTGTGTACTACAGGCCTCCAAACAGTCAGGAAGAGATGGAGGAGCAGATATCTAAGCAAATCTCAGAGAGGTGTAAAAATAATAGGGTAATACTAGTAGGGGATTTCAACTTCCCCAATATTAACTGGGATAGTGTTAGTGCAAAAGACTTAAAGGGGGCAGAATTCTTAAAATGCATACAGGAGAGCTTTTTGAGCCAGTATGTAGAAAGTCCTACAAGAGAAGGGGCAGTACTGGACGTAATCCTAGGGAATGAAGCCGGTCAAGTGGTAGAAGTGTCAGTGGGGAAGTATTTCAGGGATAGTGACCATAACTCTGTAAGATTTATGGTAGTTATGGAAAAGGACAAAGGTGCACCAGAAATAAAGGTACTGAATTGGGGGAAGGCTGATTTCAATATGATAAAACAGAATCTGGCCAAAGTGGACTGGGAGCAGCTACTTGTAGGGAAGTCTACATCACATCAGTGGGAGTCATTCAAAGAGGAAACTTTGAGAGTTCAGAGCCAACATGTACCCGTTAAGGTGAAGGGTAGGACTAACAGGTCCAGGGAACCCTGGATATCCAGGAATGTAGAGGATTGGATCAGGAAAAAAGGAGGCTTACGGCAGATCCCAAGTGCTGAAAACAGCGGAGGCACTAGAGGAGTATAGAAAGTGCAAGGTGGCACTTAAAAAAGTAATTAGGAGAGTGAAGAGGGGACATGAAAAAACACTGGCAGGCAAGATAAAGGAAAATCCTAAGGCGTTTTGTAAGTATATTAAGGGTAAGAGGATAACCAGGGAAAGAGTAGGGCCCATTAGGGACCAATGTGGCAATCTTTGTGTGGAGCTGGAGGACATAGGTGAGGTTTTAAATGATTACTTTTCATCGGTGTTCACTATGGAGAAGGACGATGTAGGTGTAGAGATCAGGGAGGGGGATTATGATATACTTGAACATAATAGCATTGAAAGGGAGGAAGTATTAGCTGTTTTAGCGGGCTTAAAAGTGGATAAATCCTCAGGCCCAGATGAGATGTATCCCAGGCTGTTATGTGAGGCAAGGGAGGAGACAGCAGGGGTTTTGACACAAATTTTCAAATCCTCTCTGGCCACAGGAGAGGTACCAGAGGACTGGAGGACAGCGAATTTGGTACCATTATTCAAGAAGGATAGCAGGGATAAACCAGGTAATTACAGGCCGGTGAGTCTAACATCAGTGGTTGGGAAAATATTGGAAAAAATTCTGAGGGACAGGATTAATCTCCACTTGGAGAGGCAGGGATTAATCAGGGATAGTCAGCACGGCTTTGTCGGGGGAGATCGTGTCTAACTAACTTGATCGAATTTTTCAAGGCGGTGACGAGATGTGTCAATGAGGGTAAAGCAGTAGATGTAGTATACATGGATTTCAGAAGGGTTTTGATAAGGTCCCGCATGGGAGATTGTTTAAGAAGGTAAGAGCCCATGGCATACAGGGCAATTTGGCAAACTGGATCCAAAATTGGCTTAGTGGCAGGAGGCAGAGGGTAATAGTCGAGGGCTGGTTTTGTGATTGGAAGCCTGTGACCAGTGGTGTACCACAGGGATCGTTGTTGGGACTCTTGCTGTTTGCAGTGTACATTAATGATTTAGACGTGAATATAGGAGGTATGTTCAGTAAGTTCACAGATGACACGAAAATTGGTGGTGTTGTAAATAGTGAAGAGGAAATCCTTAGATTACAGGGAGAGATATAGATGGGCTGGTAAGATGGGCGGAGCAGTGGCAAATGGAATTTAATCCTGAAAAGTGTGAGGTAATGCATTTTGGGAGGACTAACAAGGCAAGGGAATATACAATGGATGGTAGGATCCTAGGAAGTACAGAAGGTCAGAGGGACCTTGTTGTACTTGTTCATAGATCACTGAAGGCAGCAGCACAGGTGGGTAAGGTGGTTAAGAAGGCATATGGGATACTTGCCTTTATTAGCCGCGGCATAGAATATAAGAACACTGTTTAAGGCGGCTCGCCTTGTGACAATGAGGTCTAGCTGGTGCCAACGACGTGATCTTGGGTGCCTCCATGAAACCTGGTGACAGGGTTTAGTGTGAAAGAACGAGTTGGTGATGCAGAGGTTATGATAGGTACACAACTCAAGCAGTCTCTGCCCGTTCTCATTCATCCTTCCAACGCCATAGCGCCCAAGGCAGGAGGGCCATGAGTCATGGTCGGCCCCAACCCTGGCATTAAAGTCCCCCAGCAGGAATAGGTGTTCGGTGTTGGGGATGCTGCTAATGATGTTATGGAGTTGTTCATAGAACTGGTCTTTAGCTTCAGGTGTGGAACAGAGTGTTGGAGCATAGATGCTGAGTAGGTGTACTGGACCAGAGGTGGTGAGCAGTCGGATGGACAGTATGCGTTCCGAGCCATTTGAGGGAGGCTCTATCATGCTGAGCAAGGAGTTTCTGATGGCGAAGCCCACTCCATGCTGTCTTGGTTCTTCAGGATCCCTGCCCTGCCAGAAGAAGGTGTAGTCTTGCTCTGCTAGAGAGCCACTCGCGGGGAGGCGAGTCTCCTGAAGTGCTGCAATGTCCACATTGAGTCTACTGAGCTCGTTGTTAATGATGGCGGTCTTCCGAGAATCGTTGATTTGTGTAAGGTCTTCCGACAGGCCAGGACACATAGTTCTGACGTTCCAGCTTGCAAAGCGAAGGGCTGGTACCTTCTTTCCTTTTTTCATGTTGTTTGGTGCGGTGTATCAGTCCACCTTTCGGGCAATGACCCTGAGCTCCAAGCACCCATTGAAGCAGGCAGACTGTGGCGGGACAGAACCTTATTGACCGGGGGCTGCCCGGTTTGAGGCGGGCGGTAGCTGTCCAGTGAGGTGCAATGACCTCTCCCACCAACAAAGGCAGCCCGTGGCGCCCAGTTTCTACGCCAATTTATCTGGACTTATAACCCGTAACTGCTGCCTTCCGTGTTGTTTCAGTCGCTGTGAGGCAACTATGGAGTGACCTCTCCATGGCGCATGCCTGGGCAAATTTATGGAGGTTGAGAGTTGCCCAGTCGTCAAAACCCCCCTCTCGGCCTTTCTGGTGGGGTCCAAAGGAGTGCAGGACACGACGTTTGGCACCAGTATGGCTGCAGGAACTGCCGGAAACATGCCAAAGGTGACACATGACCGCCTACGGGGTTCCGCTCCGGATTTTCTGTTAGGGTTTACTCCCTTAGCCTTGGTCTCTCCCGAGACGCCCACAAGGCAGTGGGGTTGTTGGGGCCCCTACACAGGTGTAGGATGGTGCCGGTGGGAGGAGGGGATGCAAGGGGGAGGGGTAGAGGGAGGGGGTGGGGGGGGGGTGCAGGGGAAGGGGGTGCGGGGTGAAGATGGTGCGAGGGGGGGGCGGGCTGGGACGGGGTTGTGAGGGGGTGAGCTGAGAGGGTGGAGCAGGGAAGGGGACGGGGGTGGGGGGGGGGGTGGAAGGGGGGTAAAGGGGGGGGAGGGGGGGTGGAATCTGGTGCAGGTAATAAGCCATTTCCTCAGTGCCCACCATCGACGTCCGGAAAGCTCATCCACGTCCTTCGGGAGGTGAAGCATCATTTGGCAGACTTAGAGGTGATTACATTTGCTAAGGGTTTTTTTTTTTGCAGTGGTTTAAATAAAGGCATGCAGCATTGCCGACAGTGCGCTGCAGATGCTCTCCGAGCCATCTCCCGCGGGCGCTTTGAAGTTGCGGCCGGGGGGGGGCCGTTCGTGGATGTTTTGGGTGTTCGGGGCACCTTTTCACAGGACTTCTCTCGGGTCCCGCAGCTCCTTCTTCACCTCAATGGACTTACCGCATGCCGTGGCTGCAGACACTCTGGACTGTGAAGACAGCAGGATCGGAGATTAAAGTATCGGCAGCTGTTCTCGTCAGTTTCATCCGGATCAATTTCATTGAGAAAACAAAGAGCAGGTGTGGCTGGGGGAGGGCAGTGGGCCCAGGTAACATACACTAAACTAACTGTTAACTTTTAGATAGGGCTAAAATGAACTGATTTAAAGAGCCAGGGGAATTTAAACAGTTTAAGAGGGCAGATTGGGGGAGAAAACGTTAGGGATGGGAGCAGATGGCCATGGATAGAGTTGAACAGCAAGGGAGCTTCCTAGGGAGCTTCCAGCCCAGGAGCCATCTTGAAAGCTACAAGATCACGTCGTTGGCACCAGCTAGACCTCATTGTCACAAGGCGAGCCGCCTTAAACAGTGTTCAAATCACACGCAGCTTCCACAGTGCGGACTGCGACACCGACCACTCCCTGGTGTGCAGCAAGGTTAGACTCAGACCAAAGAAGTTGCATCATTCCAAGCAGAAGGGCCACCCGCGCATCAACACGAGCAGAATTTCTCACCCACAGCTGTTACAAAAATTTCTAAATTCACTTGTAACAGCCCTTCAAAACACTCCCACAGGGGATGCTGAGACCAAGTGGGCCCACATCAGAGACGCCATCTATGAGTCAGCTTTGACCACCTACGGCAAAAGTGCGAAGAGAAATGCAGACTGGTTTCAATCTCATAATGAAGAGCTGGAACCTGTCATAGCCGCTAAGCGCATTGCACTTTTGAACTACAAGAAAGCCCCCAGCGATTTAACATCCGCAGCACTTAAAGCAGCCAGAAGTACTGCACAAAGAACAGCTAGGCGTTGCGCAAACGACTACTGGCAACACCTATGCAGTCATATTCAGCTGGCCTCAGACACCGGAAACATCAGAGGAATGTATGATGGCATGAAGAGAGCTCTTGGGCCAACCATCAAGAAGATCACCCCCCTCAAATCTAAATCGGGGGACATAATCACTGACCAACGCAAACAGATGGACCGCTGGGTTGAGCACTACCTAGAACTGTACTCCAGGGAGAATGCTGTCACTGAGACTGCCCTCAATGCAGCCCAGCCTCTACCAGTCATGGATGAGCTGGACATACAGCCAACCAAATCGGAACTCAGTGATGCCATTGATTCCCTAGCCAGCGGAAAAGCCCCTGGGAAGGACAGCATTACCCCTGAAATAATCAAGAGTGCCAAGCCTGCTATACTCTCAGCACTACATGAACTGCTATGCCTGTGCTGGGACGAGGGAGCAGTACCCCAGGACATGCGCGATGCCAACATCATCACCCTCTATAAAAACAAAGGTGACCGCGGTGACTGCAACAACTACCGTGGAATCTCCCTGCTCAGCATAGTGGGGAAAGTCTTTGCTCGAGTCGCTCTGAACAGGCTCCAGAAGCTGGCCGAGCGCGTCTACCCTGAGGCACAGTGTGGCTTTCGTGCAGAGAGATCGACTATTGACATGCTGTTCTCCCTTCGTCAGATACAGGAGAAATGCCGTGAACAACAGATGCCCCTCTACATTGCTTTCATTGATCTCACCAAAGCCTTTGACCTCGTCAGCAGACGTGGTCTCTTCAGACTACTAGAAAAGATCGGATGTCCACCAAAGCTACTAAGTATCATCACCTCATTCCATGACAATATGAAAGGCACAATTCAACATGGTGGCTCCTCATCAGAGCCCTTTCCTATCCTGAGTGGTGTGAAACAGGGCTGTGTTCTCACACCCACACTTTTTGGGATTTTCTTCTCCCTGCTGCTTTCACATGCGTTCAAATCCTCTGAAGAAGGAATTTTCCTCCACACAAGATCAGGGGGCAGGTTGTTCAACCTTGCCCGTCTAAGAGCGAAGTCCAAAGTACGGAAAGTCCTCATCAGAGAACTCCTCTTTGCTGACGATGCTGCTTTAACATCTCACACTGAAGAATGCCTGCAGAGTCTCATCGACAGGTTTGCGTCTGCCTGCAATGAATTTGGCCTAACCATCAGCCTCAAGAAAACGAACATCATGGGGCAGGATGTCAGAAATGCTCCATCCATCAATATTGGCGACCACGCTCTGGAAGTGGTTCAAGAGTTCACCTACCTAGGCTCAACTATCACCAGTAACCTGTCTCTAGATGCAGAAATCAACAAGCGCATGGGTAAGGCTTCCACTGCTATGTTCAGACTGGCCAAGAGAGTGTGGGAAAATGGCGCACTGACACGGAACACAAAAGTCCGAGTGTATCAGGCCTGTGTCCTCAGTACCTTGCTCTACGGCAGCGAGGCCTGGACAACGTATGCCAGCCAAGAGCGACGTCTCAATTCATTCCATCTTCGCTGCCTTCGGAGAATACTTGGCATCAGGTGGCAGGACTATATCTCCAACACAGAAGTCCTTGAAGCGGCCAACATCCCCAGCTTATACACACTACTGAGTCAGCGGCGCTTGAGATGGCTTGGCCATGTGAGCCGCATGGAAGATGGCAGGATCCCCAAAGACACATTGTACAGCGAGCTCGCCACTGGTATCAGACCCACCGGCCGTCCATGTCTCCGTTATAAAGACGTCTGCAAACGCGACATGAAATCGTGTGACATTGATCACAAGTCGTGGGAGTCAGTTGCCAGCATTCGCCAGAGCTGGCGGGCAGCCATAAAGACAGGGCTAAATTGTGGCGAGTCGAAGAGACTTAGTAGTTGGCAGGAAAAAAGACAGAGGCGCAAGGGGAGAGCCAACTGTGCAACAGCCCCAACAAACAAATTTCTCTGCAGCACCTGTGGAAGAGCCTGTCACTCCAGAATTGGCCTTTATAGCCACTCCAGGCGCTGCTTCACAAACCACTGACCACCTCCAGGCGCGTATCCATTGTCTCTCGAGATAAGGAGGCCCAAAAGAAGAATATAAGAGCGGGGAGGTTATGATGGAGCTGTATAAAACGCTAGTTAGGCCACAGCTGGAGTACTGTGTACAGTTCTGGTCACCAAACTATAGGAAGGATGTGATAGCACTGGAGAGGGTGCAGAGGAGATTCACCAGGATGTTGCCTGGGCTGGAGCATTTCAGCTATGAAGAGAGACTGAAAAGGCTAGGGTTGTTTTCCTTAGAGCAGAGAAGGCTGAGGGGGGACATGATTGAGGTGTATAAGATTATGAGGGGCATTGATAGGTTAGATAGGAAGAAACTTTTTCCCTTAGTGGAGGGGTCAAGAACCAGGGGGCATAGATTTAGAGTAAGGGGCAGGAGGTTTAGGGGGGATTTGAGGAAAATTTTTTTCACCCAGTGGGTGGTTGGAATCTGGAACGCACTGCCTGAAGAGGTTGTAGAGGCAGGAAGCCTCACAACATTTAAGAAGTATTTAGATGACCACTTGAAATGCCATAGTTTACAAGGCTACAGACCAAGTGTCGGAATATGGGATTAGAATAGTTGGGTGCTGGATGGCCGGCACAGACACGATGGGCTCAAGGACCTGTTTCTGTGCTGTATAACTCTATGACTCTAACCTGGATGGTAATGCCGCAAGAAGTTCAGTGACCACGTACAAGTGGTCAAGGTCAGTGACTGTGGACTGAATTTTAATAGCTCACTGCTGTTCTCGGTGGCGAGCTTCAAAAAGTATACGGTACATGCGCGAGATGTGTGCTGCAGAGCTGCTGCAATATTTAGTGCGGCGGCTCATTAACATGGAGACCACCTGCCTCCGATGACGTAGAGGGGATGAGTGCTTCATCCCCGGAAATGGCGTCTGGTGCTACTGCACAAATGCCAGCGCCATTTTTAAAGGGCTTCATGCCCTTCAATTTAAATTTTTAAAGGTTCCATTGCTCTGAAAATTTAAATAACATTTTAATGTCACTTTGAATCCCCTCTCCCAACCCCCACCCCACATTGAGTACTCAATATATAATTAACCCCATCCTCCCAAAACAAACTTTTATTCTGATGCTAAACTTTCCCCCCGAACTTTGACCTTCAACCTCTTCCCACCATCCCCTCAGCTAATAGTAGGAGATTTCCCCGCTGACCCCACTCCTGCCCTGAAAATTTCACCCCTCCCCCCACTGCCCACCAGTGTTATGCTCGGATCTCCAAATGGAGATCCGAAGGTGTGACAGTTCCGGCCACTGGTTGGAATATCGGTGTGGAACGGCCGTCGGGACAAGGTAGGTATTCACGCATGCATTACCATTTATTTAAATATTTAAATTAAGGCTCTGCCGCTGAGTGATCAGGGGGCTACCCTGAGGCTTCGCCGTCGCCGGTAAAATGGGGCAAAGCTTTCGCGGCGTTGAGGCCTGACTCAGGCCTCTTCCAGAAGTATTTTCCGGGACCCCTACCACGACCCCTGACGTCAGGGGGCCCTGGATCTTCAAATGCAATGTCCTACATCTGCACCATGAGTCTCAGTCACTGTTCAATTCACTACACCCCCATCACATACCTACCAACAATCTCTATCAATCAGGACCCATGTTTGACATTCATATGCGTCACTGCACCTGCACACACTTAGCACTGCTGCAAGCCTCCCATCCAGATCTCTCAGCTTGCACACACTGCCAACTATTCAACCATGACAGTCACATCACCCAAACAGATTGCATGACGCTTACTGATACACTCTTCCCTCTCTCTTGCAGGAAAAATTGCATACAACCATGGAGAGTAAGAGCTAAATGGAGGGGAACAGGCTTACTTGCATCTCCTAACCCCCATGGAGCAAGCGATGCTGGCCATTATTGGGCATTCATTGCTGAGGCCGTGGTCAGCAGCAGGGTTGAAACTATCAAAGGTGACCGTTTGCTCATAGCTAATCCTCTTTCTCACATCCCACCTCCACCTCATTCTACTCTCTACTCTGACTTACAAGCTGCAGATGTTGGAAGCATACACTTCTTAATTTCCACCTCTCCCCGCACCACAAACTTACCCTTGTGCCTTTTTCCTTTCAGCTCCTCATGAACTGTAACCTAACCTGGCCAGGCAGTGGAGAAGAGACTGATGATGAAGATACAGTGTTACTCGATTTCACACTCGCAGCCACCAGCTGAGATAGTGACACTGCATGTAATTTAGAGGATAGCAGAGGCGGGTGTGCATGTGGTGAGACACTGGGCATATGTGGCCTGCAACAAGGGCAGGGGACAAGGATAGCACAGGTGCCATATTGCTGGAGGGCGAGGTCACACAGGAGTTCTACTATAGAGGACTCAGAAATGCACTTTGATTTTGTTTCTTACAGAAGAATGCTGATGGGTATGCACAACTAAATGCTTGGTGCATTAGGAAGCCTGTCAGAAAGGCTGCAATGTCAAGGAGCATAGAGGAGTCCAGCATCAATGTGGCATAGGACTTTGTACAGAGCTTGGAACTCATCTTTTCCAGCATGGAAGTAGTGGCCCAACTCCTTTCGCACACTTGTGAATCCAACCGTGATACCAATGTCACATCTTTCATTGAAGCACAAGCATCAGCCATCCAATGTCTGAGTGCTGCCTTTCTGGCTATGGATTGGAGTGTGCAAAGGGACTTACAGAATGTCACAGCAGTCCAGCAATCGGTCCTCCAACAGGTAACTAAGATTGCTGAGGCGCAAGCTGGGGGTTTGACAGTGGATCCTTGCAGCAACCTGCTGTCCTCTTTCAGGAAGACAACATTTGTCCCCAACCACTGCCACTCCCACAGTGCCCTTGCTGTTGCCTATTAGCCAGCCAGCCCCGAATGTTGCTGCCCATGCCAAGATGGAGCATCCCGCAGCCGGGCCTTCTAGGTCCAAAGCTGATTGATGTCATTGTTGTAGAAGGCCATCTGCAGTCTCCGATCCTGAAAATCAGCAACTAGCCTTGCTGCAGCCACTGGAGCAGCACTGTGTAGGAGCACTATGGCAGGCAAAGGCAAACAGAGGACAGGCACTCAGGGATTGCACAAAAGGTGATTAGCTGACTTCTGTATGCAACATGGAAATGTTTGATTTAAATATTTAGCTCGGAATGTTTGGTTTGTGGTGGCCTTTATTTTAGCATCGTGGCCAAGAGCAAGCTGTGATGGTCAGTAACAGATGGACAGTAAGGTGTTGGTGAATGATGATTTGGAGTTGCATTCACTGGCACCAGTCAGATGAGTTGATCGTGTACATCCTGGCCAGAAAGGGGCTGTGTTGGTTGTCTATTATGTTGCTCCTCCTACTCTTCAGCTGGTCCCATACAGCTGGTCGCAAGGACTGTGCCCTCATGATGGCAAAGTTGTGCAGCATGCAGCCGATCACAATGAATCTTGGCATGCACTCTGCTGAGTACTGCAGGGCTCCTCCAAAGAGGTCCTGGCAGCAGAGCTTAAGCGCCCCAATGGTCTGCTCAATCACATTTCATGTGGTTTTCGTTATATGCATGCTGTCCACATGAGTGGGTTGCACATTGGAGTCATTAACCATGTGTGTTAGCAGATAGCCCTTGTCGCCTAGTAGCCACCCTCTGGTTTGTCATGGTGGGTCAAATGCAGATGGTACAGGGGACTGCGGCAGTATGAAGGCATAGAGACTGCAGCCAGAGTACTAGGCATTGAGCTGCATGATTCACTACAAATGGTCACAGATGGATGTTGAGGGAGTGGAATCCCTTCCAGTTGTGGTACATCTCAGAGATGACATGCAGCATCCACAAAGTGATGTGTGTGCAGTCATTGGCACGCTGCACCGTGAGGAAACCTGCAATCCTAGTGAAGACACTGCTTGTTTCTCTCTGGCAAGAGAGTATGTAGAGAGCTCAGTGACCTTGCTTATGCAACAGTGGACAGCAATTGTGAGATGTTGCAAACATCTCCAGTTCCAGCCTGGAAGGAGCCAGACACATAAAAGTTCACTCCATGATTACCTTCACAGCCATTGGCAATGCAGTCCTTGCCCTATTATGAGGTTGTAGTTGTGGCTATAACAGATAGCAGATTTCAGTAAGGATGTCCTTACTGAAGTGCAGATGTCTCCCACATTGTTCCTCACTGAGGTTCAGGTAGGAGAAATGTCCCCTGAGCACCCTGGTTGGATATGGCTTCCTATTGACAGCCCTTCTCCAACCCCCTTGGCTCCTCCCTCTTCCAGCAGCTTGACCTGTTTTGCATGGCCTCTGTTCATTCTCAAAATTATACTTTATTCCAAAGAGAATGGGTATGAGTGCACCCAAGTTTGGGAGCAACTGGTTTGTGCAGAAGACTTGAAGTCAGCAAAAACTTCTTCAGCACCTGCCACACACTCCCGATAGAATTTTGCAACTTTAAACAGCTATACAAAACACCAAACACTTGTAGAATCAAAGCAACATCCAGAAGAAATCAACCAGCAACAAATCTATTAGTTGTTGATCCCTTTAATTAGAGTCGTTGGAGGGTTTTTCTGCTGCTGAATATGCGCTCAGCTGAGCGAGGTTGAGAGAGGGCATTCAACTCCAAAATGACACTTTTGGCATAAAATCAGCATTGCACTTTGATTGAAATCATGATCTGCCTGCTCTGCACACATCTGGCAGCTGTTCACAGTGTATGTGCTAATGCCCTCACCAATATGGCATCCTGCACAAATTTGCCCCATAAGTATGCACATGTGCTACAGACACCATTAACAGCACGTGTGGTGCGCAAAAATGGGCACAAATGATCCCAATTTCTCGCCCATTGCCTCCTCTGCATTCTGTCCTACAGCCCAGTGAAAATTTTTTTCTTCCCATCACAGCACTTCACTGCCTGGCTGCTTCCTCTTTTCCCAGCTATCTTTTTTAAAAGCCTGGCTCCAGTGTCAAAACTGACTTCGCTCATCCTCAAGTAGAATCCACCAGCCTAACTTGGCAAAAACAAATTCAAATTGATAGACTTATCTCAGGAGCAATGAGTTTGAATGGTTGTTGAAGGTCTTCTTCTGAGGCTGAAGTTAAGGCAGAGCTCTAGTCTACACATGGCAATGTTACAACGCTATATGGTAATATTAGATTACCCAGCACTGACATTCCTTACCAAAAGGAGCACAAAAAATGTACAATTGACTCCATTAGGAGTTCTTCGGACAAATATAAATTTTATTTTTTTTAATTTCCATTTTAAGTGATATTTTTCCTTATATGCTTATGTTCATTCACCAATCAAGTGAGTCAGCTCGGCTTCTTTTTCCAGGGCTCTGATAATGCTTCTCTGGCCTAGTCACAAGGAAGTATATGGAAGCAGCACCGAACTATTCAATGGGGCAGTCGATGCCCTTTGCTCTAGTGCCACTCAGGAACTCACCACTATTCTATGACATTAGCAATCCACGGTGCACTTTACCAGTGACTCTGAACTTTCTGGCTAACTTTTTGGTTACTTGTGCCCTTACTGTACATCTGCATTATACTTTCAAATATTTGTGTGAGCATGTGATGTGTTAGTGTATTGTTCTACTTAAGACAGCTGACACAAAAAGAAAATTTGAAAAGTTTAGCCATAATACAGAAGGGATGAATTTTTATTTGCTTTAAGTGTGTCTATGCCCAGAGCATACTTTAGCCTAGAAATTACTGGCAAATATGAGAGTATGAGCGTTCAACACAAAGTTATGATGTCCCTCTGTCTGCTATTTTAATGAAGGGTTGCCCCTTTAATTTTAAATGTGACTGCCTCCATTAAAGTAGTAGATACATGATCATACATTCATGATAAGCATTCATCTTCTATCCTGTCACCAGTAATTTCTAACCTCATGTCTTTAAATGCAGTGAACCACTGACTCAGAAAGAAATATTTAATCTTCTATTTTATCTTTCCAATTGCTGTACTGGGATTTTGGTCGATAGGGTGGAAAGTGTGTAGAGAATACAGAGATAAATTCTGTTTATTTGTTGTACACTTTTGTGCTGTTTGAGGTGCTTTTCTAACATTAGAATCGAGATAACTTGTTGGGGCAGGGTGGAGGGAGAATTACTTTGTTCTGGCCATCCTATATTTGGATTGAACAATGTTCAATTACTCAGCCCTGACGACCTTTGTCGAGAGGACATACAACACAGGTAATCAGAAAAATAATATGGAACGAGCCCTGTTAAGAGTTCTTTGAGCTCTCGAACCCATGAACAGAGTACATATATTTTAAATATCCTGTTTTATGTGCTATTTTTCTCATCTGCTTAGGTTCATATTCCCTAATTAAGTGTACCAGCAGGGATGTTTCTCCACAGCTGCTTTTAATGCTGATCTGTCCTAGGTACCAACCAATATGTGAAAGCAACACTGAACAATTTACCTTCAGATTTTGAACATGTGACACATTTGGATCAGGTGTAGGTGTTTACCCTTTCTGGTAAATGTCTTTGCAGAGGATGTCTGTTTTCTTCCCTGGCGGGCATAGATCTGGTCAAGAGTCCTTTTCTTCTGTTACACAGAGCATTGGTGTTTTGCTTCCAGACCTCAAATGTCAACTAAGACCTGCAGGTGATGGTGGAACTCCCACATCTAATTTTTTTTCTCACACTAGAAAAAGATGCAATTACCACTCTGCCAACTGCAAGACAAATGGGGAACTAAATGGAGCCGAAATAAAACGTCTGTCCTTTCACTCTATGACACTGAGTATTTGTTCATGAACAATAACTTGCAAGTTAAGTTAATCGTCTTTAACTTAGAAAAACATCCCAAAGTGCTGAAAAAAGATGCTAAGCCAAAGGAGATATTAGGAGAGATGATCATAAGCTTGATCAGATGTGCGTTTTAAGGGGATCTTAATGGTGGTGAAAAGGAGAACATGTTTAAGGAGGGAATTCCAAAGTATGGGGTCTAGATGGCTGAAAGTACAGCCGTCAATGATGGAGTTCGATGCACAAGAAGCCATAAGCAGAGGAAGAGAGTTCTGGAAGGGTTTTAGGGCTGGAGGAGGTTATGAGGAAATATGAGGATGAGGATTTTAAATTGGTGGTGCTGGGGGACTGGGTGCCAATGTAGGTAAGGAAGGGTGATGGGTAAGTGGGACTTGGTGGAAGATAAAGGCAGCTGAATTTTGGATGAGCTCAAGTTTACAGAGCATGGAGACACAAATCTGGTCAACATAACCAGTTGGAAGTAGATAGTCTTTGTGATGGAGAAGATATGGGTCAGAAGCTTACCTCTGGGTCAAATAGGATGACAACATCTGGCACTAGTAGTCAGTACATAATTTAAATTTTGTGCTACAATGTGTTAAGCACTTCCCTCTCACCTCTGAGACATGAATTAATCCACTGCTTTCTTACATGTTCAGGTATAAGTACATTTAGACGCAGGAAAGGGAATGACAGTGTGAAGGGTATTATGATGTCTTTTGGACTTTGCTGGTAAGTTGCTTATAGTACTCCATGCAACAAGGGCAATGTGACTACACGAGAAAGATGTTTATTACAGTGTATTGATACAAATTATGCTTCCTTTGCTTTTATGCATTCATGGGATGTCGGCATCACCTGTTACCTTGGCTGGCCTGGAGAGGTCAATTAAGTTCTTCTAGCAATGAATAGTCATGCAGGCACTGACTGCCAAGACCACCTCCTTCCATACAGCCTGGATTATGTCTTTTGTAGTTTCAGTTCCCCTGAGGCCAAAAGGCTTTATTTGCCTTTGCCAGTTGACAGTTACACCTCAATTGAATTAAATCTGTGGGCTCAGTACCCTAAAGAAGTAGCAGACTCAGACATGCAGTGAACCACATGGTTAGAGGGAGAACATAATCACCCTAACTTTTTCATTTGCTGCAGCAGCATGAGATGTTCCTGATATGTGCCAGATGAAGCAGAAAATCTCAGTCAGTGTGTATAGTATATCGAAGACATAACACACTGAAACCAATTTTCTGAGTATGTCCACCTGGTGCAGTGACTTGCTCACCGAGGAGTGCATTTCTGATAGTCACTGGAATTGTTCCAGTGAGTTTTTGTCCATCAAAATTATTGGATGGAAAATCTTGTAAAACATGTCTATAACTTCCAACTGGTAGTGTGCATCTGGAAAATGGAATCCTCACTCACTTTAGGTCCAAAAATAAAAATTGAAAATATATTTGACTACATGCCACAAAAAAAGTGAACTTACCCTTGCCTCCAAAAATAAAAAGTGGGAGGAAGCTTTACTCTGCATCTAATCATCTATTCCTGATCTGGAAGTGCTTACTGCTGACACTGGGGTGCCTTAATGGAGACTGCCTCATTCCCTTGCACTAACATCCTTAACTATAATAAAAAATATTCACTGCCCTCTTTTGTGGAGAACTTTGCATCGAGGGGACAAGGTTACAGGATATAACTATATCAAGTTCTGATGGTATCATATGAATTCTGCCTTTACTCTCCCTTAGCATGTGCGCCAGATTCAGTAAACAGAGGCAAATGGGAGAATAGAATTTCATTAGAAATATAACAAAAAAGAGGGGTAGAAACGCAGTCCTTCCTGGTTACAGCAGTCATGTCTCAAAACAATTAAAAATGAATTTGAACTCCATTTACACCAAGTGCATAATTGCAAATTACATAATTGCTTGACTTGATTCTGTTTCTTTAGCCTGTGACTTTCAAAGCATGCAAGCAAGCCACCTACAAATTGTGAACCTTTGAAAATTTGGCCATTTGTCTTTTTGATTTTTCTTCCAAGAAATTTTCATAATTTACTGAATATTTTACATAGTTGAAAACTTTAATTTGTTCAAAATGTTCATTTTGTAACAGTAATGTACTACTGGGCCTCAATAGTAAACCAGACTTTTACACAGCTTGACGAGTGAATAACCAACAGTAACAATTGGCGGCAGTTCAAAGCAACCATTACAAAATCTTTTTTGTACTCCTGTTGTTTGTGTTTAAAATTAGTAGCACAAACTGAATACAAAATCCTTTGTGTTAAACCAGAAATGTTTTGCATATGCACATTGCATACAAATTGCTTTGAGGCAAAATTGTCAGTCAGCATGTCCATCTAAACTAAAGGTGGATTCCTAGTAATCTTATGTAATTGATTATTTACCCTGATTCTAACTTCTATAAATTGATCTCATAAACCAAGAAAAGAGACAAATGACAAGAAGCTACATAAGATGGGTGTGGATCTTTTTATCTATGAGACCTAAAAGAAAAAACGGAATGGATCTTTTGAAATAATTAAGGGATTCAATAGGGCAGATAGAGAGAAATTATTTCTTCTGGTGGGCGAATCCAGAACAAGAGGGCGTAATCTTAAAATATGAGCGTGGCCATTTAGGAGTGAAATCAGGAAGCACATTTTCACATGAAAGATGATAGAAATCGGTCACTCACTCCCCAAAAGGCTGTGGAGGCTGGGTCAATTGAAATTTTCAAGACTGAGACAAATAGATTTTTTAATGTATCTGTATTTAAAAGGTACCAGGACTTGCACCTGAAGTGCTGTAACCTGCATGGCTACTGACCAGGTGCTGGAGGATGGGATTAGATGGGGCGGCTAATGTTTATGAGCTGGCACAGACACAATGGCCGGAATTTTTTGATGGACAGGAGGTCCCGTCCATTAGCCAAAAAGTTGGGGGCGTGCCCGCCTCAGCCTGGGGAGCCAGGCCGGGATTTTTCGCTCCCCTGGCCCTTGATTGGTCTTGGGCGGGACTTCCACCTCCTTGAGACAGGAAGTCCTGCCTAATGGAGCTGCCGGACAATCAGCGGTGGCCACTGCTGGGACTTACACTCAGCCATCGCAAGCAAGGTAAAGGAAGAACCGGAAGACAAGTAAGTTTAGAGGGCCTCGCCAGGGCAATTGGCCAGGCCCCAGCAAGGCTGGGGGGGGGGGGGGCGGGGGGGGGGAGGGGGAGTGAGGGGGGTCAGTTAGGGGCGTGGGGAATGTTGTGCGTAGGGGCGGTTGGGGCTTTGAGGGCAGTCCTCCGTGGGCACAGGGTGCCCAAGCAGGAGGGGCCCCCCCCCCGCAGCACGCAAGGAGGTTATTGAGGCTTTTGCCATCCGGCTGCCGAGGGTAAAATACCTGTAGCGGCAGGAGGAGGCCCTTTAGTGCCAGTTAAGGGCTTGGAGTGGGAAAGCCGTTTCTCGCCGCTGCCCTATGTAAAATTGCAGCAGGGGCCAGAGGGGATCGGGAATGGCCCCGTCCCACTGCCACCAGCCTGCTTGTTTGGAGGCTGTAAAATTCCAGCTGATGGGCAGAAAGGCCTCTTTCTGTGCCGTATCTTTTCTATGCTTCTTTTAGGCAGGGGTATCAAGAGATATAGAAAAAAGGCAGGTAAATGAAGTTGAGGTATGGATCGGCCATGATCTAAGTGAATGGCTGAAAAAGCTTGAGGGACTGAATGGATTATTCTTGTCCTTAGATAACAATTAAACCACAGGTGCTAATAAATAAATATAACTTATTGATAATGGGTACTTTTTCTTTGAGTGGAAGTCAAATACTGGATCAGTTTTATTTTTCAGTAATATGAATCAAACTAGATGATGATTTTGAACTATTGGGTTTCTCCTGATTGGCTGCCATGTTAGCTGATATTGTACTGTTTCCCTCTTCTAATTTCCATTATCACACCCTCCTCAAAAAAAAACAACTCTTGACCACTCTGCCTTTACAAAATACTGAACCATTTCTAACCTCCCTTTGCTGTCCAAAGCCCTTGAACATGCTGTTGCCTCCAAAATCTGTGCCTGTCTTTCCTAGAACTCCATGTTTCAATTCCTTCAATCGGGTTTCTGCCCTGCTGCAGTATCGAGTCAGCTCTTATCAAAAAGTCACAAATGACATCCTATGTGACTGCGACAAAGGTTATCTATCCCTGCTAGTCCTTCTCGACCTGGCTACAGTTTTTGACACAGTTGATGAACCCATCCTCTTCCAACTCCCTCTACCATTGTCCAGCTAAGTGGGATTGCACTCAACTGGTTCCATTCTCACCTATTCAATCATAGCCAGAGAATCACCTGCAACGGCTTCTCTTCCCACTCCCACACAGTCATCTCTGGTGACCCGAAGAATCTATCCCTGGATCCCTCCTATTTCTTATCTACATGCTGACCCTTGGCGACATCATCTGAAAACACAGCATCAGTTTCCACTCGTGTGCTGATGACACCCAGCTCTACCTCAACATCACCTCTCTCGATCCCTACGCTGTCTCTAAATTGTCACACTGCTTGTCTGATATCCTGTACTGGATGAGCAGAAATTTCCTCCAACTAAATATCGGGAAGACTGAAGACCGCCACAAACTCTGTTCTCTAGTCACGACTCGATCCCTCTCCCAGGGAACCAGACTGTTCGCAGCCTTTGTGTCATACCTGACTCCAAAATGAGCTTCTGACCATATATATGTCTCACCACTAAGATTGCCCGTTTCCACCTCCTTAATGTTGCCCGATTCTGCCCCATATTAACTCATCTGCTGCTGAACAACTCATCCAAACCTTTGTTACCTCTAGACTTGACTATTGCAATGCACTCTTGGCTGGCCTCCCACGTTCTACTCTCTGTAAACTTAAGGCCATCCAAAACTTGGCTACCTGTGTCCTAACTTGCACCAGGTTCCACTCAAAAAAGAAAGACTTGAAATTATATAGTGTCTTTCATGACCACCAGACATCCCAAAACACTTGACAGCCAATTAAGTACTTTTGAACTGTCTCTTCTTTGGCCTCCTTATCTCGAGAGACAATGGGTAAGCGCCTGGGGGTGGTCAGTGGTGTGTGGAGCAGCGCCTGGAGTGGCTGTAAAGGCCAATTCTAGAGTGACAGGCTCTTCCACAGGTGCTGCAGAAAAATTTGATTGTCAGGGCTGTTTCACAGTTGGCTCTTCCCTTGTGCCTCTGTCTTTTTTCCTGCCAACTGCTAAGCCTCTTCGACTCGCCACACTTTAGCCCCGCCTTTATGGCTGTGCGCCAGCTCTGGCGAACGCTGGCAACTGACTCCCACGACTTGTGATCAATGTCACAGGATTTCATGTCGCGTTTGCAGACGTCTTTAAAGCGGAGACATGGACGGCCAGTGGGTCTGATACCAGTGGCGAGCTCGCTGTACAATGTGTCTTTGGGGATCCCGCCATCTTCCATGCGGCTCACATGGCCAAGCCATCTCAAGCGCCGCTGACTCAGTAGTGTGTATAAGCTGGGGATGTTGGCCGCCTCGAGGACTTCTGTGTTGGAGATACGGTCCTGCCTACTGATGCCAAGTATTCTCCGGAGGCAGCGAAGATGGAATGAATTGAGACGTCGCTCTTGGCTGACATACATTGTCCAGGCCTCGCTGCCATAGAGCAAGGTACTGAGGACACAGGCTTGATACACTCGGACTTTTGTGTTCCGTGTCAGTGCGCCATTTTCCCACACTCTCTTGGCCAGTCTGGACATAGCAGTGGAAGTGTGTAATCACTTTTGTAATGTAGGAAACACGGCAGCCAATTTGTGCATGGCATGGTCCCACAAACACCAATGAAAACCCAATAATCTATTTCAGTACCGCATTGGAGCACCAGCCTAGATTTTTGTGCTCAAATCTGTGAAATGTGACTTAAACCCACAACTTCTGGCTCAGAGGAAAGAGGGCTACCAGCTGAGCCACAGCTCCCACAATGACCATCAGTCATTGCTCACTGACCTACATTAGCTCTTACTTAAGAAACACCTTGATTTTAAAGTTCTTATCCTCGTTTCCAAATACCTCTATGGCTTCACCCCTCCCTATCTCAGTAATCTCCTCCAGCCATACAATCCTCTGAGGCATCTGCGCTCTTCCAATTCTGGTCTCTTCAGCATCTCCGATTTTAACATTCCACCATTGGCGGTCGTGCCTTCTCTGCCGCAGCCGTGCCTTGCCAAGGCCATGAGTTCAGCAATTCCCCCTCCTTAAACATCGCTGCCTCTCTACCTCTCCTTCCTCCTTTAAGACGCTGCTTAAAACCTTCCTCTCTATCTAATCTTTTGCTCATCAGCCCTACTGGCTCCTTATGTAGTTTGGTGTCAAATATTGTTTGCTAATGCTCCTCTGAAGTACCTTAGGACATTTTATTATGTTAAAGGTACTATATAAAAGCTAATTGTTGTTTCTGACAATGTCAATCATGTCAAGTCTTTCATTTTAGTTTAAAAATAGTTTTCCTCTGGGAAAGACAGCAAAAAATTTTTGAAGATTAAGAGTAGTTTTCTTTGTATATAAACTTGGAAACTGCATAACAAAATGAAACTTTGATCTTTCATGAGGTACTTTTTGTTGTTTTTCAGAATTTACGTTTATTAAAGACTGCATAAATTGGCCTACTCACTAATTAGGCATTTAGTGCTTTAAGGCAGGAACTTAAATGCAGAAACCAACTAACTTTGGGTAAGCAGGGGAAGGATGCTCGACAGCTCAAAATGGGTCACAGAAGGGTCAGGGATAAGGCTGATTATGTGAAAAGTGCCATGGTCTGATTGGATCTCATAATCCTGGGCTTGCTCCCCCAAAAAGGCTGATAGACCTTAGGCGCCGACCCCAACCCCCACCCTGCCAATAAACCAGATTTCAGCAAGCCAATAATGCAAGACTGCCACTATCCCACTGCCAGTATTTGACCCCTCTTCCAGAATCCTTTCCTGTACTCAAAAGTCCTAAGACTGTCTTCCCACTGTTCCCATACAGTGGCACCTCCCTAATCCTGGGCTGCATGCTGAAATCATCTAGATTAGCAGACAGCACAAAGTGTGTGTGCTGCCTGCCTCAATGCGACCAGGTGCAGGGTAATCGCATTTCGGAATCTCCGCGCCTGAAAACAGGCCTTATAAAATTTTTCCCCCTTGATGTTTTTCCTTCCCTAGTTTAGGATACAGATGTCAATTTCACTGCCCTAATTCTACCCCAGTTAACATTAGCAAGCTCAGCACAGAATAGCAGTTGAACTATAAAGTCCCATCCCATATCAAGGGACTGTAACACTATTATACAGAACCATAGCAGTGCTCATATATTTTAATTACTATTAAAGGTGCAATGTGCAAAAAAAGGAAAAAATGGATTCTTAAAAAATCTTTAACTGCTACATCAACTTGAAATCTACAACCAGATTGGTGGAAAATGATTTTAAAAAGATCCTTGGCAATACTATCCCTATTTGTAACTATTTTAAAGACAAGGATAGATCTTAGATTATATTTTAGTGAAGTTTTATAATCCAGGGGCCTTGGAGACCTAGATGTGGTCAGAAAGGTTATCAGAGTCAGCACAGCAATCAAATTAATAAACGGGACTTGGTTGGCCGCCCAAATGAAAACAATAGATTACCTTGTGAGAGGAAACTTGTATTTATTATGTTGATATCATGATACATCACACTCTTCTGGCTAACGGAGGAATTCTCTGGGGTTGGTACGTGATCACAGATATTTGGTGAGACAATCACGAAGGAAAGCATTGTGTATACACCCTATTTACAATAGGAGCTATTTAAGAACATACGGGAATGTTTCTAAACATATCTGCAATATAAGAGGGATAGGCCACGGGTGAATAGATCAACAGATCTCATTTAATATAAAAGACAGCAGGCAAACCCTTTACAAAGTAATAGAGCTTGCAATATTTCTGTAATGTTGAAACTAATTTCTATCGAAATCACTACTGACAGCACTGGTCCAGATTGTGACCAATAGATGCATATGATATTAAAAAGAGTGAGTCAATATATATAAATTTCATTATACAAGCAAGTTTTGATTCCAAGCAGAATCAACTATTCCAAATAAAAGGGTTAAAACTCCTTGGTCCTTCTTGCAATCCCTGCTTCAGATCCAGGGATGTGCACCAGACCAACTGCGACCCGAATACATTGGGTCCAAGTCTTATGCGAGTATGCCCCAGAGCTTTGGAAGTGCCTAAGCCTCCAGCTACCCCTTACAAGGGTGGTGGCTAAATTGGATAGCCCCCAAAACGGGCATAGAGATTGCGATGCATTTACTTTATGTCTATTCAGTGTTATGCAGGCAGCAAGCAAACTTTGTGCTGCCTGCCCATTATAATGATTTCTGTGTGCAGCCAGCACAAACTGTACTGTCCATTGACTGCACGCATCAGCAGAGGGCCCAATGCCAAGCATTGCTTAAAGCTAGCCAGCACCTCTTAGAGGGAAGGTCCATTGTGATGCTGGAGGTACAGACATCATTGGGAATAGTGTTGTGCAATAGTCAACAATAGCTAACTATGAGAGAGGGCACACCAAGGTTTTCAGACACTGCACTCAAGTTCTTGGTGGAGGATGTGGAAAGTATGAGAGATTTTCTGTATCTGCAGCGGGTGCAGGAGGC
This sequence comes from Heterodontus francisci, assembly GCF_036365525.1. Taxonomy (NCBI): domain Eukaryota; kingdom Metazoa; phylum Chordata; class Chondrichthyes; order Heterodontiformes; family Heterodontidae; genus Heterodontus; species Heterodontus francisci. The sequence goes on along the minus strand of NC_090383.1, from coordinate 66,642,074 downwards.
TCTATGGACACAGGATGAGAAAATAGTGGGAACAGCTAGGTCAATGCCCAGAGTTTAGCTCCAAGGACCTGGTTGCAGGGCTGCAAAAAGTTTATTGGCCTCATATGAGTAGTCAAGGTCAGGGAATGCATCTTCAAATGCTGTATCCTACCAACAGCACTAATAGCCTCAGACACAGCTTAATTTACCACCCCACTCACCTACCAACAAACTCTATCAACTGACTCATGCATAATGCTCATATGCTTCACCTCACCCTCATACACTTAGCATTGCTGCAAGCCTTACACCCACATCTCACAGCTTGCACACACTACCAGCTATTCACCATGCCAGCCACATCACCCAAACATATTGCACAACACTCACTGACAAACTTTCCTCTCTCTTACAGGAGAAGGTGACGCACAGCCAGAGGCAGCAGGAACTAACCGGAAAGGGACTGCCGCGCCTTCCTGTTCTAAACTCCATGGAAGAGATGGTGGTAGCCATTATGGGAAGGCCCATTGCTGAACCGTGGCCCCTGGCAGGGCTGAGTCCATTGAAGATGACAGTATCCTCATGCCTAATCCTTCTTCTCACATCTCACTTCCCCTTCATCCCACAATCTCTTCTGACTTACAAGCTGCACTTCTTACTTGCCCCTATTCTTTCAGTACAGCCTTGTCCTGTTTTCCTTTCAGATACCCAAGGACTGCAATGTGACCAGGCAGCGGAGGAAGACCAAGAAAACAGTGATGAAGACATACAGTCACTTAATTACACACTTGCAGGCATAAGCTCATATACTGACACCATGCATATCTTAGAGGATAGCATAGAGGCGAGATCTGCAAGTGGTGAGATACTGGGCACAAGTGCACTGCAGTCAGAGCAGGGGACAAGGCTATCACAGGTGCTGGGTCGCCGGAATGCAAGGTTCCACAGGAGTTCTTCTGCAGAGGACTGAAATGAGGTCTTCAAAGGGCCAAGCTATGGAAGAAGGCTGATGGGAAGCCTGCTAGAAAGTCTGCATTCAATGTCAAGCAGCATAGAGGAGTCTGGCACCAACTTGGCACACTGCTTTGTGCAAAGCTTGGAGTCCATCTTTTCCAGCATGTTTGTGGTGACCAAGTCCATAAACACTTTTGGAACTATCCATGATGCAGCATCTGATGGCCAATGTCTCTGCTTCCATTAAAGCACAAGCAGCTTCTGCAAAAGTCTTGAGTGCTGCAATGGAAATTCAGACTGCTGTCATCCAATCACAGCTTACTTCCATGCAAGTTCAGACTGCTGCCGTCATAGCTATGGATACCAGTGTTTAAAGGGACTTGCAGGGTGTCACAACAGATTACAAGGATTGCTGAGGCGCCACCCCAGGGTGTGGCAGTGAAACCATAGAGTATGAACTTGCTGTTTTCTTTCAGCCTTCCACTAGCCATGCTGCAGCCACTGGGGTAGCACTGCACAGGAACGCTAGGACAGGCAAAGACGCAGGGAATTCAGGCATTAAAGGAACGCATAAGAGTGATTAGTTTAATTTGTATGCAATATGCATGGTTTAATTTTTAAATTTGATTTGAAGTCTGCATTCTGTGTTGGCTTTTATTTTTTGCCTTGCAGCTAAGAGGACGATATGATGGTCAGTAACAGAGGGAAGGTAAAGACTGTGGGACTGATGATGAATGGGGAATTAGGATTGATGTTACTGGTATTGCACTTGAATTAGTTTATCCACATACAGCCAGGGCAGAAAGGACTGTCTAGGTTTCAGCCTCCTTTCCATTGCCTCCTCCTCAACTTCTCACCTGCTAGGTAGTGGCAAGGGCTGTTACCTCATGATGCAGTGGACAACCACAAATCTTGAGACCCGCTCAGCTGAGTCCTGCAGGGCTCCTCCACAATGGTCCAGACAGTGGAATCGTGGCTTCATACCAATAGTCTGCTCTATCAGATTTCTAGTGATGGCTTGACTTTCATTGTATGCATACTGCATATGTGGGCGTGGGTTGAGAACTGGAGTCATGAGCCATGTTGTGGATAGCCCTTCCCACCCTTTCCGACTGCTGCCAGGATACTGGGCATTGACCTACATCATGCATTGCCTATGGTCTCACATCAGCTGCATATTGAAGTAGAATACCTTTCAGTTCCAGTACATGGCAGGTTGACATGAGGCACACGCAAAGTAATGTGCATGCAGTCAATGGCTCCCTGCACCATAGGGAAGCCTGCAAGCCTTGCAAACCCTTGTGCGCTCTCTGTCTGCTTGTCTCTGACAAGGGCAATAGAATTGAAGCTCTCTCACTTTGAACAGAGACTCTCAGTGACCTCTCATATGCAATGGTGCACTGAAAACTGCAAGATATTGCTGCTATCTCCAGTACCAGACTGGAAGGAGCCAGTCCCATAAAAGCTCATAACCACAGTCATCTTCAGAGCCACCCACAATAGGGCCCTTTTCCTACTCTGAGGTTGGAGTTGTAGCTGCAGTAGGTGGCAGATTTCAGTGACGAACCTCAGTGACAACCAATGCTGGAGATGTTGGTGCTTCACTAAGGAGGTCAAGTTCAAGTAGGAAAATTGCTCCTTGAACACCCTGTGTGGATATGGCCTCCTGCTGAGACCCTTCCTTCCCCTCCTCCTCCCTCTAACAGCTTGTCCTGCTCTGCATGGTCTCTGTTCATTCTCCCAGTCATGCTGGATTCCAAGAGGAAGGCCTAATAGTCCACTCATGTCTGGAAGCAACTGGTTTTTATATTTATTTATTTATTTAGAGATACAGCACTGAAACAGGCCCTTCGGCCCACCGAGTCTGTGCCGACCAACAACCACCCATTTTATACTAATCCTACATTAACCCCATATTCTCTACCACATCCCCACCATTCTCCTACCACCTACCTACACTAGGGGCAATTTACAATGGCCAATTTACCTATCAACCTGCAAGTCTTTGGCTGTGGGAGGAAACCGGAGAACCCGGCGGAAACACACGCAGACACAGGGAGAACTTGCAAACTCCGCACAGGCAGTACCCAGAACTGAACCCGGGTTGCTGGAGCTGTGAGGCTGCGGTGCTAATCACTGCGCCGCTGGTTTGGGCAGAAGTCTTGAAGTCAGCCAAGAAGTCCTTCAGCACTTGCTGCACCACGCCCTGTGCACTTTTGAAATTTGAAACAACTATGGAAAGCACCAAATTGTGCAGAATTGTAGCAATAGCCAAAAGAAATAAACTGGCATTGAACTAATAAGTAATTGATAATCCCTTTAAAAAATGCTGGTGAGAGTGACTTTCATGCTGCTTAACACATGTTCTGCTGGCAAGGTTAAGAGAAAACAACAGCCAGAGTGTGGAACTCCAAAATGGCAGTGCTGGTATCAAATGATTGATGTTACGATCTGCCTGCTCTGCATACTGCCACGTGTGCTAACCCCTTTAACAAGGTGGCCTCCGGTGCCCAATGGTAAGTCAAGATCTTTGTCTAAACCATGGAGTAAAAGCCTGCCCTTATGTTATCTCCCACTTTTCATGGGGCTCTATAGCCCTTGCATGTAGTTTCTGTTTTTAACCAACCATACCCTTGCAGCATACAAAGGACTGCTTACCTCATCTGTTCTGATTCCTAGTAAAACAAAACATAAGCAATTTCCAGTAAAATGGAACTTACACCCCTAACCTAATCCTTTACCTATTACAAGCTAAATGTTATACATACACACACACATGTATTTCTTAAGCATATTTCTAATTTCTAACAGATCCCTCCTGGAGATGGAGAAACTTCTTTCGACCTTCTATTCACTGTGCCAGTTCTAGATTATTGGTGCAGCCATTCAGTCAGCGTGTCAAGCACCTCAGATAGCATTACATTGCAATTAGGACTACCAGGATCAGGCATTGAGCAATTATTGGGCTGCTGATGCCATTCTTGCCTAGGGTGTTGACTTATATTGTAAGCTACTTTCCATCATTGATGGTCTCCTAATTTGTTAATTGCTTTTTCAATTCCAGCTTTATTTTGTTACATTCTAACTAGATGTTTCTGGGAAGTACTTACTTCTTTCAATGATTGGCCTTAAATTAAGAGACAGAGGTGGAATCGGATACCTGAATTTCACCACAGCTTCTACGGCCTCCTGTGTTTTTACAGGAAGTAAGTGGCATTTCCTATCTGAGTCATTTATAGGGATTAAAACCAAAGGTTGGCCTAGGTGTCTATCACTCACAAAGTTGGATAGTTGACTGTTTTCAATGTCAGTCAGCTTTTTTGTATCTAATTCAATAGGAAACTTCCATACATAGCGCAGGTGATAGTCCTGGAAAATTGATCCTTACTTTCCTTAGATTCATTAATTATCTCATTAATTTTGTCTTGGATTTCTTGGAAATCCTATATCATTTTAGATCCTTCTACGTTTTAATTCGATCTGAACCTCCCTCATTCATTTTGGTCAAAATTCCCTTCAGTTGTTCTTCGTAATGTTCCCACATAGCCTCACTTTCCTTTCACATGCTCTGTACCGTTTCTGTCACTTATTTTAACCTTATAACACTGCTCATCCTAGGGGTGGGTGCAAAATTCATCACTATCTTTTCCAGCATTCCTTTCCACAAAATCGTCAACTATTTGTTGTACCATTTTACTGTAGAATATCTCATAGATGTTGAATTGTCCTGTTTCTCCTACTACCCCCTTCCCCAATGTCATTTGCACTTGAAAGGCATAACAGTTTCTTAGGTTAATACAAAGGTAAAACAAAACATATATATGTATATATCTTGGGATTACACGGTAGCAGTATTCTAATTTTGCCCTCCCATTTTTCCCCAGAGGAACTTGGTGCAGCAATGGTGTTAGCACTAAAAGGATACCAAAAGGTGGAAGTGGACACCACGTCAGTTTTGGGATTATGGCCTGGGCTCCTGAAATGGAACACTAATTTTTTTTCATTACCAAGAAGGTCACTGAGGGCGCATTATTTCCTTAGTGGAGGGGTGGCAGGCATACAAGACTGCATATTGTCTCCTCTGGGAGACAGTTAGGTGCCTGAAAGCATCTCTATTAAATTTAGACATGGACAGAACTCTCTCCTGGGCCACAGAATAATAGTTCCTGCCAGGAAGTGCAAAATGGTGCACTGCCTGGAATTGACACTGCAGCCACCAGTCTCAGGCTAGTAACTGTCACATAGATGCAACAGAAGGAAATGTGGTGAAGAAAGGAAGAGAGATGCCATGAAGATGAGAGCTTATTACTCAACACTGGAGAGGTAGAACTAGAGAACATATGTTCAAACCAGGAAAATTTAACTTTAGGACTAAATACTGGAAATTCTTCATGCAAAGAATGACCAGATAGAGCAATGGCGAAAAGCCTTGGAATCATTTAATACACCCTTGGATGCTACAATACTAGAATGTTAACTCATCCATCCAGAGCGAACCTAAGATGGGCCAAGTGACTTTCTTCAGCTGTAATTATCTTGTGATTTTCAATGAATGGTGAGGGAATGAAACTCACCACCACCCCCCCCCCCCCCACAAACAACCTACGGCTTGCTTACTTTCTTGGAACATCAGTGCTCTGATATTTTTAGATACAGAGTCCTAAAATCAAAGTACAACAACAATTTGGAAATTTCTACCATCAACAACATGGTTTTGGGGAGAAATAAATGTCACAAGGCGAGTAAAGCCTCAAAATAGAAGTTGTAATTAGATGCTAACAAATACATCATGAGAAATTGGTTGGATCTGGCTTTTATTATAATTTTATCCAACTGAGATCCCTGATGACTCTAAGGATAAGTTATTTGCCCACTGTGGCAGTGAGCTATAGGTCAATGAAAGAAACAAAACTGCTGCAAATACTCAATAGGGCAGGCAAAATCTGTGGAGAGAATAGACAAGTTCACGCTTGGGTGCAGATCATGACTAATTTTGAAAAAGGACCCATCCACCTGAAACATCAACTTGTCAGTTCTCCTCATAGATGCTGCCTGACCTGCTCAGTGTTTCAAAAGTTTTTTACTTTTGTTCCAGATTTCCAGAAAATAAAACAGTATTTTGATTTTTGTTCTAAAATGCTGTATTGTAGATGCTGGAAATCTGAAATGCCTGGTTCCAGGGTCTCTCAGTTAGAATGGAAAGATCTTCACGTGCGTACAAACACACACACACACACACATCATGTGAGCACAGGCAGTATCACTACCCCTATTGTCCGGTAGCCCACTAAAATTTAATGGTAAGGTAACAAGATTAACCACCCATATAAAGTACTACTGGTGTAAATGGAACTTTGCTTCAATGAAAATTGGATAAAATAATTTTATCCTGCTTTGTCTTTACCCTAATGAAAAACATTATATTAGGCTTTCCATTAAAATATTGCAGAAATATCGTATACCATTTACAATGTATTAAAAAAACTTACATCTGAGGCATTATAAATTATGTCCACATTTATAATGAAAACAGTCTATGGAAACATAGCACACTGAATGTAATTATACGCTCCCACAAATCGGTGAGCTGTAGCAACTCGGTTATGTATCTCCAAATCAGTAAAAGATAACTGTAAGACTCATATCAGGAAGTTCTTTAAACAGACAGTAATCAACACTTGGAATGGACTTCCAGACAGGGTAGTGGAGGTGAAAACCCTGGAATCATTTAAGAAATAATCAGATGCAACAACAGAGGAAAGTGTAGGGTTGTTCTGGATGGAGGCATTTCTCATCTATAAGTACCTTGTACTCTTTTGAAATATCAAAACAAATTATCAAAAATTATGGATGGAATATATGTCTTAAAATAGAGACTACATTATATTTGTGCACCCTAATCTCTTCATCATCCACCCCCTAACGCCATTTTATCTTAAGACTATGCTTTGTCTTGACTTCCTGTATGCAACAGCATGGAAGACTGATTGGTAGAAATGAAGAATCATTTTGTTATTACAACCTTGAAAATAAATATGGCATTTTAGATCAGTGAAAATATCATTCAATTTTAATGGATTTCATATTGTTACGACCAGGTGAGGAGGGGGTCTCAGGCCCCCCCTCCCCACTTTTGCCCCTTCTCTGGTTTGACCGCAATAGGGTTTATCTTTTTTAACACAGTGATTTAACTTACCACCTCAGTGAGCACTTGCTCCCGTTCCCCTAATATAACTGCAAATGAACCAGACAGGTTTTCATGAGTTTAAACAAGAAAGATGTGAGTTTATTAACCTTATCACGCTAAACTGGTTAAAATTACTAAAATACGCTGTGCATCCACGCCTCACCTTCATACAAAAGCCACATACACATGCAAACAGAGTTAGGTGGTTGGAGTAGAGTCTGTTATAAATGGAATTCAAATACTGAATCTCAGTCCCAGAATTCTTAGATGAAATTGTAGTCCTGAAGTCCTCGGTGGGCCACATGCACGGTTCAGGCTTGCTTCTCGGGTTCCGGAAAGCAGAAGAGGGGCTTTATCCTTGTCCCTTAGTTGCTGACTATGTTGGGCTGTAGGTTTGAAGCTTAGTAGTTGCAGCTGAGGCTTCTCTGGGTCTTTTCTGGAAAGATGGAGAGAGCAGAGAGATTGCAGCTCCCTTGATGACTTACAGTTACAGACTGCCTTCTCAGTCACAATTCGCAATCTCCCAGAGTCGCATAAGCGGTCACATGACATGACCACCTCTGTGTTTGGATCAGAATCTTCTGGAATGATCTCTGAAATTCAAGGCTCTCCCCTCAGGCTGCCCAGACATACTTGGTGGGGTGGCTCTTTCAAAGTCAATGGGTGTCGATGGCTTTTGACAACCAACATTGACAAGGCTATATCAGATAATGGAATCAGCAAGCACCCCATTGTTCTGGCTAGGCTGCGTCAATCATGTCTGTCTCCAATCTAATCCTTTGGTTTTTTCATATGCAAATATTTGTGGCCATCTTGGCTGCTAGCTGTTCTATTTTAAAAGTGATTTGTAACAATTTCCAGTAAAAGTCTCAGGCAAAGTTCCACGAGGCAATTAATATTTTCCATTGGCATATGGGGCTTTCATCACAATATTCACTCCTCCAAATACTTAACTGAAAAATTATTAACTAAGGAGCAATAATAGATGCAAATACATTTTATTGTGACTTTTTAATAATGAAGAAAGTTTACATAGTCATGCAAAAGCACTTCAGTTTTTAATTTATCTATGTATATGTCAATTCAGGTTGCTGGTTAGCTAAACAGTGACTGCTATTCACCATGTTGATGTTGGTGGCAGTCCTAAATAATTTTCACAAATTGTCCTCCTAGTTGATCACATTAAAGCATATGTATATCTACTGGAAAATTTAAGACTACAGAAGGATATTGAATCCCACCTAACAATACAAACTTTTGTGTGTTACCAAAGAAATATGCTACAGTATTCTAAGCCACAATATAGCATAAACTACATTTCATAGCACAAGGGATTAATTAACATTCATAAAATAAGACAAAATGACAATCCCAAAAAATCAATTATCTACAATAAGTGAGCATGGAGATACATGGGCTAAAATAATCCAAATATGAGTAAGATTTCAAAAATTGAGATGAAAAAATATTGGCGGAAGTACTTAATAGTATGAATTGAACGACAAAAGTGCACAAGGCATGTAACAGAAGTTTCAACAAGGCAAGGACAGGGTAGAATTGTGTCAGCAGAGAAAAACAATCCAAACTGTTGCAGAAAGAAAGGAGACATGATATTCATGAGCATTGGGAGTCAGGGTCCTGAACAGCAATATATCAGTGAAGTGTGAATAGCCAGGTGAATGTGGAATTTAGCATCAGTGGAAGTGATTGGAAAGTAAGTGACCATCCATTGAGGTAGGAAGAGAATTCTGAACTGACAAAAAGTATTCAGTACTGTAATGCCAATGACATAACTCAGAAAATCAGAGTATGGAGCAATTCACTGCCAAAGAGGGGTAATAAATGCAGAATTTAAAAAAAAAAAACAGAAATGCTGTACTAAGACGGATTTTCATTGTCAGGGCAATCAAAATATTTCTTTTGTCGTGAGAAATGGTATGATGCATCCCTGGTGCCAAGGGAAGGAATAGCTAGAAGTCATAGTTAATGCTGAAACCAATGACACAGAAAGATATAGAAATGAAATCCTGCAAAGGGTGTTTCAGGAATTAGGAGACAGATTAAAGAGAAGGGCCTTCATAGAAGGAGGCCATTCATCCCATCATGCCTGTTTTCCCATAACCCTGCAAATTTGTACTCTTCAAGTTCAATTCTAATTGCCTTTTGACGATTCCAATGGAATCTGATTTCATCACCCTTGTCTCAAAAACCTTTCCCACCACTGACATTTGGCAGACTGACTCTACTATATTTTTTTAATTTTTACATTGAACTTAACTATATTGTTGCTGTTTCCTAACTGCTTCCTAACTCTTATGCTGAAAAGCATTTCCCACTTTGGCCACATGAATGATCTTTATTCCAGTCTATTTTGTGATATTGTTGCCCTGTTATTCTTACATATCTCTTTGAAAAGCTACAAATTCCCTCTTTATACTACCTCTGCTATTTTTGGCCCCTCAATGTACACTGGGAATTGTATGTTTTCCCTTACTGTTTTTTAACTCTTATTCTTATGGATTCTGCCTTAATACAACCCCCTAGATTATCCTTTTATTCTAACGCTGTATTAGAATCCTTTATTAATACTACCTTTTTTTCTCTATATATATCCCTGAAAGTGTTACAAACAGGAATATTAAATCTTGTTTTGAATTCTTTGTGCATCAGCATTTACATACATATCACTCAATTGTGACAATTTTTTGCCAATCTTGCCTTTTTTAATTCTTCATACTTCTCATCTGTTCCTTTATTACCTTCCTGCTTTTTTTGATTTTCTTTCCTACATCCTTTGCAACGTTTGCATCCCTTTCTGCTTCCTCATTGTTTTCTTTGCCCTCTCATTGCCTTAATAGTTTCAAACCCTTCCCCACAGGACCAATTTCACATCTAATTTTGGTTCCAGCCCAGATCAGCTGAAGTCCATCAATCCTAAACAATCTGTACCAATATCACAGGAATCTGAACCTTTATCGCCTATATCAGTTTTCAGCCACACAGCTTCTCCTACTATTCCAATATTAACTAATCAGTGGAACCACAAATAATCCTGATATTACTAACCTTTAGGAAGTAACAGAGAGGGTTGATGAAGCTAGTGCAGTAGATGTTGCATAAATGGATTTTCAAAAAGCATTTGATAAAGTACCACATAATAGACTAATTTGGAAAAATAGAAGCACATAATATTAAAGGGATGATGGCAACTTGGGAACGTAATTGGCTGTGGGATAAGAGGCAGAGAAGTGGTGAATGGATGTTTTTCTGATTGCAGAGTAGTATGCAGTGGGGTACCCCAGGAGTCACTACTAGGACCAATGTTTTCCTTGTTACTTATAAGTGGTTTGGACTTGGGTGTACAGAGTACTATTTTGAAGTTTGCCGATCATGCAAAATTTGGCAATGTAGTAAATGGTGAGCAGGATAATAGCAGATTTGAGGAGGACACAGACTGATGAAATGGGAAAATACAATTTAATGTGGTTAAGTGTTTAGCCACTACGTAGCAAACCCAACAAGAGAAGAGGTCTTGGCTTTAGGAAATGAAGCTGGTCAGATGGAGGCCGCTTTGATGGTAGTGATAATAATTCAGTTAGATTTAGCATAGTTATGGAAAAAGACAAAGACAGATCAAGAGTGAAAGTTTTGAATGAGGAAAAGGACAATTTTACTAAGCTGAGATGTGATTTGGCAAAAATGGACTGGAAACAGCTACATGAAGGTTAATCAATGTCATAGCAGTGGGAGACATTCACGAAGGAGACAGAGAAGGTTCAGAACAAATACATTCCCACAAAGAAAAAGGGTGCGACACCCAAATCTAGACCCAATCCCCACCCCCCAGATGTCAAAGAGCATGTAGAGTAAGACAAGCTTATGTCAAATACTGAAAGCTCTATACTGCAGAAAGCCTAAGAGTATAGAATGTGGAGGGACAAAATTAAAAAGGAAAGCAGAGAGGGGGCATGAAAAATATTTAGCAAGTCAAGCAAAACCCAAAGTTATTTCATAAATATATAAAGAGCAAGAGGATAATGAAGGAAAGAGTAGGGCCAATTAGAGATCAAAAAGATAACTTGTGTGCGGAGACAGAAGACATGGGCATGGTTCTTAATGAATGCTTTGCATCTGTCCTCACAAAAGAAGGGACAGGTGCGGACATTGTAGTTGATGATAAGGACTGTGTAATATTGTTTGGGATAATCAGAGAGAGAGAGAAAAAAAAAGTGGATAAATCGCTAGGTCTCGATGAAATGTATCCCATGCTGCTAGGAGAAGCGAGGATAGATATAGTGGAGGCTCTGACTATCATTTTCCAATCCTCTTTGGCTATAGGCGTGATGCCGGAGGACTGCTGACATTGTACCATTGTTTAAAAAGGGAGGAAGGGTAGACGGAGTAATTAAAGGCCAGTTAGCCTAACCTTGGTGGTGGACAAATTACTGGAAAAAATTCTGATGGGACTGTATAAATCGTCATTTAGAAAGGCACGAATTAATCAAGGACAGTCGGCATGGATTTTTAAGGGAAGGTCATGTCTGACTAACTTGATTGTATTTTTTGAGGCGGTTACAGGGAGGGTCGATATAGGTAGCATATTTGATGTAGTGTAACAAGGCTTTTGACAAGGTCCCATGTGGTCAGACAAGTAACAGCCCATGGGATCCAAGGGCAGGGAGCAAGTTGGATCTAAAATTGACTCATTGGCAGGAAGCAAAGGGTAATGTCAGTGTTGCTTTTGTGACTGGAAAGCTGTTTCCACTGGGGTTTCCTGGGCTGAGTACTAGGTCCCTTGCTTTTCATATATAACAATGATTTAGACTTAACTGTAGGGGGTATAATTAAAACATTTATAGATGATAACAAAATTGGTCATATGATTGCCAGCAAGGAAGAAGGTTATAGACTACAGGAATACATCAATTGCCTGGTCAGGTGGTTAGAAGTGTCGCAGGTGGAATTCAATCCAAAGAAGTGTGAGGTAGTGTATTTGAGGAAAGAAAACAAGGCAAGAGAATACCAATAAATGGTAGAATATTGAGATGAGTAGAGGAACAGAGGGACCTTGGATAGAGGAACAGAGGGACCTTGGAGTGCATGTCCATTGATCTCTGAAGGTAGCAGGACAGGTTAATAAGGTGGTTAAGAGGCATGTGGGATACTTTCCTTTATTAGCCGAGGCATAAAATATAAAAGCAGGGACGTTATGCTATAACTGTATAAAACATTAGTTAGGTCACAGCTAGACTACTGCACACAGTTTTAGGTACTGCATGACAGGAAGAATGTGATTGCACTAAAGAGGGTACAGAGGAGTTTAAGGAAGGTGTTGTCAGAAATTGAGAATTTTAGCTAGGAAGAAAGATTAGATAGGCTGGGATTGTTTTCTTTGGAACAGAGGAGGCTGAAGGGAGATTTAACTGAGGTGCATAAAGTTATGAGGGGCTTAGATAGAGTGGCTAGGAATGATGTTTTTCCCTTAAGTCAATAACCAGAGGGCATATATTTAAAGTAATTGGTAGAAGAATTAGTGGAGAGTGGAGGAGAACTTTTTTCGCCCAGAGGCTGGTGGAATCTGGAGCTCACTGCCTGAAAGGATGGTAGAGGCAGAAATCCTCATCGCATTTTTAAAAAAACTTGGATATGTGCTGGAAATGCTGTAACCTGAAGGGCTACAGACTAAGAGCTGGAAAATGGGATTAGGTTGGATAGCTCTTTCTCGGTTGGTACAGACACAATAGGCCTCCTCCTGTGCCATAAATTTTCCATGTTTCAATATGATGCACTTGGGGAGAAACAACATGGAGAAGCAGTATAATCTAAATGGTACTATTTTGAGGAGGGTTAGAGCAGAGGAATCTCAGGGCGCATATGTACATATCCTTGAAGGTGGCAGGACATGTTGACAAAGAACTGAAGAAAGCATTTGGGAAACTTGGTTTTGTAAATGGGGTATTAAATTACAGAAACAAGGAAGTTATGCTAAACCTTTACAAATCTGTAGTTAGGCCTCAACTGGAGTACTGCATAAAATTCTGGACACCCCACTCTAGGAAGTCAAAGCCTTGGAGAGGATACTGAAGAGATTTACTAGGATATTACCAGGGATGAGGGATTTCAGTTATGTGGAGAGATTGGAGGACTGGGTTTTTTCTCGTTGGAGGAAAAGGGAAATCAAAATAGTATTCAAAATCATGAAGGGTTTTGATAGTTTTTTCCTTACTTGCTCGGTTTCCTCTGGCAAGGAAACCAGAGATAATAGATTTAAAATAATTGGCAAAAGAACTAGAGGGAAAATGAGGAGAAATATTTTCACACGGGGATTATTATAATCTGGAACACATTACCTGAAAGGGTGGTGGAATCAGATTCCATAGGAACTTTCATAAGGCAACTGGGCATGTACTTGAAGAGAACTAATTTGCATAGCTATGGGAAAAGCACAGGGGAATGGAACCCCTCGAACTGTATCGTTAATATTCTCAATTGCTGTAAATGTAAAACTGTAATTGACATGACAATTGTGAAACGGAAGGGTTGGGAAGAAATTCATGACAGTATTGAAGGAAAGTGATCTCCCTTGCAATGTTTGTATTTTTTGGTGCTGTTTGGAAACTGTTTGGCAATGTAATTTTTACAGATTTTTATGAATAAAGTATATTTTGGAAATAAAAAAAAAAGAAAGCACAGGGGAATGGAACTAATTGAATAGCTCTTTCAAAGAGTCAGCACAGATGCACTGGGTCGAATGGCCTCCCTCTGTGCTGTATTATTCTATGATAAGATTCAAAGGCAAAGATGCTAGACTGAGAAATGACAAAGTCTAGTGCAACTAAAATAGCTAGATAGAAAAGTGAGCAAACAGGGCTCAATTTTACTGACCCCACCCCTCCAACATCAGGGGTCATGGCAGGGGGGGGGGCCGGGACATCCTTCCAGGAGAGGCCCGCCATAGACCTCGATGCCGGGAAGGTCCTGCCCCATCTTACTGGCATCGTTGAGGCCTTGGGGCATTCCCCCCCTCCCCCCCGCTGCTTGGCAAAAAACTAATTTACTTATGTTAATAAAGCTTATTGAATACAAATTAACCTACCTTTCAACGACAACCATCCCACGGCGATATTCCAGCCAGTTGCCAGAAGTCCCGCACCTTCATATCTCCGAGGTGGTACACTGTTGGGGGGGGGGTGGGGGGCGGGGGGGAGAGTGAAGTTTTCAGGGTGGTGGGGAGCAAGTGGGAAAACTATTATGATTGGCTGAGGGGATGGTTGGAAGGGGTTGAAGGGCAAAGATAATAAAATTTGGGGGTGAAAGAGGGAAATAAATATCTTGTTTGGTCATGAAGGGGGGAGGGTGGAAGAGGGGCCTCGGTCTTTAATTGACTGTTTAAATTTAAATTCCAAGTGCAGTGTTCTTAAAAAATTTAGATTAGCTGTCAGGGCTTGAACCCCTTTAAAAATGATGTGGCGCCTGCACGGTGGTGCTGGACACCATTGCCGGGGATGAAGTGCCCATCCCCTCTACGTCATCAGTGGTGGGCACTCTGCCCCTTCTATGTTTATGAGCTACTGCGCAAAATATCACAGTGGCTCCACGGTGGCTGAATGGCAGCGAGCTAATAAAATTCAGCCCAATGACGGAGCAGCAGTGGAGAATCTACAAATACAAGATGGATAAAATGCAAAATAGCTTTTTTTTAATTCGGTGAAACAGAGATGCATCAAAGGATGGAGTTATCTTAATAAAGAAATTAAAACTCAACTGAAACTTAAAAGTGAGTTGTATGATAAGCATGAAGAAAAGCATGAAGGCTATAAAAAGTATTGTGGGGGAAGTGAAAAGGGAGGTTAGAAGGGTTAAAAGTGAATATAAAAAAGCCAGTAAATATAAAAGGAAATAATAAGAACCACACAAGAGTCTAGGGGGAATCTAGTTAGGGAAGATGATGGTATGGCAGAGATATTAAATAAAAAGTTGGCATCAATTTTTATAAATGATGGTGAATAGAAGTGTACTAGGGAGGATGTGTAACATTTTTGAGCTAACTGTAGAAAAGGTTATTTGTCCTGAAAAACATTAGTAAAGCTCAAAATGGTTAAATTATTGGGTTCTGATGGAATGCCCCTGGGCTGTTGAAGGAAGTCGGACAACAGACAGTAGAAGGTCTGGCCATAACTTTTCAATTATCCTTAGATATGAATGATATTTATCTATCTGAATGCATGCAGCATTCGCAATAAGGTAGATGGTTTGAAGGCACAAATAGAGGTAAATGGGTATGTTTTAATTGCCATTACAGAGATGTGGTTACAAGGTGACCAACACTGGGAACTGAATATTCAGGGATAATCATCATTTAGGAATGATAGGCAAAAAGAAAAAGGATGTGGGGTAGCGCTCTTAATAAGGGACGAAATCAATAGGGCGGCGCAGTGGTTAGCACCGCTGCCTCACAGCTCCAGGGACCCGGGTTCAATTCTGGGTACTGCCTGTGCGGAGTTTGCAAGTTCTCCCTGTGACCGCGTGGGTTTTCGCAATGTGCTCCGGTTTCCTCCCACCGCCAAAGACTTGCAGGTGATAGGTAAATTGGCCATTGTAAATTACCCTCAGTGCAGGCAGGTGGTAGGGAATATGGGATTACCGTAGGTGTAGTATAAATGGGTGGTTCTTGGTCGGCACAGACTCAGTGGGCCGAAGGGCCTGTTTCAGTGCTGTATCTCTAAATAAATAAATAGATTAGTAAGAGAGGATCTTAGATCGAAGGATCAAGATGTAGAATCAGTTTGGGTGGAGCTAAGAAATAGCAAGGGGCAGCAAACATTGGTCAGAGTTGTTAATAGGCCACCAAACAGTAGTGGTAATATTGGACAGGGTATAAATCAGGAAATTAGAGGTACATACAATATGGGGAATACAGAAATAATGGGTGAATTCAATTTACATATAGACTAGGTAAATCTAATCAGCACTAATACTATGGAGGATGAGTTCCTGGAGTGAGTACAAGATGGGTTTCTGGAGCAGTACGTTGAAGAACCAACTAGGGATCGGGCTATGTTAGATTTAGTATTATGTATTGAGAAAGGGCTAATTAATAACCTTGCTGTAAAGGAGCCTTTGGGAAATAGTGACCATAATATGATAGAATTTTACATTAAGTTTGAAAGTGATATAGTTCATTCTAAAACTAGGGTGTTAAATCTGAATAATGGAAACTATGAAAGTATGTGGGGCAAGTTGTCTATGGTGGTTGGGAAAATACACTAAAAGATTTGATGGTAGACAGGCAATGGCTAATATTTAAAGTAGTATTACATGGTCTGCAACAAATCTACATTCCTCCCAAGGCACAAAAACCCAACAGGAAAGAAGAATTAATCATGGCTAACAAAAGAAGTTAAATATTGCATTAGATCAAAGGAAGTAATTTAGAATACAGCAAAACATGACCAAGAAACTGATAAAGGGAAAATAAATATGAATGCAAGCGAGCAAGAAACATAAAGGCAGGCCGTAAAAGCTTCTTTAAGTATGTGAAAAGGAAAAGATTAGTAAGGTCAAATGTGGGTCCATAACAGATGGAGACAGGAGAATTTATAATGGAGAACAGGGAAAAGGCAGAGAAACAAAACAGTTACTTTGTGTCTGTCTTCAAGGAGGAAGATATAGAAAATCTCCCAGAAATACTAGGGAACCAAGGGACTCATGAAAATGAGGAACTGAAAGAAATTAGTATTAATAAAGACGTAGTACTCAAACAATTGAAGGTTGATAAATCCCCTGGATCAGATGAGCTACATCCCAGCGTGTTGAAGGAGATGGCTAAAGATATAGTGGATGCATTGGTGGTTATCTTTCAAAATTCTAGAGATTCTGGAAAGCTTCCTGCAGACTGGAAAGTAGCAAATGTAACCCCACTATTTAAGAAAGAAGGGAGAGAGAAAAGAGAACTACAGACCTGTTAATTTAGTGTCAGTAGGAGGAAAAATGCTAGAATCCATTATAGAGGATGTGATAACTGTACACTTGGAAAATAATGATATGATTGGGCAGAGTCAACATGGATTTATGAAAGGGAAATCATGTTTGACAAACCTATTGGAGTTTTTGAGCATGTTACTTGTAGCATAGATAAAGAAGAACCAGTGGATGTGGTGTGTTTGCATTTTCAGAAGGCTTTTGATAAGGTCCTTCACAGCAGGTTAGTAAACAAAATTACAGCACATGGGATTAGGGGTAATATACTGGTATGGATGGAGAATTGGTTAACAGACAGAAAACAGAGTAGGAATAAATGCGTCATTCTCAGGATAGCAGGCTGTTACTAGCGGGGTACTAAAAGGATCAGTGCTGGGGCCACAGCTGTTCACAATCTATACAAATAAGTTGGATGTAGGGACCAAATATAATATTTCCAATTTTGCGGATGACACAAACCTGGGTGGGAATGTATGTTGTGAGGAGGATGCAAGGAGGCTTCAAGGGGACTTGGACAGGCTAAGTGAATAAGCAAGAACATGGCAGATGGAATATAATGTGAATAAGTGTGAAGTTATCCAATTTGGTAGAAAAAAACAGAAATGCAGAGTATTTCTTAAATGGTGAGAGGTTGGGAAGTTGATGTCCAAAGGGACCTGGGTGCCTGGTTCATGAGTCACTAAAAGCTAGCATGCAGGTGCAGTAAGCAATTAGGAAGGCAAATGGTATGTTGGCCTTCATCACAAAGGGTTTTGAGTAGAGATGTAAAGAAGTCTTGGTGCAATTGTATAGAGCCTTGGGGGAAAAGATTCAGGAAACAGGACCTATATTCTCCAGAGTTTCGAAGAATGAGAGGTGATCTCATTGAAACTTACAAAATTCTTACAGGGCATGACAGGGTGGATGTAGCTAGGATGTTTCCCCTGGCTGGTGAGTCTAAACTAGGGGACATAATCTCAGAATAAGGTTTAGGCTATTTAAGACTAAGATGAGCAGGAATTTCTTCACTCTGGTGAATCTTTGGAATTCTCTATCCCAGAGGGTTGTGGAAGCTCAATTATTGAGCATGCTTAAGACAGAAATTGATAGATATCTGGATACTAATGACATCAAAGGATATGAGGATAGCGCAGGAAAGTGGGGTTGAGGTAGATGATCAGCCATGATCTAATTGAATGGCAAAGCAGGCTCGATGGGCTGAATGCCCTATTCCTGTTCCTACTTGAAAATCTCACACCACACTTATACATTACACAGTCCTTTTTGATGACTAAATCCTTTGTGGTTAAAAGTCCAAAACTCCTCCCAGTTGCAATGGGTTGGATCTCCCAAACTGTTCAAAAATCAATATTATCATTTCTGCCTTCTCTGAGCACTTCCAACCTGAACATCTATGGAGAACGTGATTTCCAGTGATTCCATAGGTCCTGTCGTCCTCCACAAGCTTCAACTTTCAAAAACAGGTTCAAGTTTTCACAGTCTTTCACTGTATATCTTCTAGTAGTGCATCTAGGAGTGCATGCTTCTCCTGTATGTCGTCCCATCGAAGTCCTCATCTGGGTCCACTGTATCAGAACTCTGGGACCTTGCTCTCCAATGAGCTGACAAATGAACCATCCTTTACCCTTAGCCTAGCTGCAGCTTGCT
Organism: Heterodontus francisci; assembly: GCF_036365525.1. Classification (NCBI taxonomy): domain Eukaryota; kingdom Metazoa; phylum Chordata; class Chondrichthyes; order Heterodontiformes; family Heterodontidae; genus Heterodontus; species Heterodontus francisci. The sequence continues at coordinate 66,623,326 of NC_090383.1, read as the reverse complement.
TATGCCTGCTGACCCACCACATGCTAATTGCAACTCCATATAGCCTCCAAGGTACATGTAGTGTCAACATCTGAGCTGGTGTCTGCGTGTTGGATCAAGTGACGGGATCTCTTCATCATTGCTTATTGTTGCTCTCTCTCCTCCTCCTGGGGCTGCTGTCGTCAGGCAGGTGACTGAAAGCAGAAAATCAGAAGGGAAGTTTGGGGTGGACAGTAAGAGGTCTGTGGTCACACCATCTGCAGCTTGCTTATGCTGTGGCATAGCAGGATGAAGGCTAGCCAAAAATTGAGGATCATAAGGTAGGAACATACCATCATCTTCAATGTTCTCAGGGACACCAAATGCCACTGGTTCTGTTGCAGCTGGCCCCAAGTTGCAGAGAGCCATATTCTCCTTAGGGCTCAGGATATGCAGACACTAGTCCTGCTTTGCTCCCTTCTATTGTGTGCTACCTTGTCCTCCAAGAGAGAGGGCCGAATATCAGTGATCGTGTAGCACTGTGTTTGGGTGATGTGCCCAGCATAGCTAATTGTGGAGGTAGCCGGAATTGGGTGTGACACTGGCAGTATTGGTAGGTGTGTGAGGGTGAGGTGGAGTATCTGGCATGAGTCCTGAGTGCCAGGGACTGGTGCTGGGTAAGTGATGGGGGTGTAGTGAATTGAGCAGCACAAGCTGCCTGGTGGAGTGATGGTTAGATGTTGTCATGTGAAGATGCATTCACTGACCTTGATCACCTGTATGAGACCATTAGACTTCTTGTAGGTCCTCAGGTCGGACACCACTGGCCACTGCTCCTGATCCCTTCTGAGGGTGGGCCTTGAGGGCCTCTTGCCCTCCCACAGAACCATGACATCCATCCTTCTGTCCACCTCCACCACTCTGGCCTCGAGTGCCGCATCCGTGACCCTCGAATCCTTTCTCAGGCCTGATGTTCCATTTTCCTTGCTTAGAATTGTAGCAATACTATTCAGCAGCAGCCTCCTATAATTCATTCCAGATTCCCTTTAAACAAGACAGACTCGTTAAGAGAAGGCTGGCTGCATAAGGTGCTATTAGAACACAACGCTCAGCTCCTTGCTGAGCGCAGAGGCAGTCAGCAACATGGCAGACGCTCGGCCCTATGATACAATCAGGTAAATGCCTACCCCCACCTCAACTGGCGCAGGAAGGACACAAACTGTGACCCCATGCACGTATGATGGTGGATCAATTTTTCGCTCTGCATCTTTTAGAAGGACCAATGAATAAATATTTGAAACTAAAATTGTTACAGGACTGTAGGGAGAATACAGGGCAATGGGATTAGTTTTGGGTTGCTCTAGGAAAACACCAATACAGAAATAGACTGACTTGCCTTCTTCAATGTTATAATCTGGTCTCTTAAAATTGGGATAATACAATAATGAACAGACAGAATTAAGCCAGACATGTGCACTAGCTAAAGTCAAGTATGTTTGGAGAAATATAAAGCCAGTGAGGGCCCCTCAATGTAGAACTATAAATTAAGTGTGCAAGAAGCTTTTTAAGAAGTTATGCAGGTAGATGTTCCTGTTTCCATATTCAGATGGCATGGAAAACAGACTGCCAGGAATGAGCCATTCTTACAAATTCAAAGCAGTCTGTAGAAAATTTGCCTTGCAAACAGAAAATCATAAGGTATGGTCTGCAATTTTTAACAGTTTTCAGCTGATACAATCTTAGTTTTGGTCATACTTAGCAGAGTTCTACAGATATTTTATCTACATCCAGCGAGCAGTACATTTCTGCCCAGACATTCAGCAGTGAATAAATCTAGGTTACATCTTAAAATAAATGTATTTCCCAATAGACATTGGATGAGCACAGAAGCCTCGCCCACTCAAAGGTAGTAGCCACTCAGGCATTAGCTGGAAACAATGACATCATTTCCTTTACATCACTGTTTATACTCAGTTGTTTACATGTTCAAAGATCAAGTCTCATCACATTCTGAGGCCACTGTCATACTGTATCACAGGACTGGGTACCAACATGTCTCAGAGACCCATTCCAAAGAATGATCAGGCATTCTTACTACTCATCAAATATGTTGTAAGGATTATGATTATATACATTACACCCACTCATAACAAAACAGGTTAAATTAATTACAAATAACAAGCTTTTATTTTTCTTTACTGATACCAATAACAAATGAAAGTAATTCACTTCAAACAATAAATACACTTCAAAGGACCTTTACTCACTATAAAATTTTAAAGGCATATTAAAAAAGCCTAAATTCTGATTAAGAGCTGTAGCCTAAAATGTTAACTTATCTGTTCTCTACACAGACGCTAACTGAACAGCTCAATCTTAGATTCTACATAGTACATACGCAAAGTATTGCTCCTCATTTATCATGAAAAGAAATGGTGAGACAATTCATTTGCACAAGGGTGCTTATTGAAGCACTTCAAGAATATTCTTAAACAGGTGAAGGAACCCACAGGGGGAAAGGCAATATTGGATTTACAATTCTCAAATTTAAAACTCTCAGCCTTAAGTCGCGGGCTACGTTAGGAAGATTAAACTCTCCATGATTAGAGTTTAGGCCTTAGCATTAATCTCTTTTATGACCTCCCACAGCAGTACATTCACCTCCATTTTATTTAGTGGTGGCCTGTAACATTTTCCTACCACAAACCTTTTTTTCCCTTTTCTGTCTTCTAGGTTCACCCAATAAGCCTGTTAATTTCCAGTCCTCCCTCTCAGTAACATATAAAAATTTCTAGACTCGCCTGTTTCTTCCACCAAACTCCTGACCAGGTTCCTGCTCAGCTCTAACAGTTTTTCATGCTTCCCTCTCCACTTAGTTATTCTACCCAAGTTATTCATACATTCTCTATGTCGCATATGTACCTTTTAGTTCTCTAATTTCCTAAATGGATGAGGATGGTATATTATCTAGATTTTACATTGGTGGAAGAATTCTTGCTGTGATCATTATTCTATGAACATCATTCACTCTAGAAGAAACATAGCCCTCAAAAATATTGGAAGGTATTATCAATCATAAAAATGTTCTTATTTTCAGCATATATTTTGAAAAATAACAGGGATGCAACTGGTGCAGAATTTTCGACTTTGTATCAGAAGTCAGAATGAAATATTCTCAGGTGATCATGAGATTAATTTGCTAGATCCTTTTCCAAACCCCTACTAACCCTGATTCATTCCATCTTCGCTGCCTTCGGAGAATACTTGGCATCAGGTGGCAGGACCGTATCTCCAACACAGAAGTCCTTGAAGCGGCCAACATCCCCAGCTTATACACACTACTGAGTCAGCGGCGCTTGAGATGGCTTGGCCATGTGAGCCGCATGGAAGATGGCGGGATCCCCAAAGACACATTGTACAGCGAGCTCGCCACTGTTATCAGACCCACCGGCCGTCCATGTCTCCGCTATAAAGACGTCTGCAAACGCGACATGAAATCGTGTGACATTGATCACGAGTCGTGGGAGTCAGTTGCCAGCATTCGCCAGAGCTGGCGGGCAGCCATAAAGACAGGGCTAAATTGTGGCGAGTCGAAGAGACTTAGTAGTTGGCAGGAAAAAAGGCAGAGGCGCAAGGGGAGAGCCAACTGTGCAACAGCCCCGACAAACAAATTTCTCTGCAGCACCTGTGGAAGAGCCTGTCACTCCAGAATTGGCCTTTATAGCCACTCCAGGCGCTGCTTCACAAACCACTGACCACCTCCAGGCACGTATCCATTGTCTCTCGAGATAAGGAGGCCCAAAAGAAAGAACTAACCCTGATTAGATATGAAATTAAAACACCTTCCTACTACTTGAAAAATATTTTTTCAATTATCATATATAACATTCCTGCATTGTTGGAGCAAGATAACTGTAACTGGCAACAGAGTGACATGGACAGAGTGACCATCTTTGACACCAAGTATTGAAGATTCTGCAAAGACCAAAATCTATTCATCCACGTGGACCTCAAAATGGAAGTATAAAATTTTTCCCTCCTGATCATATAAAAGCTCATTGATAGGAAACTTACTAACGCATCCTTTTAAAAAATTTCATCAAAAGGCAATGTTGTCTTTCTTTCTGAGCACAGGATGCACCATGGGAAGCTGTGAAATTTGATAAACCTAATAATTTATAGCTAACACGAGAAAGAATCATGCAAGCTGTCATTTTGTCAGAAGATTCCAATTGACTCACTAATAATCTTCTGGGATTGGAATCTGTTATCCCTGCCCAATCTTACCTACATGTGATTCTATGTGGTCCAGCAGCGGTGAATGGCTGAGCCTGTTGTCCACTATATCTGTTCAAGTCTACGTTCCTTTGATTTAAGCGACCAGAGACGAGGGCTGTACCAGGGAAATGACCAGGGCGAGAGAGTAATGGTTTTAGTGGGGACTGTGGCATCAAAGGTGGAGGTGAGGGTGTGGTTGAGAAAATTAGCAGCTGCAGAAATGTTGTGGTGAGCAGAGGTCAAAGATTTGATGGTTGGGATTCTGAAATTACACTTTCAGCCCCATAACCCTCCGAGCTATCTGTGCTCATCTAATTCTGGCCTCTTTAGAATACCCAATTTGAATTGCTCCACCATTGGTGGCTGTGCCTTCAGCTGCCTAGGTCCTAAGCACTGGAATTCCATACCTAAATCTCTCCCCCTCTCTTTTTTCCTTTAAGGTGCTCCTCAAAACCTCCCTCTTTGACCAAGGTTTTGGCCATCTGCACTAATATTGCTTTTTGTTTCTTGATGTCAAATTTTGCTTACAGCATTCTTGTGAAGTGCCTTAGTATGTTCTATTACATTAAAGGCACTATAGATAAAAGTTGCTGTTGTTTTCATAGGTGAATGGGGGATTGTTTTTTTCCATGGGTGGACACAAGAGGTAGGGTTGGGACATGGAAGGAGGTGGATGGAAAGTGATACAAGGAAGTGGTCAGAGATGGCTTTATCTGTGATGGATACGATGGGAGTTGCGAGGCCACGTGAGATGACAAGGTCAAGGGAATGATTGTGAATACGGGTTGGAGAGTTTTCGTGGAGGGAGAGATTATAGGAGGATAAGAGGGCAGTGAACTCAGGAGAGCATGTTGAGATGAGTTGAGTAGAGGTTGAAATCACTGAGGATGAGACCTATTTCCATCCATAGTCCCAACTACAATTCATCTTGTCTGCAGAAAAACTCTTCCAGCTCTGAACAGGTCAATGTTCCTTTGGTTTAAAGATATAACAATCATTATATTAATAAGGTTTGAGGTGGGAAGGATGGAACATGAAAAATACCTCCCAGGAGTCTAATGTGATGCCCTAAAAACAGAACATTAATATATAAATAATAATTTGTTAACTCCTGCATATTTAAAAGGCAGGAAGATCAGCACAGGTTCATTCTTGTTCATGAAAGGACACTTGAGAAGAGGACAGTCACATGACTACACAAATACAGTTGACCAACACACTCAATTACAGTAATTTAGGTTTGTTCCTTCACTTCCGTATATACCCTTGGTGTTTATTTTTCAGGTATTCATTTACAGCCAAAATGTAATCATTTTAAGGTTTTAAGAAAATAGGTGACTTATCTAATATTGTTAATACTAATTCCTGAATTATTTGCTACTTGAAACAACATATTTTGTACTAACAGTTTTGACATAAGTGGATTTCTTCTTTCTTTATTGGGTATTCTTATTTAACAACCAAGTGTTCTGCAAAGATACTTGCTGGTCTTGTAGAAAGCTTTCAAGAAAGCGTCCACGAATGTAATTGAAGGAACACTCAAAGGGACGTGCATCTCTAACCAATACCAGGTCCGTTATTTACATTGCAGTGGACTTAGTGCTTTTCCCTCCAGCTTCTCTTTGTCTCCTTTTGCCCTACAACTTGAAGTTTCAGAAAATTTGGAATTAGTCTTCTTTGGCCTCCTTATCTCGAGAGACAATGGGTAAGCGCCTGGAGGTGGTCAGTGGTGTGTGGAGCAGCGCCTGGAGTGGCTATAAAGGCCAATTCTAGAGTGACAGGCTCTTCCACAGGTGCTGCAGAAAAATTTGATTGTTGGGGCTGTTACACAGTTGGCTCTTCCCTTGCGCCTCTGTCTTTTTTCCTGCCAACTGCTAAGTCTCTTCGACTCGCCACACTTTAGCCCCGCCTTTATGGCTGTCCGCCAGCTCTGGCGAACGCTGGCAACTGACTCCCACGACTCATGATCAATGTCACAGGATTTCATGTCGCGTTTGCAGACGTCTTTAAAGTGGAGACATGGACAGCCGATGGGTCTGATACCAGTGGCGAGCTCGCTGTACAATGTCTCTTTGGGGATCCCGCCATCTTCCATGCGGCTCACATGGCCAAGCCATCTCAAGCGCCGCTGACTCAGTAGTGTGTATAAGCTGGGGATGTTGGCCGCCTCGAGGACTTCTGTGTTGGAGATACGGTCCTGCCACCTGATGCCAAGTATTCTCCGGAGGCAGCGAAGATGGAATGAATTGAGACGTCGCTCTTGGCTGACATACGTTGTCCAGGCCTCGCTGCCATAGAGCAAGGTACTGAGGACACAGGCTTGATACACTCGGACTTTTGTGCTCCGTGTCAGTGCGCCATTTTCCCACACTCTCCTGGCCAGTCTGGACACAGCAGCGGAAGCCTTTTCCATGCGCCTGTTGATTTCTTCATCCAGAGACAGGCCACTGGTGATAGTTGAGCCTAGGTAGGTGAACTCTTGAACCACTTCTAGAGCGTGGTCGCCAATATTGATGGATGGAGCATTTCTGACGTCCTGCCCCATGATGTTCGTTTTCTTGAGGCTGATGGTTAGGCCAAATTCATTGCAGGCTGCCGCAAACCTGTCGATGAGATTCTGCAGGCACTCTTCAGTGTGAGATGTTAAAGCAGCATCGTCAGCAAAGAGGAGTTCCCTGATGAGGACTTTCCGTACTTTGGACTTTGCTCTTAGACGGGCAAGGTTGAACAACCTGCCCCCTGATCTTGTGTGGAGGAAAATTCCTTCTTCCGAGGACTTGAATGCACGTGAAAGCAGTAGGGAGAAGAAAATCCCAAAAAGTGTGGGTGCAAGAACACAGCCCTGTTTCACGCCACTCAGGATAGGAAAGGGGTCTGATGAGGAGCCACCATGTTGAATTGTGCCTTTCATATTGTCATGGAATGAGGTGATGATACTTATTAGCTTTGGCGGGCATCCAATCTTTTCTCGTAGTCTGAAGAGACAAGTATCAATTTACTAAATGGGGCTAAGGTGGATAGTCTCCAGCCTCACTTAAACTCATTATTATCTGAAAGATATATAATCTGTCTAGATTTTACTTGTGCACCATCCAATCCCAAAGAAATAAATCTTGAATTCTATATTTCTGCAGCTGCAGTAACAAATCTGAATTATGTCCTACAGTAGTGTAACCAGCAGGTCATAAAAATTAGAGCAAAATACTGCGGATGCTAGAACTCTGAAATGAGAGTAGAAAGTGCTGGAAATACTCAGCAGGTCTGGCAGCATCTATGGAGAGAGAAGCAGAGTTAACATTTCAGGTCTGTGATCTTTCATCAGAATTGGTAAAGGTTAGAAATGTAACAGTCTTTAAGCAAGTGAAAGGGAGGGGAAGAAGAGCAAAATGGAAGGTCTGTGATAGGGTAGAGGGCAGGAGAGATTAAAAGACAGAGATGTCATGGAACAAAAGGCAAATGGAGTGCTAAACGGTTGTAGTAAAAGACAAAGTATTTGTCTAGAGAGTGCTAATGACAGGAGAATGGACAGCTCTGTCCGAAAGCAAAAACATGAACAAGTTGAAGACTAGCGCATGGATAAAAATAAAACATATTAAAAAAAATTAAAAATGAATAAATAGAAAATAAAAAATAATGGGGCCCATGGTCTGAAATTATAGAACCCAATATTGAGTCGAGAAGGCTGTAGAATGCCTAACCGGAAGATGAGGTGCTATTCCTAGAGTTTGCATTGAGCTTCCCTGGAACACTGCAGCAAGCTGAGGACAGAAATGTGGGCACAAGAGAAGGGTTGTGAATTAAAATGGCAAGCAACTGGAAGCTCAGGGTTATGCTTGTGGACCGATTGGAAGTGTTCCGCAAAGCGGTCACCCTATCTGCGTTTGGTCTCCCCAATGTAGAGGCGACTGCACTGTGAGCAGTGAATACAGTACACAAAATTGAAAGAAGTAAACTGCTGCTTCACCCAGACGTAGTGTCTGGGGCCTTGGATGGTAAGGAGCGAGGAGGTAAAAGGGCAAGTATTACACCTCTTGTGATTGCATGGGAAGGGACTGTGGAAAGGGGACTAAGTGTTCGGGCTAATGGAAGAGTGGGCCAGGGTGTCACTGAGGGAACGGTCCCTTCGGAATGCTGACAGAGGAGGGGAGGGGAAATGTGTTTGGTAGTGGTGTCATGCTGGAGGTGGCGGAAAGGTGGAGGTTGATCCTTTGGATGTGGAGGCTGGTGGGGTGGAAAGTGAGGGCATGGGGAACCCTATCGTGGTTCTGGGAAGGAGTTTTGTGCAGAAGTGTGGGAAATGGGCTGGACATGGTCCAGGGTCATGTCAACCACAGCGCGGGGGAATCCTCGGTTGAGGAGAAAGGAAGACATAACAGAAGTGGAAGGTTGCATCATCAGAACAGATGCATCTGAGACAAAAACACTGGGAGAATGGAATCCTTACAGGAGACAGGACTTGAAGAGTGTAGTTGAGGCAGCTGTGAGAGTCATCAAAATTAACTTCTGTGCTTTCCAATTCACGATTTGAACTATTTTGTAGCATTAAATGTGAGGAAACCCCCCACAAAATACTTGCAAATGACTACTGCACTTCTTTCTTCGGATTAGAAACTACGGTGTATTCATTGAGCAATATAAACACAAAATACTCTGAACAGTCACTCTCGAATATTGAATCAGGAACCGCTCCTTACAATAGACGAGGATCCCCGTTATATTTTTTTAAATAATTATATTAATGATGTTTTCCTGTAAAATTCCCATCTCCCGTCCTGCCGCCCACGCCCGGAAAAAACAAGTCGAGTCAACCCCGATTTCAGGAAATACCGAAGTGCAGGGAGAGAAATATACGAAACAAGCCGGAGATTCTTCCATTCGTCTTTCCCTCTCCTCTAGAGAATTTAAATGAGTTTTAGCTTCTTCGTGTGATAGTGACTAAATCCTTTCTGCACTGAACCTGCCCCATGAGGTGAGTGGCTCGAGCCAGGCCCCGCGGAAAGCGCTCGAGCCGCAGCCGCTTCACCCGCTCCCTCCGCCGCATGCAGCAGCGTTTATCCCTCCGCCTGCGAGCTGGGCGCCATCGCTGGAGGAGAGGATCCCGTGGCTTGGTGTAGCTTCTCGCCAGCTACAGCGCACTGCAGCCTCCGTCCAGGGACCGGCCTGGCCTGGGTAAGTGTCGGAGGTGGGGCGGGTACATTTTGTTGCTGTTGGATGGGATGGAGTGAGGTGACGCTGTTTGTTGTCCCCGCCTCTCCCGCCCGCCTGGTGCCTGTGTCAGCGCGCAGTCAATCAGTGCTCCTGCTTTTGCTTCACGGTGCGGATTGTCCCAGCCTCGTCTCCCATTCCTGCAGCTGCACAATACTCGCTTCTCTCCGGGTAAAGGTATGCATTCTTCACCGGGCAAGGACCATGATTGGGGAAATAGGTCGCACCTAAAGCCCTCATTTAATATTTAAATATGCGGATAATTCTGATTGCATGGCAGGCAAAGACATCGATTCTGATTCATTTAAAAATATGAATCTGAAGGTGAAATGGAGAGGAGCCTGAGGTGGGAATATTCGCGGTGTCTTACCATCCTCAGTGGCTCTGATGCTTTTAAGTGGAGCAGATGGATTTGTTTAATATGTAATCAACCCCAGTTTGGGTTTGAAGGTTTGTTCACTTCCTTTTTTTCGGTTTGGGATTTGCCGTTGATATTTGTTCAAGTTTGAGTCCTGTGAAAGCCCAGCGTTTGTTTTTTTTTCTCCACATTAATCTAACGGTACAGATGCAAATAGGCGTGGCCGTGCGGATCTCATGCTGCGACCAGAACAAGAGCTGTTGAATGCGCGGAAAACAGAGCTTTAGTTTTAATTCTCTGATTGCAGTTGTCAGATAAATGTGGTTTCGATCGAGAATCTGAACGGTTTTGTTTTTTCCCGTAATCTTGTATTAATTTTTTAAAAAGTACCAGACGTTAAGAACAAGCTTTTTCAGATGTGATGGAGAATTTTTTCCTAAATTGCCCTTGACTGTTAATTTTCCGTTTAGACAGGTAAAAGTGACATTAAAGGTAAGTGGCAGAGTAAAGCGTGGATACTTGCGCATTTTGTCATAGTGAATGGGTAATTAGGTGGGGGTGGGAGTGGTGGTTAACGCGATGCTTTATTATAGATCGCATTGCTGCAACCGAATGCGGTGCTTGTGTCCAGCCTGCAGCTGCATTCAATATTAATCTTCACTGTACAGATAGATTATCAGGGGTGGGGTTAGATGCGGAATGGGGAATTAAAATGTATATAGATTTGCAATTGGACAACGAGTTTGAGATAACATTTAGAGAATGCAGAGTAATTATCCTGTTGATTGTATAAGTAGTCCATTTCCAATGGCGTGCACAGAGGGGCGGTAAAGACATCCTGGTTTTTCGCATCCCAGCCCATTCCCCAATAATCAAGGTAAACCGTGCGGCCCACCTAACACTTTTCGGCATATACAGCTTGCATGTGAGATTTCACTTACCAAGCTCTTGCACAGTTCTGAGATTGTTGGACTTCAGAAATCGGGCTGTTGAATAAATTATGCGAACGTGTTCTTGACATAAATTCGATCCTTTGGACCTAGAGGTCCATTAACACGGATTACATTTTGGGCGGCTTCAGGAGAGCAGTTCATACAAGAAGCATGTAGTCTTTTTAAAAAATGCTATACTGAACTGCACCGTTGCAGTGAACAACCGAATTAATGTTGTAATTATTAACCTGTTCGCTCACTGACAGTTGAGTTATATGGCGTGTAGTTCATGCGTTAGAAGCGAGGCTTAAAATGCAGGAATTCTAAAATTCCAAAAGACCCTTCAGTGGCCTTGTGTATAGACTGCTGTTACTGCGTGACTCATGAAACAATGCAACGTCAAGTTCAATGACAATCTTTCGATCCACTCTCCGCTCCAGAAAAATGTTATTCCTGAAAATATAGTGGTTGCCCTGAACATAATTGTTACCAACCCCAGAGACCGCTATTTTATTGCTATTGCACTAGTGGACTAAATATAATTCAAAAATGTTGTCTATCAACGGGGATATAATTATAATTCATTGGGGAATTTCTTGGTCATCCCATATAGCTTTTAGATATGACCAATTACAAAGTGTTTGGTATACCTTGCAATATGGTAATGTGAAACTAAATTTGCTATTTCCTTTGCAAGTCCCCTTCCAACTGTAAATTCTACTCAGCCCTGTGCCCACCGTTCTCTCTCTCTCTCTCCCCTCCCCCCGTGTATTGATCTGATATCTTTATAGGTCAATATATTGATGCCTTTCTTTTGATCATCAGATTCGCTCTGCAGTTAATCAGCACTCTCTTGGATATCATGTTTCGCGACCTACTTCCCCAAGCTACAACTAGCTTTGAATGCATCATCTAAATTATAGTGATTCAGTAATTAAGCATAATTAACACTATGCAATATCTGATCACTATTTTAAGAGATTTGTGGATGGACATCTTGAAGATCTCATCTGGATAAATTGAGACCCATCATCTGATGCTATTGATGCAGTTTTTATTACAGTTTAACAGATCCAATTGGCTTAATGTGCACTATTGTAATTGGCTATGATTTTATTTGAAAATGGCCAATATGATTCGAAGTACTCCATTATAAACAACATTAATTTCATTTCGAAGTAAAATTAGTGACAAATATGTTAATATATTTTAAAATTTGAATCTAGTGCTGCAAAACCATTTGATTTTACAAGTTGTGTAACAAAGCAAAGTATGGTTGAACTTTTCATATCTTGTAACTTTCATTCATGTAGGAGTGGAAATATTTCTTCTGTGCCCAGTTATCCAAGCATTATATACTATACTCTCCGTTCAGAGAATGCTGCACGTTAGAATGTATTTCAAGGACATAACGTATTGGGCTTGAGGTGACATGGATATACTGCTGAAGCTTTACTCATGTTTAGTGATATCATCTCAATTTTTGTGCCTTGTTGCTGCCTTGCAACACATTCCCATATATGTGTTACATAATGCATTTCTAAATAGTCTGCTTTGGTGCACTAAGTAATTATGCTGCAGGAAAATTGATATATTCCCCTCCTGCTCCAGTATTGATTCCATTGAAAGTTTAGTGCATCAAAACTCTCTAAATTGTCAATCTTCATAACTTCTACTGAGTGAAGGAGATTTATATGCCATCATCAATATTAAATATGCATTTCAATGTGTAGTTTCTTGGAAGATTTGAAAAAAATCCTATAATGGAATATCGGATTATTTTTTAGTTTACAAAAAGCAATCTGATTACATTATTTTGTCAATTGTGTGGTATTTTAAAGTAATGGATGATTAAACTTTATTTAAAAAACCCACAAATAGTATAATGGAACACTTTCCCATTTCATACATGCAGAGTGTTGGTATTTGGTGCTGTCAGGTTTAGTGCAAAATGGCTAGATGCAAGCTCCCTCCATTCTACTCCAGCAATTGTGCCTCAATTTGAACACCCCTTATTGCATCAGTGTGGTACTTTCATTTCCCATACTAGTTATTCCAAAGGCTTCCTGAAAGATATGCCCAATTAAAAGTTGATTAATGTCAGCTTAGCAGTAATTACATGGTATGTAATAGTCAACAGGAACTGGATTAAGACTGTCAAAAAAATTTCTAATACAGACAATGGGAGAAGACTACTTTTGTGCCCCAGCATAAGCTGGATTTGAAATCCGTTCCAGAGGTGAAAGTAGTATACCACTAAAGTTCTCCTTAATTAAATGTTTTTTTGTGACATCAAATCAAATCTTAAGTTTAGCCATCATGAGCAGGTTCCATGTTCGGTCAAATTAATTCTATCATACACGGAATTTAGCACCAATTTTAAATCTTTATTTAAAACAGAGTTCCTGTAAAGCTCAATTCATCGCCTATCTTAATATTTTTATTTATCTGTCTGTAGCCTGCAGTATGAGCTTTCTCATTGAATTTTTTTCTTAATCAGAAATGATAGGAAACAGTGAATCAATGTACAGGTGCAATGACATATCCCTACTTCAGGCACCATCACCAGCCATGAGAAAATAGGAAATCAATGAAGTACCGAGTTGCCTCCATAACACCTGCTACCTACAGCTATCTCACTGGTTGAACCTCCTGGTACCAGCTGTGCCTTTCAACGCCACTGATTCTCTAGACCTCTTATTGTCTGGCTTTTTGCCTGTCGTGGTCTTCCTGATTACCTTGGCCCTGCCCTCCTGGTTACTCCTGGGCTTCCACATTCACCACAATTAGCCCATCTTCATTTTCTCCTGTGTAATGCACAGAAAATGTGCTGGTATGTTTGGATGAGAACAATTTTTTTGTTGGATGATCATAAAATATTTTATGAAACTTCTGAAACTGTTTAATGTATACCACAAAATTGTATTTGCACCCTAAATTGAAATTGATAACCATATCTTTTAATAAAATAACATCACACTTTTCGTTGCAATCTTAAATTGCTGTGTGATTTTCAGCTGCAGCCTGAACAGACAAGTGTATTCCAATCTCCACAGTTCCCTGATCAGTTAAATTCTGTGGTCTTTTAGACTCTGTTCAATTAATGACAGTTAGATATTTCAACCCTTAAGAAGAAATCCAGACCTGTAATTGACCCAATCATTCAGAATGTAGAGCAAATTACATTTGGTACCTTTTTAAAAGGACTTTGCCTGTACCTTAGCAGCATAATATATTGTGCATTACACAGTGTAACTCTACTGACCTTTATAAAATATACATCTTGTGAGCAGCACCATGGGAGATGAAATGATGTATATGTCTTGCATCAAGCACGTATCTATCATAGTCCAAATGTACCATTTCTATGTCAAAAACATAAGACGATAAGAAAGGTGTACTGGCTTTGCTCTGATGTGAAGCTGGAAATTTACCAAGTTATCTGTAAAGTTCCTTCACTGAAGGCCAGTTAACCTAAAAAGGATCTGAGGTAGAAGTTTATCAGACAAGTGCAACAGTGCTACAGATCACAAACTACCTGAAATCTAAAATAAAAGCAAAATACTGCAGATGCTGGCAATCTGAAATAAAAACAAGAAATGCTGGAAATACTCAGGTCTGGACCCCTGCTTTACTTGCTTAAAGCCTTTTACATTTCTAATATTTGTCAGTTCTGAAGAAGGGTCTCTGACCTGAAACGTTAACTCTGCTTCTCTCTGCACGGACCTACTGAGTATTTCCAGCATTTCTTGTTTTTATACCTGAAATCTAATGCTGTGATGCCTCTATCAAAGCCTGAAACTTTATAGGGATGTTACAATGTGCCCAATTACCTCATGACCAACAATCAAACACTGGCTGGCCTGAAGCTAGGCTTACTACTAGATTTTGTGGCCTTGAAGAAAGGCTGCTTCAACTTATCAACAGAATGATTCATTGTGTATTACATGGTATATCATTTGAGTCCTTATAAAACAATTTATCATCCAATTTACCATGACCAACACCACAGGAAATTCACCTGTAATTTATATGAAAAACCGTACGGCAGTACATAAAAATGTCCTTCTGTTACAAATGTTTATCTTAAAATGCTGGCTACTTTCAAACTGTAATCAGAAACTGGCTAGCATATTTCAATCTGTGAAGTTTCCCCCAACAAACAAGTAAACTGAGTGACCTGAGGCTGCACTTCATTTTAGCAATTAAGACTTTCTGGTACGTTAATTCAAACTAACACAAAAGCAAATTTACATTAGCGCAGCTAAAACTTCATCTTTAGAATATATTCAGTATTTGATTATGGGATTTTTTTGTCAGTTTCATTTTGAGGCATACTTTAGAAACCTTACATACATTTGAAGCAAAGATACAAGCCAATTTGGTTTGAGATGTAAAACATTGAGATCTTGATTATGTGAATGAGCATTTGATTTACCAGTTTCCATTGTGTATTTTGTATTAGTCATCTCCTTTAGTTCCATGAAGTGGAGTGCTGATGTAATTCATTGAAAATTGGTCACATGTTGTACTGCAAATATGGAAGTATGGAAGTTTATAAACAGTAATGTGGGGTCACAAAGAGGGGCAGAAAATTCCAGAGCAGAATGTAATTTTAAATGCAAAGCATGATTCTTGATTTATGTTCATATATTTGCATATCTTTTCTGTCCAGAGTTACATGAAATAGAGGTACATTTAATTTTGAAATTTAATTACTTAATGTTATCATGTTGAGATTTTGGAGCATACTAAGAATTATTGTGGATTAGAAGAAAAAGAAAATCAATATATGTCATCAAATCTTTCAAACAGTCTAATGTAAATTTCTTTGAAATGGAGTGACTCATATCGGAAAGCACAGCAGACATTTTACACAGAGTAAGGTCTCTCATACAGCAATGAGATGCGTGATCATTTAATCTGTTTTTGGTGGTGTTGGTTATGGGAGGATTGTTGGCTAGGACACTGGGAGCACACATGACTCTTATAGTACCATGACATCTTCATTGTCCACCTGAACCAGTTAAATAGACAGGTGGCGCCTCAGTTTAGGGTTTCATCCAAAGGATTGCACCAGTAAGAATCAGTACTCTCAGTGATGTTTTGAAGCGTCAACCTAGATTGTGTAATCAAATCCTGGGAGACAGCAACATATCACAGGATGCTTACAGATGAGGAGGGCTACTTGCCCCATCTTAATTTGTCCATTCTGAAGAAACCTACACTCTCCTTTTGTTGCATCTAGTTAATTAAATGTTCCAGAGTTTTCATCTCAATCATTCTATCCAGAGGTCCATTCCAAGTGTTGATTATTCTCTGTGTGATGAAAACATCCTGATACCAGTTATCTTTTCTGCTAGTTTGAAACTGTCCCCTTGACCTACTCCCATAGTAAAGGGTATGAAAACAGTTAATCTGGAATACTTTAGAATAAACTATCTGTAAGATTCCCTCTCGGATGTCTCCTTTCCAGTTGGAAAAAAAGTCATTCTAGTCTTTACTTGCAGCTGAAACTCATGACTCTAAGGGTCAGCCTTGAGGCTCTTTGCTGCGTCCAGTGCTTGAATGTCTCCCTTGTTTTGGTCACCAAGGAACAAGATACAGTACTCTAGGTGTGGTCTGACCAGAGCAATGTATGATTTGATAATGACTTTCTCTGAATTGTGTTCTACTGTTTTGGCTATGTAGTTTCAACGTTCTGTTGGCATTGTTGACTTGCTCTTTTGCATTGGCTGGAGATGTTGAGAGTTCAATTACCTAAGACTCCTAGATCTATGTTAATTTAACCCATAGCTATTTCAGCACCAGGCAAGTAAGTTACCTAATTTTCCTTCCTGTGAAAATACTTTTCACTTGCCTGCATTAAATTTCATGTGCTGTTGTTCAACCCACTCACATTTTTTATTTAGTGATTTAGTCAACCTGGGTTGTCATTTTCCTCAAATAAATTAAGGAAGTTGGTCAGACAGTATTTCCTCCACCTAACGTCAAGTTGTCTTCTGTTAGGTATTTTACAGATAACTAAGTTTATTCTTTATTATTAATCATATTATTTTACAAGGAATTGAAGTAAGACTAATGTGTCTGTAGTTGCCTGTGTCTGTTTTGTCGGTCTTTTTTAAATAGGTCTCTTTCCAATTTACTGTTAGCCCCCTGTTTCCCCCACCCTGTGTCCACTGACTCCCTCATAATGAATGTCAGTGCCTCACAAATTTCCTTGCTAGTCTCTACACTCTGGGCTAAATGCTATTTAACCCTGGCGATTTATTTTCAGTCCTTTCAGCCTGTCTTCCATCTCCTTTATATTGAAGTCTTGAATTAAGCCTTGGTACATTTTGTTGGGGTGGTCTTGTTGTCTCTGTCTTCCCTTTAAGCAGTAATCATTCAGAATATTGTATGATCTTGTGCACATCCTCAGTTTCAAGCGCATTTGCATCTTTTAATCTTGTATCTTCTCTGGAAAACCTCTTGCTAGTTTAGTACTGGAAGAAGATTTTACTGTTAAATTTATTAAATGAATATATGTTGCTTGTCAAGCTGGCAATGATTTTTGCTTGAAAAAAGAACAGGCTGTTCTGTATATACTGTGCATAGTTAATAGTTTTCTCTGACCTGAGGAAATTATTACATAAAATCTAGAGTTCAAGCTACAGTGCCCCTGAATAAAACTTGCCTTGTGGCAGTTAAGAGCTGAAGAAATCTACTTCCAGAAAATATGGTGCTGGAAGCTGTAAATTTTGGTTCTGAATAATCCAGGGTTTGTGTGCATCTGTAACTGGCCTGTGCTCTGTACTGCTAACCAGCACCTCCTAATGATCACTTAAAAGCAGTGTATGCAGATATATGGGATAAGAAGTTCTGGCTACAATTCATCAGTGTCTGAGACCCAGTGGAATGTGGAGGAAATAACCTTCATCCTAAGGACATAATGTGCAGACCTTAAATACTGTGTTGTAACTAAACTTTTTATAGTAATAACAATATGCTACAGGAGTAACTGAATTTATGCCAATTCATTTTGTGATACTTTTTAATACCTAAATTTGTTTCCATGACTATTTATGTACCTGTGACCACCGGTGCTTCACCCTAGTATTAAATAGATTAAAGCAGTCTCCAAACACAATGTGTTGGAAGGACAAAATTTATAATATAGCTGAGTGTTTTCCACAGTTCAGGTGGACGTAAGATGAACATTTCACCTATGTATCACTACACTGTACCTAGTTCCTAGTGGCAGCACTGAAATATTTAATTACGCATACCTATAGTTAGTTTCAGATAAAAAAATCAGTAAAAGCATAGGAGCTCTTTATATGCCTGTTTAACACTTTCAGCATGTATGTTCAAGCTGCAAAATTTTTATATTGTATTCTGCTGCTCATAATTTCATTATGGAAGTGTGTGTTTTACCTGCATTCTTGAATCTATTACAGTGAACGCATCATGATCTATATTCGAGTTGGAGGCAATGTTGTCCTAGTGATAATTGTCGTTACCATTTTTTCTTTTACTTTTTATTAATTTATTACTAAAACATGTTATTTAGTACCGTACGGACATCAGTCAGTAGTTGGTGGATGTTCTAATGGAAAATATGATTCTGCTTTTCTGTAACTTGGATAATAGTTTCAATTTCAAGTTTGTATTTTATGCATTTTAAACCAAGTAATTATCAATCCTTGATAATGGCACCAATCCATTTCCTCTGTCATGTGAAATAATCTTGGTTTTACTTGTTAATATTGGAAGTGTGTAAGAAAGCTGGGTTTTGGTATCCTGACAGATATATGCCGAGAAACCAGACAAAATCTTAATTGTCTCCTTTAGTTCCTTATCAAGGGAATGTCTGGAGTTTTACTTCCCAGCATAAATCTAGGGATGAATGAGGCCTAATCTGGCTCATCGAAACATCTTATACTATTAAGAAATTAATTTACCAACCCTGAATTAGGTTACCATCAAGCTGATCGAGTGAATTAACTCTTTCTTCCCAAATCATGAAAGATAAAGCTAGGCTACAGGTAATGCACTGAATGCCATTGGTTTCAAATTACAACATAAAATTAAAATTGGGCACACATTGAGTAGCAAATCATTAATGGACAGAGTTACTTACCAACATGAGTGTTAAAGGTTACATGGGCAATTCATTGCATCACTGTAAATCAGTGATGATGCTGAG
Source organism: Heterodontus francisci (assembly GCF_036365525.1). Classification (NCBI taxonomy): domain Eukaryota; kingdom Metazoa; phylum Chordata; class Chondrichthyes; order Heterodontiformes; family Heterodontidae; genus Heterodontus; species Heterodontus francisci. The sequence continues at coordinate 66,604,407 of NC_090383.1, read as the reverse complement.
TAAACTGAGCACGTTCAGATGGATGTGTGATGCTATTGGAAGAAGAGCAAGGGTGTTCTCCCGGTGGCTTGACAACATTTATCCCTCAACCAGTACCACTAAAACAGATTACTAGCCATTTATTATGAACTGTTTGCAGATCCTTGCTGCATATAAATTGGCTGCCGTGTCTCTGCATTCCAACAGTTACTACACTTCCAAAAAGTGATTCATTGACTGTGAAGTGCTTTGGCAAATCCTGTGGACATGAACGGTGCTAGATAAAAGCACATTATTTCTTTAGCTACTAAATATACTCAGACTTTCATTCTGAAATAATCACTTATAAATTAACCATTAGCTAGTAAATTGTGCATTTTATTTTCATCCTTTAATAACATGTAAATACCACCAGAAGAACAGTAACAAAAATAACCCCCTCTGACCTGACCATGTCCCCAAAATAATGGTTTGAAAGATATTTAAGTGGTTACCTTTCAACTGGCAGTTTATATTTAGTTATTTCTTGAGTCAACAGCAGGAGCCTTTTAAGTATTGTAGGACTTTTTAGGGCAGGTCATTTTTAGTTTAAAGGTCATTCAGCATTTTTACCTCCCCCATCACCAATTTTCTTCCCTTCTTGAAGGTGCAGACTCATACTAGCGAATGATTCCAGGGGGCCAACTGCCCTCGAGTAGTTCTCTTATAGCCATGAGTGTAGGAGCATTGGCCAATTTAGTTTTTGACAGCACATATCAGGATCATACCTGGGAATCTTGTGCTCTGTGCTGTTCAGTGTAATGTTACTCAACACATTTACCCACAAAGCCATTGGGTAAACTAGCGTTTAAAGAACAACACATTTTAATGCTATTTATATTTTGATGCATGTGATTTTTTTTGTGCAATTTCATATTTTTTTCAAGGTGCTTTTCCCCTTGGCAATTGCTAGCCTTATATCAATTCCTTCACACAGTACTGTACTTTATGTCACAGCTAGCTAACCGAGCCGTTGCTAATTTGGATTTCTACTGCATTTGCAGCTGTTAAGAATTGAAATGATTTCAGTAAATGTGTCTACACTGGAGAGTGAAAACATACATCTTCCATTTCCTTATCCCTCGCAAGTGCCTTGCAGTATTTTTCACCATTGAAGGTGCTATAAAAATGCAAGTCGTTATTGGTTTTAAGCTGAACTAAAACTATTCAAATTTCAAACACGTTAACAATCCGATTACAATTCCCATTGGGTTCTGTGCCCTTTATTCAACATTGGCTATGAATAGGGCTGTTAATTTGATACTATCAAAGGAACTGCTGCTTTTGGAGACAGGGTACTGTGCGAGTTCTGAAGAGATTGAATTTGCTTCAAACTTAGCATTTCAAATCAAATTCAACCTGAGGTACAAATGGAATAAAGATATTGATACTGAATCACTTGTATTATCAGGGTTATTTGTATCCTACTTGGCTTTGGCTTCCAGTGGATACATTACTTATGAACATATTGTGTCTTAACTTTGACTTTTTTCCCTATTTTTGTTAGAATGTGACTAAATTGGATATTCTTGGATAATGTAAAAATGGGTTTAATTCTGAACTATTGTGGAGAGTGCAGTAATACATTCTAGTGCACTGACCATGATAACATATTGTACCTGTCAAGGTGTTTCAGTTTCAGGAATTGCTACATATTTTACAGTCACATTTGTCTCTCGGTGGTCTATTCATCCAATGTGAGAGGAGATAAATGCCTTTTGGTGAAGGGAATAACATGTGCTGAACATGAGGAGTTCATTGACCTGAAATGGTGATCTGGTGCATAGGGGTGAAAGTGGTTTCCGCTGCCAAAAACCTTTTAACTTTAAAACAAATGACATGATACATTTTTATTTCATTTGTTTCAGAAACAATATTGTTTGTAAAATATGACATTTTATGACTAGCTGTGTTCCGCTGCAACAATGTTGCAAACAGTTGAGAGTTTGATGTGTAATCTGAAACCAGGATGGTTTTTACAATCTAGATTTCACTTGGGTAACTAGTCAACAAATACTCTTGTACTAAGTTCTGCGACCTCCTTGAACGACATGGAATTGGCATCCTATTATTTTCCATGATCACTTTATTGAGGAAAAATCCTCTTCCAATCCATGCTCTAGAACATCATGAACTGAGCTCTTTCATTTGGTAAATGTACAAAATTATGGGGCTGAAATTTAACTACCATCCGGTTTTCAGCTGGAAATCACACTGACAGGTTAAGATTCTGTAGCCGAATGAGACCATTTTAACAGCCTAGTCTTTCATAAATTCAGCCGACAGGCCACCTACCAAATTAGGTAGGTGGAGAGTCTGGCAGCATCTGTGGGGAGAAAAACAGGGTGGTCACATATGTTAATGCTGTTTCTCTCTCCACAGATGCTGCCAGACCTGCTGAGTATTTCCAGCATTTTCTATTTTTAAATAATGAATTTAAATAACAATAAAATTTATCTGGCAGCAAACGAAAATTAAATGAACTTAAAATTTGAAGTAATATAAAACTTAACTGCAGAGTCACCTAGAGGAATGGATGTAGGAGGTTGGTGAGTAGCAGTGTCACTTAGCATTGGGAGAACTTAAAGGTGCATCATAGCAGCTATATCCTTTTGTATAAATGGCTTAGACATGGTAAAGGTGTTAATATGGGAATATGAAATGAGCAGGAATTTTGTGCTCCGTGCAAAACTTTTGCTATATTACCAGGAAATCCCCTGTGGTGTTGCTCACAAATCGGAGCAATGTTCTCTCACCTGTTTCATTAATCTTTGTTTTGCTTCTCTCTATCATCTTTGTGTTCCTCTATGTCTGTGTTGTTTTGCTTCTCCATCTCCTTCCCAATGGATGCTGTGGCATAATGGGGAAAGGTACTGAGGGCTACAGACAATATTCTTTCAATGGTAGATGCAGGGCTCCACTTGGGCAGTTAAGGGAACCAGTGACAATCGGAGAGGGTCTGGAATACTGGTCACAGGAGTTATCCAGGCAGAGCCACATGCTGGGAGGTCACTGGTGGGGATGGGTCCACATATGGCTGGTGACCAGCCAGGATGTAAGGCATAGTCTGGTCTCGGGTGGTTTGGGGCAGGGGTAGTGGTGAGAGAGAGGGATCTACTCCGTGTGCTTCCATCTCACCCCTACCCGTCACCCCTTCACTGATATTATACTCCCATATCTTCTCGCCAGCATATGTTGATATTACCCCTGTACTACTTCTGCCCTAACTCTTCCCACCACCCCTCACTGATTTCACATGCTGCCCTTACCAACTAGCACCTCGTCCTTTACATCCTACCATACCCATTGTTGCCCTTTGTGTCCTCTCCCAATTTTCTTCCTCCATCCTCTGATACTGCCTGCGATCTCCTCCTCTGCTCTAATTACATTCCTTATTCCTTCCTGTTTGCACCTCCTAAACTTGCCACCATCTCCTGATCCCACTGCCTCACTTGTGCCTTTTTTCCTACCCCCTCGCCCTTATTTCTCTCCCCATTCCCTACTTGATATCCTTATTTCCCCCTCTCTTTTCTGAATCCATCCATTTCCCCATCTCCACATTAGGCTGGCCCCAAAACCTGTTTTACAGCCCTAGACCAGCTACCAATAGAGCGTATAGAACCCCTGTGAATGTTCTTAAAAAAACGCACCCACTCAAATTGCTGGTTTTCCAGTTTAGTGCTGGGAAACCAGAGAATTGATAGCTGATCAACAGGATACTTGAAAAGAAACCAGGAAAGGGGGTTGGGTAAGTGAGTATATCACATCGGGAGAGCAGCCTGATGGGCAAGTGGGAGAACAGTTATAAGCAGTGGCTGCCGTGCAGAGTGAGTTGATAGAAATGGGGTAAATATGTTGTCTAAAGGAGGCACCCGGTCTTGCGGAGACAAGAGGAATGTCGAGCAACCTGATCCTGGAGCACCGCAATGGAAGGAAATGGGCAAGCCAGTGGAAATGGCTTTGGCATTCCCCGAAATGCAGTTAGTAAAATTTAAATAAACTTCAAATAAAACTAACCTGTTGGAAAATAATAAATGTTTAATTAATTTGAAATAAAACATAGCTGGGTGCAGGTGGCTGGAAGAGCCACGGTCCCACCTAATGCTGAGCAAACTGAAAGGAAGTGTAATGTCTAACAGTTAAAAGCAATATCTAGGTGTGACAAAATTGTGGCACAGGAAGAAAATTTGACAATCAGGAAGTGTCCATTAGAGATAGGCTATTTTATGTCTTAATTGATTCTTGTATTATTCCTATCATTTCAAAAACACACTTCCTGAAATAATAATATGCTGAGTCATGATTTTTTTAATTATAATTGTTCAAAATTTAAACATAAATAGATACTGTAAGTGTATAATCACCATTGTCTGTCATATTTGAAGTAGTGTCCTCTCCTGTTCCAACTGATTACTTGAACATTTTTTAAAAAGTACAGTAAATTTTATCTGAATAAAACTTTTAAAATTTGGCCTTCAGCTTTTCTTGAAACTATTTCAAAATACAATTGAACAGATACTTTGAGTTTGGAAAGGAAGATTATTCCAGGTGATCTGATGATTCTACTGATCCATTCTAGGAAATTGCGCACAATGCATGTACTCAGAGAGCAGGATCTGTCTTTAGCTGACAGTCATAATTCAGCGCAAAAATTTCAAATTCTAGTCTTGGCTTTTGAGAGATGCTGTGGCCTTCAAGGAAAAACGTTGCTGAAGGTGCTGAAAGATGATAACTTTGAAGTTTTATGATATTCTAACATGTAAAATAATGTTTTTATGATGCAACCCTTATTTCCGACTTAAGAAATTTCAGTTACCGATGAAAATGTTTTCAAGAAGAATTGAGTGATTTTATTGGTTCATTTTCTCCATTTATTTTATTAAGTTATCCGGATTGGCCATTCAGGACTGAGTGTTTCACAAATCCCCACAAGTTTCCTTGCTACCTATAATAAAAGCAAAATGCTGCGGATGCTGGAAATCTGAAAAAAAAAACAAGAAATGCTGGGACCACTCAGCAGGTCTGGCAGCATCTGTGAAAAGAGAAGCAGAGTTAACGTTTCGGGTCAGTGACCCTTCTTCGGAACTGACAAATATTAGAAAAGTCACAGGTTATAAGCAAGTGAGGTGGGGGTGGGGCAAGCGATAACAAAGAAGAAGGTGTAGATTGGACAAGGCCACATAACTGACCAAAAGGTCATGGAGCAAATGCAAACAATATGTTAATGGTGTGTTGAAAGACAAAGCATTAGTACAGATTAGGTGTTAACGGACTGAATATTGAACAGCAGCAAGTGCAAACCTGAAAAAAAAAAAGTGGGTAGGGTGGCACAGTGGCGCAGTGGTTAGCACCGCAGCCTCACAGCTCCAGGGACCCGGGTTCGATTCTGGGTACTGCCTGTGCGGAGTTTGCAAGTTCTCCCTGTGTCTGCGTGGGTTTCCTCCGGGTGCTCCGGTTTCCTCCCACATGCCAAAGACTTGCAGGTTGATAGGTTAATTGGCCATTATAAATTGCCCCCAGTATAGGTAGGTGGTAGGGAAATATATAGGGACAGGTGGGGATGTGATAGGAATACGGGATTAGTGTAGGATTAGTATAAATGGGTGGTTGATTGTCGGCACAGACTCGGTGGGCCGAAGGGCCTGTTTCAGTGCTGTATCTCTAAACTAAACTAAACTTAAAAAAAACCTTTTGGTCAGCTATGTGGCCTTGTCCAATCTACACCTTCTCCTTTGTTATCTCTTGCCCCACCCTCACCTCACTTGCTTATAACCTGTGACTTTTCTAATATTTGTCAGTTCCGAAGAAGGGTCATTGACCCGAAACGTTAACTCTGCTTCTCTTTCCTTGCTACCTACCTTGCTTTGGATTCGTATTTATCCACTTTTTATTTACTGCTGCTTTAGTTTAAGCCAATCAACAAAGCATGATGGGGAATATATTACATAATTTAAATATCGTTAAAAGGAAGTCTCAACTATATGCAAAAAATGTAAAATATCTGCCTAACTATATATAAACCTTGAGTTAGAAACACTTTAATACTTCCAACCCATTGAAATCAGTGGATAATGGTAATGAAAATTACAAGAACAATTGTTCCTGCTTGCTCCAGAAGTGCTGCTGTAACTTCTTTCAGCCTGTTGGATTAAACATTGATTAAAGGAATAGCATTCCTCCAACTAATTGTGAGCAACATCATGGGAGGTTGACAGATTAGTAGATCTCCCATGGTGTTGCTTACAGTCAGTTCTCTGATCCCTTGATCTTTTGTCTATTTCATTCTGTCATGTTGGTCTGTCCATGTCTCTCCACTGCATCATGCCTGTATTTTTCTCAGCTGGTGTCCCTTTTGGATAACGATTTCCATGCTCAGTTTCTGTTTGTTTGTCTGACTGTCACATGAACAGGTATAGTCTCTCATATTTAATTTCTCTTTCATCCTTTGGAGGTTTATGGGGGGAATTTTATGTCGTCTGCCGCGGCAGATTTGGTGGTGTGCGGCGCGATATATTTAGGTGGTACATGTTTTTTCGGATTCCCTATGGTGGCATATTTAGAGGAATTAAGTCGTCGGCGGGATTGTGGCATTCCGGGGTTCCCCCAGCATGGTGGTGGATTGCTGCTTTGCATTCATTTACGTACCATGAATACTCATTACCCTACGCATAGTTAGGATTTCGTCCTATCTGTCAGATTAACTGAACGGCGAGCGATATTCTCGTGCCACCCGGTTCACAAATGTTTCAACGTGTTGTGGAACTGTCGCATTTGTACAGTTGAATCCCAGAACTGTTCTCTTTTTCTCTCAGCCGCTATACTAACGCCAGCATTTGAATGGATGTTTGTCTGCAGGCTCAGCACCAGCAAGGGTGAATCATCTCAGAGAATGGTGGCGACAGCTTGGGAGGGAGCTGCATGGAGGAGTAGGGGAGAGTAATCAGGGAGGGAAGGGTGGGGTTTCAGGTGCTTGAAGGAGGAGGGGAAGGTAGTCGGGGAGGACAGGGTAGGGTTTTGGGTGCATGGAGGAGCAAGGGAGGATAATTGGGAAGGGTTGTGTCTCAGGTGCATGGAGGGGCAGGGGAGGGTAGTTGGGGAGGGAAGATTGGGGGAGTATGGGAGGGTAAGGGCCTGCTCGGGTCTGCAAATGAGACCTGACGCGAGCCCAGCAGAACCCCATCTGACACTGAGCTCAACCCAGCCCAAGTCCTTGCATTCTTTCCCGCGCCCGACCCAACCATCAGTTAACTTACCTTCAGTTTTTCACTTTGTTCCTTACCTGCAGAAGCTTAAAATAACTGTAACAAAACCACTTTTAAAGTCTGAAAAGTAAATTAATATTAGAGTTACTTACCTGAGGTGGTGATCGAGCATGTCCGATCCGGCCTGACCTGACCCGAGCCCGAATGCCAGACCCGGAAGTGCGACCGGAGCCAAACCTGACATGTTGGGTCCCATCGGGTTTGGGTTGGGTAGCAGGCCTTTTAGGGGAGGGTAGTTGGGGAGGGAAGGATGGGGTCTTGGGTGCGTGGAGGAGGGGAGTGGCAGAGTCCAGGGTGTGTAGGGGCTGATTTTGATAATGAGGCTGACTGTGTGCAGTTGCAGGAGATGGTGGGTTGATATGTTCCTGTCAGAAAACTGATGGTCATGAGAGGCCTAAAAGGAGGGAGGATTGCTGTTGTGGTCGGAGTCCTGTGTGTTCACATCAGGGTACTGGCTGGCAGATTGTACAGTCTTAGTCACAGGGCGATTGTACGTGGTGGGGGGGGGGGGGAAGGTCAAGACTTACGGCTGATCATAGGGAGGGGATTAGGAATCTGTAACTATATCAAGGTGGATTCTTGGAGGTTCAAGGGTGAGAGTCGGCAGTTGGACGGTGATGGGAGTAGAGATGGGGGGGGTGGGGGTGGAGTGCAGGGGGTAGGGATGGCATGTATAAATTGGTGATGAGTCGGTCTATGGTAACGGGGAAGGGTGCAGGTTAAGTTGGGTGGGTCGAGGGTGATAACTGGAAGATGGCAGAAAGTGGTTGGAAGGTGGGCAAACTTGCCTGGTATCGCAGAGGCAACATTTTCTGGAAGAAGGATGGAAACCGCATGTCCAATCAAGGATTGGGAGGAGACAAATGGTGGGTGGGATCTCCTGTTTGCAAAGGTAAGGCACTTAACAGCAACCTGCTCATGACTTTCATGGTTGTGCTGAATAGCAGGAAGAGGATAGTTTTACGGCAATCTTCTCATCTCAACATTTGAAAAGCTGCAAAGGTATGAGTCTCATGCACGCAATTTTTCCTCTAACATGCGAACAATTGCAGAAAGACTGAGGACGGATCTTGGCGATCAACGGATGATGCCTCAACAGGAGCAACAGGCAGCACAAGAAGGTAAGGTTACTCAGAATTAAGCTATCCAGGAAAGGCATTATCCATGATTGGCACTGGCATGTCATTGCATCCTCAGGACAAGGACGCATTACCTTCAGGTGTCAGAGAGGCAATGCCAGAGAAGCATGAGGATGTGACTTGCCATGGCGACAAAAATATATCTGATCCTTCAGCATTACCTGCAGCTGCTTATTTTCATTGAGAACCTCATTCCACTTACCCTCAACTTTACTATTATACTCAATTTCTTTGCTACCAGGGATCAATGGGCGACATATGTGGTATCTCGCAGTCTGTGACCCACAGGTGCATCAGAGGTAACCAATGCCCTGTAGACGAGGACAGCCAGGCAGCAAGGTCTGTGGCCTTTGGCGCCATTGCTGGCTTCCCTGGAGTGCAAGAGGGATCGACTATACTCAGGTAGCCATTAGAGCTCCCTGGGACCAGACTGCTGTCTTCGTCAATTGCAAAGGCTTCTACTCTTTAAACGTGCAACTGGTTTGTGACCACAGGAGAATAATCATGCATGTTTGCGTACATTTCCTGGGGTGCTGTAATGACTCCTACATTTTGAGGAGCTCCTAGCAGTTTTCAAGGAACCAGCTGAAGTGGACAGCTGGATCCTAGGTGACAATGTTTTACCCCTTTTGTCCATGGTCAATGACGCCAATACATAATTCCCAAAGCACTGCTGAAGAGAGGTACAATGCTGCACATGCATCCACGAGAGCCAGCATTGAACACACATTGGCATGCTGAAAATGCGATTCCGTCTGGAGGGGCTCTTCAGTCGGCTCCACAGAGGGTGTCTCAAATAATCGTCTGCTGTGCCTTGCAATTTGATGTGGCAACATTCTGTAGGTGCAAGAACAGGAGGAACAGAAGAGGGTGATGAGGAGGATAACAATGCCATCATTATTATGAGGGGCATGCAAGGGACATTGGGGAGAACCTAATTTATGTGCGTTTCAACCAACAATAAGCCACATCATCAAGGAACGTTGGGAGGCGAAACATTTCCCCACAGAAATTTCCTTTTGCATAACGTCTAATTCATAGCTGCAATCTTAACAAAGTGTTGCTGCTCTCCCTTGTGATTGGCTTTTTTTTTTATTTGTTTGTGGGATGTGGGCATCGCCGGCTAGGCCAGTATTTATTGCCCTTCCCTAATTGCCCTTGAAGGTGGTGGTGAGCTGCCTTCTTGAACCACTGCAGTCCATGGGGTGTAGGAACAGCAACAGTGCTGTTAGGAAGGGAGTTCCAGGATTTTGATCCGGCGACAGTGAAGTAATGGCCATATAATTCCAAGTCAGGATGGTGTGTGGCTTGGAGGGGAACTTGCAGGTGGTGGTGGTCCTGTTCATTTGCTGCCCTTGTCCTTCTAGGTGGTAGATGTCGCGGGTTTGGAAGGTGCTGTCGAAGGAGCATTGGTGAATTGCTGTAGTGCATCTTGTAGATGGTACACACACTGCTGCTGTGTGTCGGTGGTGGAGGGAGTGAATGTTGAAGGTGTTTGATGGGGTGCCAGTCAAGTGGGCTGCTTTGTCCTGGATGGTGTCGAGTTTCTTGAGTGTTGCTGGAGCTGCACTCATCCAGGCAAGTGGATAGTATTCCGTCATACTCCTGACTTGAGCCTTGTTGACGGTGGACAGGCTTTGGGGAGTCAGGAGGTGAGTTAATTGCTGCAGAATTCCTCGCCTCTGACCTGCTCTTGTCCAACCGCATAAATGCTGTGGCTACCAGTTCAGTTTCTGGTCAATGGTAACCTCCAGAACGTTGATAGTGGGGGATTCAGTGATGGTTATGCCATTGAACATCAAGGGGAGATGGTTAAAATCTCTCTTGTTTGACATAGTCATTGCCTGCCACTTGTGTGGCGCGAATGTTACTTTGAAATCATCTATGGACTATCTTGAATGCGACTTCACATCACTCCAAGCAATGTTGTTATGACCGTTGAAAACAAAAATAAGGCATGACAATAATGGACAAAATTAATAATCAATAGGAAAACAGTCATCATCGAAGAGTGAAGGCTCAGTTTCCAAAAAGATGGACACTGGACATTGCCTGAGATACTGTGCAAACATCATTGCATTCCTGCCGTACGCCTCAAAAAAAACATCTTTGTATCTATTTGTAACCGAACAAAATATTACTGAGAGTGGGTCAAATTTTGCATGAAATAAAAATGTATTGATAAGTCTTTTCATTTGTCACAATTTGTACATCACCCGTGGCACCTTTGTGCTCAGAACTCTTTCATTTTCTTTTTTCTACCACTACGTCTAGGTGCTACCCCGACATTAGAAGCTGAGGTGGAGCAGTCTGCTCAATGTGCTGCCCCGTTGCAGTGGATGACCATGGTTGGTGTCCTCTGGAGGAGTGGGCCCTTGAGTATCCCCCATATGGATAAATGTCAGGAGGTGGGTGGGGGGAAATGAGACGCCGCTTACCTTGGGGGTGTCCTGAGAGGAAGGCCCTGGGGCAGCTGGCATATGCTCCTCCTCTATCTGGCTGCACAATGGAACCTGCCTGTCACCCTGAGGGGGAAGAGTCACCTGAAAGGAGGTACAGGTTCTTGTCCTCCTCAAGCTTAGACTCTGCTGCATGGAGCCCAGGGCAACAGCGGTGGAGTGCAGGTCAGATCGCTTCTCGTCCTTTTGGCTAAGATCAAGTGTAGTATCTGTTCTTATCAGTGCTTATTTGATTGAGAAGAGACCATGATCATTGCCTTCTGATCCTGGGGAAGCTTTGAGTAAAATGGCTATAACCAATTTTCGAGCTTCGGGCCAGGGAGTGCGCAACACCGTTCGGGTGGTCGTGAAGGACAAGGAAGGAGATGCACCGGTCGATCGCACCTTCTTCATCAAGAAAATTCTCTTCGATTGCTGCGGATTTCAAGCGACGGACGTTTTCTGCCTGCAGGATTTCCCCAGCAGTGGATACTTCGACGTGACGTTCCGGAACGTGGCGGGATGCATCAAGTTCCTGAAGGCGTTCAAGGAGAAAGGGGACCGGGCGCCACTGTCGATCCTCACAGCGGAGCCGCTCTTCACGCTTCCGTCACAACGGGACCGGGTGGTGACGATTCATCTCTACAACCCCTATGTTTCGGTGGTGGATGTACTGACCTTTCTCGCCAGGTACGTCGAGGTGGCCGGCAGCAGCACTGATATCAAGGACCCCTTTGGGATTTGGACCAGCAAGCGGCAGGTCAAGGTGACCTTGAAGGTAGATCCCAGTGGAGCCATCATCCACCCTCCCTCCAGCTTCTTGGTCTACGCTGGACAGCCCAGAGTTTGCCGCACCTGTGGCAAATCTGGTCACATGGCAGCCAACTGCAGCACGGTTGTTTGCAAGAACTGCAAGGAGGAAGGCCATCAGACCAAGGACTGTAAGCAGACTAAGTGTTGCAACTTGTGCGGTGCGGCAGGCCATCTCTACAAGACCTGCCCCAAACGTTGTCTCAGCTATGCTCAGGCGGCAAGGTCCAAGGAAAGGCCGGGAGATGGTTCGACGAAGGCGTCCGCTGTTCAAAAGGAGACCAGCAACCTTCTCCGCAGTGAGGAACTTCAACCTGAGAAGGAAGGGGAGGCAGCTGAAACCAATGACCCAGCACCTACCCAGCGCCCGGTAACCCCTCCTCCACAGACAGAATCAATGGAGGAGGAGGCAGCAGATGGACAAACAGGTCAGTGGCAAGTGGTCCAGAGGAAAACCACAAAGAAAAAACATCCCAAAGCCACCACCCAAACCAGTGGTAAGAGGAGGCTCTCTTCTGAATCAGACTGCAACAACTCCTCTTCACTGGACGGGGAAATGCTGGAACGACAGCCCCTTCAAAAGAGGCGGCAGAACTCCGAGATGGATGATAAAGCATCTCAGCCCCCGGGCACTGGAAGCTGTGATGGGCCCGGCGTGCCCCAACCCCAATGCCCCACACGTAACAACGTGGCCAACGCATCTCAGCTCCGGGACACCGGGAGCAAAGACACGTCTGGCGCACCTGAGCTCCGGGAGACCGGCAGCTGTGATGTTTTCAAGGAGGAACAGATGGAAGCAGCTGAGGACAACCCAATCCCGTCTGCCTACAAGACCCCCCCGATGTCACCCGAGCGGAGCAAACCCTGCATGAAAAATCAGGAGGGGTTTCTGAGCCCAACCAACGTGAAACTGCTTGCGCACACGATGGGTATGCAGGAACATCCCGAAGGAATGGGACTAGCGAGGACAAATGGTATGGGAAGCAACAACTAATTTTTAGTTAAAAATGGGTGTAAGAATTGCTTCCATTAATGTGCGTAGCATTAAATCTACTACGCGATGTGTTTCAACCTTGGATTACCTTGCCAAGGTCAAAGCTGACCTACTGTTTCTGCAGGAGTGTGGAATACCACACCTCAGCACCTACAGGCAGTGGTCGCGATGGTGGGCCCATGGGCCATCGATCTGGTCGGGGGGTAATGACTGCCGTTCCTCCGGCCTGGGTATTCTGCTGCGGGGAGGTAACTTCACCATCTCCGAAGTTAAGGAGGCGGTGGGCGGCCGCCTCCTCGTAGCAGACGTGATGTACAACAACGCTCTGCTGCGGTTGATCAACGTGTACGCCCCGGTACAACGCAGCGAGCGGCTGACCGTCTTCCAGCAGCTCCCACTGCTGCTGGCGACATCCAGGCCGGTCATCCTAGGCGGTGACTTCAACTGCATCATCGTTGCGGCTGGACGATCCGGCAGTGACGACAGCAAACTGGACGCTACGTCCAGATTCCTAATAGAAACAGTTAAAGATGCCAAACTGCACGACGTCTTCAGCAAACCTGCAGACGGAGCGCAGCGCAGATACACATGGTCAAGATCGGACGGGTCTGCCCGTTCCAGGATTGACTTCCTGTTTGTGTCCCGTGCTGTCACGGTCGGATCCACCGACGTCAAGCCGGTGTTCTTCTCCGACCACTGCCTCTTACTGGCCGACTGTCACTTACAGGACGACCAGCGGGTTGGCAGAGGGACGTGGAAGCTCAATGCGACACTGCTGACCCCAGAGAACGTTGAGGAACTCAAAAGGGATTACAAAGGTTGGAGGACCATGAAACCCCTCTTTGAGTCTCCAGTTCACTGGTGGGAAGCGATTAAGGAGAACATCAAGAGGTTCTTCATCCACAAAGGTGTTCAGAAGGCGAGAGAGAGACAGAGGGAACTGTCCCGACTCCAGAAAATTATGCAAAATCTACTCCGGTTGCAGTCAATGGGGGTCGAGGTCAAGGAGGACCTCCAAGAGGTGAAGAGCCAGCAGGCCTCTCTCTTTGCCAAGGAGGCCTCCAAGATCATCTTCCGGTCCAGAGTCCGCTCCATCGAGCAGGATTAGACGTGCTCGCGTTACTTTTTCCAAAAGGTACACAGAGAGAGCTCTGTTATCAGCAGCCTGAAGGAAGAAGATGGCTCGGTAACGTCTTCGCAGTCCGACATACTAAGGATCAGCAAATCCTTTTATGCTGGGCTGTATGACGCGAAGCCCACAGACAGCAGAGCCTCCCAGTCCTTCCTGTCATCTATCACAGAGGTCTTAGATGACAGCAGGAGGGAGGGACTGGACAAGCCGCTAACTCTGGACGAGCTGACAAAGGCCGTCGAGTCTTTCGAGACGAGTAAAACTCCCGGGAGCGACGGCTTACCGGTCGAGTTGTACTCGGCCCTGTGGGACTGGGTCGGCCTGGACCTGCTGGAAGTATACGAGAGTATGCTCCTGGCCGGCACCATGTCAGAATCCATGAGAAAAGGCATCATCACCCTCATTTACAAGCAGAAGGGGGAGAGGGCAGAAATCAGAAATTGGCGGCCCATCTCACTGCTTAATGTTGATTACAAGATTCTGTCCAAAGTCATAGCCAGTCGAGTCAAGTCTGCTCTGGAGTTGGTGATTCACCCCGATCAGACCTGTACTGTACCCGGCAGGAAGATCTCTGATAGTCTCGTGCTACTCAGGGATACGATCGCCTACGTACGGGACAGGAGGGTGGACACCTGCCTCATCAGCCTGGACCAGGAGAAGGCTTTTGACAGGATATCGCACACCTACATGATGGACGTGCTTTCCAAAATGGGGTTTGGGGAGGGAATCTGCAATTGGATCCAACTGCTCTACACAAACGTCAGTAGCGCAGTCTCAATCAACGGGTGGGATTCTGAAAGTTTCCCGATCAAATCTGGAGTCAGACAGGGCTGTCCTCTGTCCCCAGTCTTGTTTGTTTGCTGTATTGAACCCTTTGCTGAGTCTATTAGGAAGGATGCGTGCATAAGAGGGGTGACAATCCCAGGCAGCGGAGGCACTCAGGTCAAAACCTCCCTGTACATGGATGACGTCGCCGTTTTCTGCTCGGATCCGCTGTCCGTGCGCAGACTGATGAGCATCTGCGACCAGTTCGAACTGGCCTCGGGAGCCAAAGTTAACCACGGCAAGAGCGAGGCCATGTTCTTTGGCAACTGGGCTGACCGATCCTTTGTCCCCTTCACCGTCAGGTCAGATTACCTGAAGGTGCTGGGGATATGGTTCGGAAGGGCCGGGGCGTGCTCCAAAACATGGGAGGAGCGAGTAGCCAAGGTACGACAAAAGTTGGGCATGTGGGGGCAGCGATCTCTCTCCATTGTGGGTAAGAACCTGGTCATCAGGTGCGAGGCGCTCACATTGTTGCTCTACGTGGCACAGGTCTGGCCCATACCCCACTCCTGCGCCGTGGCAGTCACCCGAGCCATTTTCCGCTTCGTCTGGGGATGTGAAATGGACCGGGTCCGGAGGGACACGATGTTCAAATCTCTGGACAAGGGCGGGAAAAATGTACCCAACGTGGCCCTCATCCTGATGACCACCTTCGTGTGCGGCTGCATCAAGCTATGCATAGACCCCCAGTACGCAAGCTCCAAGTGTCACTACGTGCTGAGGTTCTATCTGTCCCCGGTGTTGCGAAGGATGGGCCTGGTCACATTGCCGCGGAACGCTCCATGCAGTTGGGCGGTGCCGTACCACCTATCCTTCGTGGAGCAGTTTCTGCGGGAAAACACCTTTGACCACCGGTCCATCAGGCAGTGGTCTGCACGGAATGTCCTCAAGGCCCTACGGGAAAAGGAAACGGTGGATCATGTCGGATGGTTCCCCGAGCAGACCGTCAGTCGTTTGGCGGAATGCCTCATCACCAGAACTTTCAAACAAGCACCAAGACGTAGCTTGGCTGGTGGTGAGAAGGGCCCTCCCCGTCAGATCCTTCATGCACACCCGAAGTCTCGCCCCCTCCACACAGTGCCCCCGCGTTGGCTGTGGTGGGGAAGAGACGGTCGCCCACCTCCTCCTGGAATGTGCCTTTGCAAAGCAGGTGTGGAAAGAGATGCAGTGGTTTTTGTCAAGGTTCATCCCAAGCAGCTCTGTAACACAGGAGTCTGTGCTCTACGGGCTGTTCCCAGGGACGCACACCGAGACAAACATCAACTGCTGCTGGAGGACTATCAATTCGGTGAAAGACGCCCTTTGGTCTGCCCGAAACTTGCTGGTCTTCCAGCGCAAAGAGTTGTCCACCACCGAATGTTGCAGACTGGCACATTCCAAGGTCCAGGACTATGTGCTGAGGGACTCACTAAAGCTTGGGGCAGCCGCAGCAAAGGCTCAATGGGGAAAGACCACAGTGTAAGGTTCCCCCACCAAGCTGGACTGAGGGGCTGGATCCATGGGAAACCCCTCGAACTGTATCGTTAATATTCTCAATTGCTGTAAATGTAAAACTGTAATTGACATGACAATTGTGAAACGGAAGGGTTGGGAAGAAACTCATGACAGTATTGAAGGAAAGTGATCTCCCTTGCAATGTTTGTATTTTTTGGTGCTGTTTGGAAACTGTTTGGCAATGTAATTGTTACAGATTTTTATGAATAAAGTATATTTTGGAAATAAAAAAAAAGATCTTATATGGCTCGAGTGCTCAACAAGACTCACCATGGAGATCGCCAGACTCTCCACTGAGGAAGCCATATGCTCAAATGCCTGGGGCATGGCAGACGTCATGGTTTGTATGGACTCCTGCATGGCACGTGCAAAGCCACGCATGACCTCTGGCATCTGACATATTTTCCACATGGCTTTGCTGCACATCCAGCAGACTTCTTGTGGCAACAAACAAAGGATCATCATGAGTTTGGGGCTGAGCAGGGGCCTGGTCCCCAGCAGTCCTCTGATTGTCAGGGGACCTGGCTGGCACATGCTCCCTCAGCTGCTGGACGTGTCTGTGTGGTGCACACCAGATGGTGACCTTGATTCTAATCTTAAGCCACCTGCGGACCATGTGGATATATCTGTGCTGACGGAGGTGGAAGAAAAGGTGGTGCACCTTCTGGGGCATTGGCTTCTTCATCCTCTCCAGAGGAGGACTCTTGGGCCATGCAGCGTTCTGCTACTTGACTGTAGGCACCTGCAGTGGGGACACAAACAGAGGCACTTGTCAGCATGTGCTTCACGTGAGTTCACACGATTTTCTTCAGTTTCCAGTTTATGGCTGCAAGAGCAGAGATGACACTTCATCCTTACGACTGTGGTACCTGCCTTTACCATCTGCACTCGCCCTGCTTCCCTCCTTTCTCGCGATATCATCCTCCCTTTCAGCCATGGTTAGCGGTCTTCTGTCCAGGGCCACCTCCTCCTATTCTAACATGTTAACATTGGTTGTGGCTTAATTTATCCTGCAGCAGACAGTGCAGATTTAATAACATGCCAAATGACGCATCACAACCATTGCATACATGCATCAACATCATGCATTCTGCAGTGGCTTTCGCACGGTGCATCCAGCCACACACACAATGCCAATCTTCATCTTGGCGCAACATCATTTAGGGAATGGCACCAAGGCTGCTCACACATTCCACTGCATTCCTCATGCCCCTCTGCCTTAAAAATATGGTGCCTTGGAAGAAAACAATGGAGCTGCTTTACCAGGACCAGTTACCCTAGTTGATTTGAGCAAGTCATTGATGCGCTTGCGGCACTGCATCCATGTTCTATGAGTGACTCCACGTTCCTCTGTTACCTCCATCCATGGTAAGGCAGGAGGGTCTTCACGCTCCATCTGCAGGGAAGAGGACCTCCCGCCTTTCCCTGACAGCCTGGAGGAGAACCTGCAGGGAGGCATCACTGAATCGTGGGGTGGGATGCTGCCTACTGGCAGCCATGTGATTCACTTTAGCTGCAGGTAAAATAAATGATGTGAATTTGGTGGTGACTTTCACAAAATAAGGGAGGCAAAAACATTTTGATATAAGTAAAAGCTGCAATTTAAGATAGTCTGAAGATACTTACATGAAAGCTCCTTGAGGCTGCAAGCACAAAATGTTTTATATCTGTGGTGCTTGGGGCAGTGACGGCAGGTTCCACCAATGAAAGGTTGCCCCCGCTGCATGATCTGACGCCTCATGGCTAATTTAAATACAAAAGTGCGTGGGGAACAGGATTTGTGGCAGAAGTTATGACAACTTCTGGTCCCGCTGTTGGGAATGCCGTGGCACTCATAGGATTCCACCTTCTGACTCTATGTGTAAAATATATTTTACACATTTAAATTACTTATCTGCAAACAGAGCAGACAAACAAGATGGCAAACGGAGATAAGAGCAGAGGGGAATGGCTATACAGGAAATTCAAAGATTTCCCTTGTGCCTCAATGAGTGGTTCTTGAGTACTGTATTCTTGTTGTCCCCCTTTTCTCTGTGAGACTCTCATGCTTCTTTAGGGAGCTAGTCCATCCCCAGATGGGAGACTCAAATTTGCTTGACATCATAACCTAGTGGGAAGATCATGGAGCTACACGTACAGGTATTTATTTTAAACTTATGTTAGCATAAAAACATGACAAAATATCATGAAAGAAACAAGTGCATATGTACACAGATTTAAATATATAGATAGATATACCCAGCACCCGGCGTATGTCTGTTGCATTACAGATGCAACACTATCCTTGGAGACTCTCAGTATTTTGGAGCATGAAGTTTACCAGCATTAACACTTATCTGCTAATTAACCTCAGTAGTTTATAACTAGATACAGTTAACCTAGATTTATTTGTTTAAAGCAATGGTCTTAAAGGCACAGACCAAGTTTGCTGCGAAACAAGTTAATTCATTAACAGTACCACAGGGAATCCTCTAAATTTTATTTGATTCTGTGATAAAATTCCAGTGAATAATGTTTACTCTTTTCCAGTCCCTTCAACTTCGTCTAACTTTTCTGTTTAGGTAGAGTGGTGATGATGTTACTGGACGAATAATCCAGAGGCTTGGACTAATGATCATGAGTTCAAATCTCACAATGGCAGCTAGAAAACTTAACTTCAGTTGATGAAATAAATCTGTAATAAAAGCCTAGCATCACTGTTAGTAACCATGAAGCTACTAGATTGTTGCAAAAATCCATTCGGTTCACTAATCTCCTTTAGGGAAGGAAATCTAAGGTCCTTACCTGATCTGGCCTATATGTGTAGCTCCAGACAATCAATGTTGTTGATTCTTAACTGTCCTCTGAAATGGCCTAGCAAGCCTCTCCTATATCAAACTGCTACAAAAATCATTAAGAGTAAAACCAGATGGACCACCCTGCATCGATCTAGGTACTGGACACGACAAAGGCACACCCAGCTCAGTCAACCCTGCAGAGTCCTCTTCACTAAACGTTCCGAGATAAGAACCAGGTGGGAAAGGGGGAGGAATAAAATTTTCAGGGTGGGAGGAGTAGGGGAGTGGAGAAAACAATTTTTATTGGCTGTGGGGATAGTGGGAAAGGGTTGAGGGTCAAAGGGAATAAATTTCGGGGGGGAAAGTTTGGGATACTAATAAAAGTTTATTATGGGGGAGAGGGCAATTAATGTTTAAATTACCCATTGTGGGTGGGAGACGTGATTTGCAGTTACAATAACATTTTATTTTTATTTCCCGGAAATCGGGATCTTCAAATTTTAAAATGTAACTGAAGGGCTTGAAGACCTTTAAAAATGGTGCCTGAGCCTACATATGGCGCCGGATGCCGTTACCGGGGACACGGCTGCCCCCTCTACATCATTGGGGGGGGGGGGGGGTGGCCGCTCCACCCCCTCTTTAAATCAGCCCCTGCGCGTAATATCGCGGGGGCTGTGCGGCGGCATTTCCATGTTTGAAGGCCACTGAGTTCAAAGCGTGCTAGCGCGCAAATAAATTCCAGCCCCTGGACTTTGTATATTCAAACTGTCTGACAGGGATAAAGGAGTACTTTTTGAACTGAGAGAGGTCAATTACAACCATCCTGAAACATTCCTGAATTGTACATCCCCATCTCAATGGTGGTGTAGCCCAACATGCTAGTGCAAAAGACAAGCCTGAAGCGTATGCAGCCATTTCAACCAGAATTGCCAATGGATGATCCATTTCTGCCTCTTCCTGAGGTCCCCACCAGCACAGAAACCAGTCTTCAGCCAATTTTATTCTCCATGTGATATCAAGAAATGGCTGAGTGCACTGGATACAGCAAAGGCTGTAGGCCCTTTTGTGATATTACTTTAATTGCTTTAATACTGATTATCATACTATTGAATATGTAAATAGTTTAGTATGCTTCATCACAGGAAGTGATGCAAGTTAACATGATACAATAGTTGGAGCAGTATTAGTCAACAGGTAGCACATGTATTGAAGAGGTCTCCTAGAATCCTGTTATTATGCAATGAAGAACCCGCAAGGGGAGAGCCAACTGTGTAACAGCCCCGACAACCAAATTTATCTGCAGCACCTGGAAGAGTCTGTCACTCTAGAATTGGCCTTTATAGCCACTCCAGGCGCTGCTTCACAAACCACTGACCATCTCTAGGCGCTTACACATTGTCTCTCGAGACAAGGAGGCCAAAGAAGAGAAGAAGAACCCTTTCATTAATTTACCAACTATTGTTTATAGTGTTTGGTATGTTTGTTGTGTTCTTGGCTCTTAACACCGGTACCGACAACATTCTGGCTGTGGTGCTTGAGCTCCGGAACTAGTCGTGCCTCTAGCCACGCTGTTCCAGTACAGCTACACCACTGGCATCTACCTGACAAAGTGGAAAATTGTCCAGGTATGGCCTGTCCAGAAAAAGCCGGATGAATCCAATCCAGCCAGTTACTGCCCCATCAACCTACTCTCAACCATTAGCAAAGCGATGGAAGGTGTTGTCGATAGTGCAATTAAGCAGCGCTTACTCACCAATAAGCTGCTCATCGATGCTCAGTTTGGCTTCTGCCAGGACCAGTCACTTCCAGACCCTATCACAACCTTGGTCCAAATACGGACTGAAGAGCTGAAATCCAGAGGACAGGTAAAAGTTTACTGCATTTGACCGAGTCTGGCATCATGGAGCCCTAGTAAAACTGAAGTCAATGGGAACCGGGGTGGGGGTGGAAAGCTCTCCACTGACTGGTGTCATACCTAGCACAAAGGAGGATAGTTGTTGGAGGCTAATCATCTAGCCCTAGGACATTGTTGCAGGAGTTCCTCAGGGCAGTGTACTAGGTCCAACCATCTTCATCTGCATCATTAATGATATCCCTCCATCATAAGGGCAGAAGTGGGGATTTTCGCTGATGATTGCACAATGTTTTGTTCTATTCGGAACTACTCAGTGAAGCAGTCCATGCCTGCATGCAGTGAGACCTGAACAACATTCAGGCTGATAAGAAGTATGTAACATTCATACAACACAAGTGCCAGACAGTGACTATCTCAACCAAGAGAGAATCTAACTGCCTTCCCTTGACATTCAATGGCATTACCATCAATTAATCCCCAACCATCAAAATCCTAGGGGTCACATTGATCAGAATCTTAACTGGGCCAGCCATATAAATACTGTTACAAGTGTAGGACAGACACTGGGAATTCTATAGCAAGTGACATCACCTGACTTCCCACAGCCTATTCAACTACAGTGCAGAAGCCAGGAGTGTGATGAAATACTCTCCGTTTGCCTGGCTGAGTGCAGGTCCAAAAATACCCAAGAAGCTTGACACCGTTCAGGACAAAGCAGTCCACTTGATTGTCATTTCATCCATCAGCTTAAATTCACTCCCTCCAGCACGGGTGCACCATGGTTGCAGTGTGTACCATGTACAAAATGCACTGTAGCAACTCACCAAGGCTTCTTCAGCAGCACCTCCCAAACTCATGACCTCTATTACCTAGAAGGGCAAGGGCAGCAGGTGCATGGGAACATCTTCACCTGCAAGTTCCTCTCCATGTCGCAGACCATCCTGATTTGGAAATGTATTGCCGTTCCTTCTTCATGACTGGGTCAAAATCCTGGAACTCCCACCCTAACAGCACTGTGGGAGCACTTTCACCACATAAACTGCAGCAGTTCAAGAAGGCGACTCAGTCCCACCTCTTCCCGGGCTACTAGGGGTGGGTAATAAATGTTGGCCTTGTCAGTGACGTCCACATCCCATGAATGAATTTTTTAAAAAATTGGTAAATGCAAAGTAGAATTATTTCCCTTCTCTCTACACAAACATCTGTTGTCACTAATTACCAAATCTTCCACAACTATGGTTTTTCAATGAACCTTGTTACTGCTTCTTTGCTCAGGTAGTTCTTCCTACAGTTTATTCCATACCCTTCTACCATGATACAATGGAATTCTTCTGTCCTCACAGCATGGATGGTGTTAAATATATTGATATTTCTTTAACTTCATTAAAGTTCTAATTTATGAGCATAACTATTTTTGGCTTTTTTATTGCCTCCTATGATCTATAAGTCTTTGTTTTATTCACTACAAGAACATGCATTCCTCACAGTTGTAATATATTATGCTTCTCTTTAAAAGAAAATAGACCTGAAATTTTCTGAAAACCTGTGCTGAAACAATGGCATGAGTATGACAGAATGCTAATTTTAAGCATAAAAGATTGAAGAAATTCAGACATTTTCACCCAATTTTCTATGATATTTTACGCTGATTGTGTGAAAGTTCTGCCAAAACCCTCTATCACTTATTATAGCTCTCCCACCGCCCCCACCCATACAAAATTGCAGTTCATGCAAATTTCCGGTTCTGAATGGATTGTAAATTTACACACAAAATTTTGGGCGCTAGAAGACCCGAAGTCCTATTTCTGGTGTTTTATGCTGTTTTTTGAAAAACTTTCACAATTGCAGTTTCTTAAATATGTTGTGCCTAATGTGTAAGGTGGCTTAATGGCTTCAAACTTTTATTTTTCATGCATAAAGGGGAACATAAAGAAAGAATATGGCATAAACTTGGTGCTTTCCTCAGGCTTTAATTATTTATGCTGATTTCCACTTGATTTATGCTGGTTTTTACATTCTTACGTATGCTAATGAGATCCTCAAGAAATTTTGGTGTAACTTGCTGATGGGAAGATCAGCATAAATTTTGACTTTTACGCCATTTCATGAAACTCTAGGCCACAATGTTTACCTATTTGATTATAACCTTACACTTTTGCACACGACATGCAAACTTCCATTTTTTTTTTTTGTCCAGTGGGAAATTCCTTCCCATCTTCATGTTGGCATTAGTATCTCTTATTCCTGAAAATACTTAATACTGCTTAGTATACTGACTTAACAAGTGGAGGAAAGCTGATTGTTTTGCAATCCTCAGAGCAATCAAGTAAGACTACAGATTACTATCTAATGATAACACAGCAATTGAATATATTTAACAGAAGTTATTTAATAGAAATATAATGTATTAGAAAATAAATTAATTCCCTGCAGGGATTCAATTTGGTTGGTAATGACTAATACTGATTGACATCACCAGGCAAAATATTTTCATATTTCATCACTAAATTAAAATAGATTTAGGTCCCTTAAGAATAAAAAGACTGATGAATGGCTCTGAACTGACCTCCACAGAACCTTGCAAGCCAGAGCAACTCTGTACCTTTTGGGTTGAGTATGAAATGGTGGGCAATGTAGATGATTAAATCTGTTTTTTTCCTGAAAAAATTCATTTTATGTGTATACAATGCTGTTAAATATTTGTGGCTGCAAAGTAATATGGTTATTGGTTGGCCTTCCTACATTCCATGAGTAGTTAATTTGTGAAATATTAACAATTTAATTTGAACCACTATGTTTCAAGGTCAAGTGGGTATGTCCAGTTGAATTGAATGATTAAATGCTTTTTCCTCCCTCAGTTAAAGACATAATGCACGAAGCAATATGTATATGTCCTCTTCGCCTGTACATGAGAGACAATTTAGATATTTAAAAATGAATAGTTCTATTAATGTTGCATTTTGCCTTTTTTTTTCTTGGCAAAGACTTCCTGTTAAGTATTCCCTGAAAAGGAAAAATTTGCAGGGCAATGGGGAAGGAAAAGGGAATTGGGACTATTCAGATGGATCTTTCAAAGAGGCGGCACAGGAACGATGGGCCACATGGTCTCTTTGCATGCTGTATGATTCCATGAAATGTTTTAGCCCTGTTTATTAGAAAGGTGGTAAGGATTTTATAATGGAAGTCTAATTCAGGAAGGTGAAAGATTGTGGCTACTGATTAACATTTTTTGACGTTGGTCTTTTTTGTCAAAGGGAAGTGGTTAGCAACAGTAAACATTTGGAATTTTCCTCATTTCAACCCCAGATGTCTGGTATAACACAGTGCTAGTTTAACTTCAACTTCATCAGTTTTAGTAAGACTAACTCTTGCATTAATTCTGCTTTTTTTTCCCAGCTGTGGTATATCTACTTGACTTTATTAAAAGTAAGACCACGCACACTACTACTTAATTTTCTTTTCACCAGTGAAAAGATGTTGGGATAATTGAAAGAAAGAAAATAATAAGTAAAGGCGGCCAATAAGTGTAATTAATTGTTCACCTTTGAGTATATATGCCTGAAACTAAATTACTTGTTTCTCTCTTCTATAGTCACATGAGGTAGCACTCAGTTATACTTCTTGATGTAGATGATACTTGGTAAGAATTTTTCAAAATTGGTAAATGTCTTCAGGACCTACCCCTCTTACAATTATGGGGCTCTGTGGCTTTAAACAATCTATTATTTGCTTCAAATGCAGATAAATTTCACAACTACAATTGTCTTGCTCTCTCTCATCATCCATTAGAACCACAGGCATTTTATGTTGTCATTCTGTAGCTACAATCAAAGCACAGAAGTTTACAGTACAGAAGCAGGCATAGTTTGCCAATTGTCCATGTGATGAGTATCTGCCCATTGTTGAAATCAGTAGAGGCCTACTGCTTTCCCACATGAAGGGTGTGAATTGAAAAGCACCACTTATCCTAGCTTGCTCTAAATAACCATGTAGAAGTCCTGGAATGGGTCACTCTGTAAACCTGGTACGTAGAAACATCAGGAAGGAAAAAAGGACAGAGAAATTTATGAACCTTTGCTATGAGTGCACTGACAGGGAAAAGAGATACTGTTCTCTCTATTCCATAAGTATTACTGAATTATTTTTACTTCTTATCAAGGTCTGCAATTTTTGATTCTGTAACTCAGTTTTTAAAAGGAACAACTGGATGTGATTTTGCCAATTGTAACTTTGCATTTGGATTGAGTGCTTACCATAGTTAATTACATATTGCTTCCTTGTTTGTACAATGTACTCACTGACTACAATGCAACTAAAAGCTGAATATATTCCATAATGTGGAATACTTGGGTGTGTCCGTTGTACATACCAGCGATATAGGAGTGTATGAGACTGTATAAACTAATGGCATCATTCACTCCTGGGATTTCTGTGGTAACTGGCTTGTATGGAAGGAAAGGGTTTGGAACAAACTTGTTCTTGTTTTATCCAGCTGAAATTGGTTTTCACTTAGTAACATGGCCAAATTCAAACAGTGAACTGCAGTTATCCAATGAGCTTTATAATGCTCATGAAAATGGAGGAAATTCCAAATACGGTGTGTGAAAGGACTAGGCAATATGTATCATAAATAAAAACAAAAAGTGCTGCCAGACCTGCTGAGTATTTCTAGCACTTTTTGTTTTCATTTCAGATTTGCAGCATCTGCAGTATTTTGCTTTTATTATAGGCAGTGTGCATCTTTCTCTGCAGAATTTCTAGAGCTGTCTAAAGCAAAAAGCTAAGTGCTATCACTTTATTCCCTTAAGATATCTGAAGAGGTTTTGAAAAACAAAAGCTTTCTACATTCAGACCACAACCCGTTTTGAATACAGCTTCTTACAAAAGTTTCAATAACATTTTATAGGTGCTGCCAATAAAACAAAACTTAAACCTTTTACCTACACCCCCCGCCCCCCAACACCCTGTATGATGCTACTTTCTTGCATAAAAGATATTCTTCTCAGTACTTAATTGTTAATCTAAATCAGGGTTGTCCAGCATACGGCCTGCGGGCCAGGAACCAGCCTGTCAAAGGTTACCATCCGGCCTGAGGATGTATTTCCGAGATGAGACATTTTCCATCGTCTTCCTCTTCCAGATTGGCTTTTTAAAATATCTCAAGTCAGTTTCGCAGCTGACAGGTGCTGACATCAGCAACAGCACTCTCCCAACCATTTGGCTAGATTTGGGGTTTTCTGGCGAGCTGCGGCTTTTTTTTTTAAAAGCCCGCCAGAAAACCCTGAATCTGTCGAACGTTCAGAAACTGCTGTTCCCAATGTCAGCAGCTGTTCGCTGCGAAACGGACTTGCAATATTCATTTATTTTAAAAATTGACCAACCACAAAGCCTCTGTGCTGAGCTCTCTTGCTCCCTGCATCTCTCGGGGGGCGGGGGGAAGGTGAGAGAGAGAGACCGGGGGATAAGGTGAGAGAGAGAGAGAGAGAGACCGGGGGATAAGGTGAGAGAGAGAGAGAGAGAGACCGGGGGATAAGGTGAGAGAGAGAGAGAGAGAGACCGGGGGATAAGGTGAGAGAGAGAGAGAGACCGGGGGATAAGGTGAGAGAGAGAGAGAGACCGGGGGATAAGGTGAGAGAGAGAGAGACCGGGGGATAAGGTGAGAGAGAGAGAGAGACCGGGGGATAAGGTGAGAGAGAGAGAGAGACCGGGGGATAAGGTGAGAGAGAGAGAGAGACCGGGGGATAAGGTGAGAGAGAGAGAGAGACCGGGGGATAAGGTGAGAGAGAGAGAGAGACCGGGGGATAAGGTGAGAGAGAGAGAGAGACCGGGGGATAAGGTGAGAGAGAGAGAGAGACCGGGGGATAAGGTGAGAGAGAGAGAGAGACCGGGGGATAAGGTGAGAGAGAGAGAGAGACCGGGGGATAAGGTGAGAGAGAGAGAGAGACCGGGGGATAAGGTGAGAGAGAGAGAGAGACCGGGGGATAAGGTGAGAGAGAGAGAGAGACCGGGGGATAAGGTGAGAGAGAGAGAGAGACCGGGGGATAAGGTGAGAGAGAGAGAGAGACCGGGGGATAAGGTGAGAGAGAGAGAGAGACCGGGGGATAAGGTGAGAGAGAGAGAGAGACCGGGGGATAAGGTGAGAGAGAGAGAGAGACCGGGGGATAAGGTGAGAGAGAGAGAGAGACCGGGGGATAAGGTGAGAGAGAGAGAGAGACCGGGGGATAAGGTGAGAGAGAGAGAGAGACCGGGGGATAAGGTGAGAGAGAGAGAGAGACCGGGGGATAAGGTGAGAGAGAGAGAGAGACCGGGGGATAAGGTGAGAGAGAGAGAGAGAGAGAGACCGGGGGATAAGGTGAGAGAGAGAGAGAGAGAGAGAGACCGGGGGATAAGGTGAGAGAGAGAGAGAGAGAGAGAGACGGGGGGGGATAAGGTGAGAGAGAGAGAGAGAGAGAGACGGGGGGGGATGAGGTGAGAGAGAGAGAGAGACCGGGGGATAAGGTGAGAGAGAGAGAGAGAGAGAGACCGGGGGATAAGGTGAGAGAGAGAGAGAGACCGGGGGATAAGGTGAGAGAGAGAGAGAGAGAGAGACCGGGGGATAAGGTGAGAGAGAGAGAGAGAGAGAGACCGGGGGATAAGGTGAGAGAGAGAGAGAGAGAGAGACCGGGGGATAAGGTGAGAGAGAGAGAGAGAGAGAGAGACCGGGGGATAAGGTGAGAGAGAGAGAGAGAGAGAGAGACGGGGGGGGATGAGGTGAGCGAGAGAGAGAGACGGGGGGGGATGAGGTGAGCGAGAGAGAGAGACAGGGGGGGAGGAGAGAGAGAGAGACGGGGGGGGGGGAGGAGAGAGAGAGAGACGGGGGGGGGGGAGGAGAGAGAGAGACGGGGGAGGGGGAGGAGAGAGAGAGAGAGACGGGGGGGGGGAGGAGAGAGAGAGAGACGGGGGGGATAAGGTGAGAGAGAGAGAGAGACGGGGGGGAGGGGAGAGAGAGAGACGGGGGGGAGGGGAGAGAGAGAGACGGGGGGGAGGGGAGAGAGAGAGACGGGGGGGGGGGGAGAGAGAGAGACGGGGGGGGGGGGAGAGAGAGAGACGGGGGGGGGGGGAGAGAGAGAGACGGGGGGGGGGGGAGAGAGAGAGACGGGGGGGGGGGAGAGAGAGAGACGGGGGGGGGGGGGGGAGAGAGAGACGGGGGGGCGGGGGAGAGAGAGAGACGGGGGGGGGAGGAGAGAGCGAGCGGGAGAGAGAGATCGGGGGGGGGGAGGAGAGCGAGAGAGACGGGGGGGGGCGGGGGAGAGAGAGAGAGACGGGGGGGGAGGAGAGAGCGAGCGAGAGAGAGAGACGGGGGGGAGGAGAGCGAGAGAGACGGGGGGGAGGAGAGAGAGAGAGACGGGGGGGGGGAGAGAGAGAGAGATGGGGAGAGGTGGGAGGCGGAGAGCGAGCTAGAGAGATGGAGGATAGACATAGAAAGAGGCCAACAAGAAGGAAAAACATAATTGACCTCGTCCTTACCAATTTGCCTGCCACAGATGCATCTGTCCATGACAGTATTGGTAGGAGTGACCACCGCACAGTCCTTGTGGAGACAAAGTCCCGCCTTCACATTTGAGGATACCCTCCATCGTGTTGTGTGGCATTACCACATTGCTAAATGGGATAGGTTTCGAACAGTTCTCGCAGTGCAAATCTGGGCATCCGAGATGCACTGTGGGCCATCAGCAGCAGCAGAGTTGCTTTCACCTACAATCTGTAACCTCATGGCCGGCATATACCCCACTCTACCATTACCACCAAGCCAGGAGACCAACCCTGGTTCAATGAAGACTGCAGGAGGGCATGCCAGGAACAGCCCCAGGCATACCTCAAAATGAGGTTGCAAACTGGTGAGGTTACAACCCAGGACTACTTGCGTGCCAAAATGCGTAAGCAACACGCAATGGACAGAGCTAAGTGATCCCATAACCAACGGATCAGATCTAAGCTCTGCAGTCCTGCCACATCCAGCCATGAATGGTGGACAATTAAACAACGAACTGGAGGAGGTTGCTCCTCAAATATCCCCATCCTCAATGATGGGGGAAGCCTTGCACATCAGTGCGAAAAATAAGGCTGAAGCATTTGCAACAATCTTCAGCCAGAATTTTTGAGTTGTTTGATCCATCTCGGCCTCCTCCTGACGTCTCCAGCATCACAGATGCCAGACTTCAGCCAATTCGCTTCACTCCATGTGATATCAAGGAACAGCTGAAGGCACTGGATACTGCAAAAGCTATGGGCCCTGACAATATTCCGGCAGTAGTACTGACGACCTGTGCTCCAGAACTTTCTGCGTCCCGAGACAAGCTGTTCCAGTACAGCTGCAACATTGGCATCTACCTAGCAATGTGGAAAATTGCCCGGGTATGTCCCGTACACAAAAAGCAGGACAATTCCAACCCGGCCAATTACCGCCCCATCAGCCGACTCTCGATCATCAATAAAGTGATGGAACGTGTCATCAACAGTGTCATCAAGTGGCACTTGCTTAGCAATAACCTGCTCAGTGACACTCCGTTTCAGTTCTGCCAGGGTCACTGAGCACCTGACCTCCTTACAGCCTTGGTTCAAACATGGACAAAAAAGCTGAACTCGGAGTGAGGTGAGAGTGACTGCCCTTGACATCAAGGCAGCATTTGACTGAATATGGCATCATGGAGCCCTAGCAAAACTGAAGTCAATGGGAATCAGGGGAAAACTCTCCGCTGGTTGGAATCATACCGAGCATAAAGGAAGATGGTTGTGGTTGTTGGAGGTCAATCATCTGAGCTCCAGGACATCACTGCAGGAGTTCCGCAGGGTAGTGTCTTAGGCCCAACCATCTTCAGCTGCTTCATCAATGATCTTCCTTCAATCATAAGGTCAGAAGTGGGGATGTTCGCTGATGATTGCACAATGTTCAGGACCATTTGCAACTCCTCAGATACTGAAGCAGTCCGTGTACAAATGCAACAAGACCTGGACAGTATCCAGGCTTGGGCTGATGTGTGGCACGAATGTTACTTGCCACTTAAGTGCCAGGCAATGACCTTCTCCAACAAGAGAAAATCTAACCATCTTCCCATGACATTCAATGACATTATGAGCGCTGAATACCCCACAATCAACATCCTAGGGGTTACCATTGACCAAAAATTGAACTGGAGTAGCCATATAAATACCGTGGCTACATGAGCAGGTCAGAGACTAGGAATCTTGCAGCGAGTAACTAACCACCTGACTCCCCAAGGCCTGTCCACCATCTGCAGGGAACCATGGATGACAGGTGAAATTCTGAAACTAGCTAAGAGGAAAAAGGAAGCATACATAAGGTCTAGGCGGCTGAAGAAAGACGAAGCTTTGGAAGAATATCGGGAATGTAGGACCAATCTGAAACGAGGAATTAAGAGGGCGAAAAGGGGTCATGAAATATCTTTAGCAAACAGGGTTAAGGAAAATCCCAAAGCCTTTTATTCATATATAAGGAACAAGAGGGTAACTAGAGAAAGGATTGGCCCACTCAAGGACAAAGGAGGAAAGTTATGCGTGGAGTCAGAGAAAATGGGTGAGATTCTAAACGAGTACTTTGCATCGGTATTCACCGAGGAGAGGGACATGTCGGATGTTGAGGTTAGGGATAGATGTTTGATTACTCTAGGTCAAGTCGGCATAAGGAGGGAGGAAGTGTTGGGTATTCTAAAAGGCATTAAGGTGGACAAGTCCGCAGGTCCGGATGAGATCTATCCCAGGTTACTGAGGGAAGCGAGAGAGGAAATAGCTGGGGCCTTAACAGATATCTTTGCAGCGTCCTTAAACACGGGTGAGGTCCCGGAGGACTGGAGAATTGCTAATGTTGTCCCCTTGTTTAAGAAGGGTAGCAGGGATAATCCAGGTAATTATAGACCGGTGAGCCTGACGTCAGTGGTGGGGAAGCTGCTGGAGAAGATACTGAGGGATAGGATCTATTCCCATTTGGAAGAAAATGGGCTTATCAGTGATAGGCAACATGGTTTTGTGCAGGGAAGGTCATGTCTTACCAACTTAATAGAATTCTTTGAGGAAGTGACAAAGTTGATTGATGTGGGAAGGGCTGTAGATGTCAGATACATGGACTTCAGTAAGGCGTTTGATAAGGTTCCCCATGGTAGGTTGATGGAGAAAGTGAAGTCGCATGGGGTCCAGGGTGTACTAGCTAGATGGATAAAGAACCGGCTGGGCAACAGGAGACAGAGAGTAGCAGTGGAAGGGAGTTTCTCAAAATGGCGACGTGTGACCAGTGGTGTTCCACAGGGATCCGTGCTGGGACCACTGTGTACAAAATCATGAGAGGTATAGAGAGGGTGGATAGCAAGAAGCTTTTTCCCAGAGTGGGGGATTCAATTACTAGGGGTCACGAGTTCAAAATGAGAGGGGAAAAGTTTAGGGGGGATATGGTTGGAAAGTTCTTTACGCAGAGGGTAGTGGGTGCCTGGAACGCGTTGCCAGAGGAAGTGGTAGACGTGGGCACGATAGCGTCTTTTAAGGTGTACCTAGACAGATACATGAATGGGCAGGAAGCAAAGAGATACAGACCCTTAGAAAATAGGCGACAGGTTTAGATAGAGGATCTGGATCGGCGCAGGCTTGGAGGGCCGAAGGGCCTGTTCCTGTGCTGTAATGTTCTTTGTTCTTTGTTCGACAAGGCACAAGTCAGGGGTGTGATGGAATACTGTCCACTTGCCTGGATGGGTGCAGCTCCAACAACACTCAAAAAGCTCAACACCTTCCAGGACAAAGCAGCCCACTTGATTGGCACCCCAACAAACATTCCCTCCCTCCATCACTGACAGAAACAGCAGGGTAGATAGAGTGGGGGCGGATGGAGAGAGGGCGGACACAGAGTTGGTGGAGGTAGGGGTGCGTGGACAGAGAGGGAGGGGGAACAAAGAGTGAGGGGGGTGAAAGTCGGACAGAGAGAGAGAGTGTGAGTTTGGGGGGATAGAGAGAGTGGGAGGACAGAGAGATAGATGGGAGAGAGAGCGATCAAGATCACCCCTCACAGATGAACATCTATCTGGAATACTCTGCATCACTACAGCAAGTGTACGCGCAAATATTGACTACTTGTGGAAGCAAAAAAAATGTTAGGTATCTCGCTAAATCAGTGTCCAACATATTGACGAGAAAGTATGTCAATAAATTAATCTCATTTAAAGCTTCTTCATAAAAATGCACATTTTGTTGTTTTGATTAATAGTAAGATAAATTTTTAATGCCTTTATCTTTCTAAAATTGTCTCACCAGCCCCCTATGTAAAAAAAAATTGTAATGTGGTACATCACGCGAAAAGATTGGACAGACCCTATCTTAATGAACTTACAGAGGCTCTATCCTTTTATATAGGCGAATAAACCTAATCACTGGGAAAGTTTGGGAGGATTGTGGTTTCCCAGGCTTCACTCTCTTTGGTTTTGGACTTTTATGCAGGATTTCTTATACTACAGGGTGTAACAAATTTCAAAATCAGCCTGTCATGTATTTGAGTGTTGAGATGTAGATTTTTATGCCTGTATTGTACAGATGAGCAACAGTGTTTGAACAATTGCACAGTGTATGTATTTTATGAAAGCTGTCTATTAACTGCTGTGGAAGTGCAGTTTCTGGATATTTCTCTGATTTGTTTAAAAGTCATGAAGGATATGTTTATTGGGGAGAATGAGCAGAGAAATCTAATTAGGGCGGCACAGTGGCGCAGTGGTTAGCACCGCAGCCTCACAGCTCCAGCGACCCAGGTTCAATTCCGGGTACTGCCTGTGTGGAGTTTGCAAGTTCTCCCTGTGTCTGCGTGGGTTTCCTCCGGGTGCTCCGGTTTCTTCCCACACGCCAAAAGACTTGCAGGTTGATAAGTAAATAGGCCATTAGAAATTGCCCCTAGTATAGGTAGGTGGTAGGGAAATATAGGGATCGGTGGGGATGTGGTAGGAATATGGGATTAGTGTAGGATTAGTATAAATGGGTGGTTGATGGTCGGCACAGACATGGTGGGCCGAAGGGCCTGTTTCAGTGCTGTATCTCTGAACTAAACTAAACATTAGGGTTGATAACTCTGCCAGCACTGCCACAGAGCAAGTGGTTGACGGTCATCTCATATTCTGAAATTTATTTGATTCTGTGATCTTGCTTATTGCAGAAAAAACACAAATAGAAGGTAAAATATGTTGTATTTGGTGCGAACTCAGGAGATCAGGAGGAGAAAAAAGAAATGGGAACAATCTAGATAACCACAAACTCGTACTTTTCCTGAATAAAATACCTAGAATTAGTAACTTTGAAATCAGGACAGGGAAGTTTCTATGTATACTGGCCACAAAATAATAACCTAGATTATTTTTGATTCTTGATGTAGAAGGATTCTGTTGCCATCCATCAAGCTTGTAAGCAAAATGTTCCAGCAATGTTGGCTGTCTTAATGGTTTATATATTTCTGTGAAAGGCATAACTCTTTTTATATATAGAAAATAATTTTGGTTAGTTGACATCTTTTAGTTTATAGTTCTCTTCTGAAACCATTATTTTTATGGAGGATTGTATAATTCAAATTGTTTACAATGTTTGGTTAAATAGTTAATATGAATCATTATGTTCTTTGAAACAAAATCCAGATAAATGATAATCTAGCAGGTTTTTAAATATGTACTTTAGTCCCAGAAGCGTTAATTCCATTTGTAATAAATAGAAATGCAATATTGATAACGAAGCTGACCTTGCTAAATTTCTCTTTGCAGAATTTTGTGCTTATGAAGGTGAATCTTGTTAATTTTGATGAATATTGCACTGAGTTTTAGGCACCCATTGTTAACACTAAGCACTCTGAGGTTAGTTATAGATTAACTGTTCTTCTACATTACCTCAGTAGTTTGTCTCAGTCCTCACTTCAGAATAGAACCTTGACATCACCAATGTGATAGTTTTAGAGGTTGCACACTACACCTCCTGGCACCTCAAGTAGGATTGCCAATTTAGAGCCACTCACCGCCAAAATAGGGGCAATCTGGGATGGATTGGAACCTCAATTCCAAAGGTGAAAACATCTAATCTATTGCATCATCCAAATGCCCCACTTTAAAAAAAAACTTTCGTCTATCGTAAATTGATAAACCAAAGGGCATAAAGCTGTAGATGGGAAGATTGAATGACAAGTGAGGATCCTGCAGAATTGAGATTTCTTGCAGCTGCACAAAGTGGCCTAAATTTTTTTTTGTAAATTGTTTCTTGCAGCTCCTAGATTTGTTGCAGGAACTTGTCAAGGTTATAAATCCGTTTTTGGGTAGAATGCCGCCAAACAGTTCTAAACCCAATGTGACCCTAAAGGCGTTGCCAATCTAATACTGTAGCAGTGCTCAAGAATGTCTTGTGTAATCATTCTGAAGATAAAGCAGCTGTTGTTTAAAGAAGAGTATTCATTGAATAACAGAATGTGAGGTTAGGCAAGGAGCCATTTAGATCTGCGGGGTGCAGCAGTGTTTAGCAGTAGTATGAAATGGATTTCAGTTCCCAGGAAAGAGTGCATTTGTATTTCTGTAAAATGTTCTTCATTGCACTCGTCATTAACTGGAAATGAGCCACTTACTGCAGCAAGTACTAAATGGGCTTATTCTGTCCTTATGGTGGAGGAAGGACAATGTTAATAGGATTCTTACTGTGAAATCCAGTATATTGACAGCATCTTCATGAGTGTTTTAACCTCTGCAAATAAAAGAAATCAGGATGTTGTATTTTTAAGCAAAGTGATGACTGCAGAGGACTTAAATAATAGATGACCTTGCACTTACTTCTCTATTGCTCATGTTTGCTTGTTCCAACAACAATTAAGTGAACCATGTTTTTAATTAATACACAATGTAATCCAAATGCAAGAAGAGAGAGACCTGTGTGTATGTATACACAAATCTTTGAAAATGGCAGGACAAGGAGTGGCACAGTGGTTAGCACCGCAGCCTCACCGCTCCAGTGACCCGGGTTCAGTTCTGGGCACTGCCTGTGCGGAGTTTGCAAGTTCCCCCTGTGACCACGTGGGTTTCTGCCGGGTGCTCCGGTTTCCTCCCACAGCCAAAGACTTGCAGGTTGATAGGTAAATTGGCCATTGTAAATTGCCCCTAGTGTAGGTAGGTGGTAGGAGAATTGAGGAAAGGTGGTGATGTGGTAGGGAATATGGGATGAATGTAGGATTAGTATAAATGGGTGGTTGATGGTTGGCACAGACTTGGTGGGCCGAAGGGCCTGTTACAGTGCTGTATCTCTCTATGACTCTCTCTATGACTCTTAAGTTGAGAAGACGTTTTTAAATAAAAAATTGCATGTGGGATTCTTGGCTTTATTAATAGAAGAATATGCAAAAGCAGGGAAGATATACTAAACCTTTCTATAAACAATGGTTAGGCCTCAGCTGGAGCATTGTGTTCAATTTTGGGCACCACAGTTCAGGAGGGATATTAAGGTGTTAGTGAGGGTGCGGACGAGATTTACTAGAATAGTACTGGGGGTGAGGGACTTCAGTTATGTGCAGAGATTGGAGAGGCTGGGTTTGTTCTCAGATCAGAGAAGGTTAGGAGGAGATTTGATAGAGATGTTCCTAATCATGAAGGGCTTTGATAGAGTAAATAAGGAAAAACTGTTTCCAGTAGCAGAAAGGTCAGTAAATAGAGGACACAGATTTAAGGTGATTCGCAAAAGAACCAAAGATGACATGAGGAAACTTTTTTTATATATACAGCGAGTTATGATCTGAAGTGAACTTACTGAAAGAGTGATGGAAGCAGGTTCAATCATAGCTTTCTAAAGGGAATTAAATAAATACTTGAAGAGGGAAAGAGCAGGAAAGAGGGACTAATTGGAAAAATCTACCAAAGCACTGGCACATGGGCATATTGGCTGTCTTCTGTGCTACATCATTTTGTGATTCAAAGAAAAGTTATAAATATTCTAACACTTCATGATATCTTATCACACTTTCATATAGTAACCACTGAAATTTTCTTGATGCATTTTTTTTTTGGTGCTCAGAAGTATTTGATATGAAATTTTGACATTTATGTTTAAATTTGCAAGAAAAGGTATGAGAGGTTAGGTCTTTGTTGAAGTTACTTCATAATAAATGGTACCTCTAACCCAACAGCTCCTATATCAGTAGGAGTGGTAGATGGAATAATTAACCTATCACTTGTAATGTATTTAATAACATCTCTCAGTGATTTAGTGGATGAAATCATTTGGTTAATAAATCGTAAATTCCTCGGTTTGGCCTATGGTAAGTTAGCTGGGATCAGGTAACAAATTGCATTGGCAACCAAAGCCATGAGTTGTGTTCCCTGATCCTCTAATAGCGATTTCATGTAACAATTTGCTGGAAAGATAATTAGAATGTGCTGCAGTGAGCATAGTGGTGGATGAGGAGCAATACAGCCAATGTCTAGTATGCATCCAAGGTAACAAGGCATGACACAGAACAGAGCAACAGACCTTCCCTTCAAATACCAGAAAAGTGACTAATTTCATGGCACTTCCAAGATTTTTGCAGTCATTTAATAGGGACCCAATGGCTTTGATCAGATAATGTGGACATGAGTTGCAGTGTGTACAGATAGAATGTCCAGATTGGATTTAATTGCTGAGCTTGTACTGAAGCCATATTACAAATGTATAAGCTGGCGTGAAGAAGGGTCCCAGTTATGGCGATACACAGTTGCATTCATTAAAATTCAGTGTCTCCATTGATTTTAATGGGGAAGAGCTATGAAAATTATCCGTTCAACTTTGTCAGTGGAGGTCGCTGTGGAGCAAGGCAAAAGTCCCCGCAATTTATGGCATTGTGTATATTATGACATAAGTCACTCATACCATTGTTTACTGCAATTTCTGCACCATAATATTGGCATATATCATTGATGCACCATTACTACAGTGCAATAATTTTGCAAATTCAGGCCCATCATTTGTAGTCTACAATTGGCTGCAGCTAGAGAAGGGAGATAGTGGCCTCAATTCTCGCTAGGAAATGTGTTTTTTTTGGTGACCGCTGGATTGGGTTCAGCTATGATGTCTCCACAGGTAATTGTCCTGCTAATGTTCACTGTCCAGATGCACGTATAAAGAATAGACACTTGGGTAAAAGTTAAAGAAGGGGTGTTGTAGTGAATGCTTTCAGAACAGTGAAAAAAATTGGGAGCAGAAGTGGAATTAATAATGTAATGGCAAATTAGGAGGAGTGTTCCTTTCCTGAAGGAAAGCCTTAGATTACAGGACGATATAGATGGGCTGGTATGATGGGCAGAGCAGTGGCAAATGGAATTTAATCCTGAGTAGTGTGAGGTGATGCATTTTGGGAGGACTAACAAGGCAAGGGAATATACACTGGATGGTAGGACCCTAAGAAGTACACTGAGGGTCAGAGGGACCTTGGTGTACTTGCCCATAGATAACTGAAGGCAGAAGCACAGGTAGATAGGGTGGTTAGGAAGGAATATGGGATATTTGCCTTTATTAGCCGAGGCATAGAATATAAGAGCAGGGAGGTTATGAGGGAGCTGTATAAAATGCTAGTTAGGCCACAGCTGGAGTACTGTGTACAGTTCTGGTCGCCACATTGTAGGAAGGATGTTATTGCACTGGAGAGGGTGCAGAGGATATTCACCAGGATGTTGCCTGAGCTGGAGCATTCAGCTATGAAGAGAGACTGGATAGGCTAGGATTGTTTTCCTTAGAATAGAGAAGGCTGAGGGAGGAACTGATTGAGATATACAAAATTATGAGGAGCATAGATAGGGTAGTTAGGAAGAAACTTTTTCCCTTAGCAGCGGTGTCAATAACTAGGGGGCATCGATTTAAGGTAAGGGGCAGGAGGTTTAGGGGGGATTTGAGGAAAAGATTCTTCACCCAAAGAGTGGTTGGAACCTGGAACATACTGCCTGAAGGGCTGGTAGAGGCAGGAAGCCTCACAACATTTAAAAAGTATTTAGATGAGCACTTGAAGCGCCATAGCATACAAGGCTACGGGCCAAGTGCTGGAAAATGGGATTAAAATAGATAGGCTTGATGGCTGGCGCAGACATGGTGGGCCGAAGGGCTTGATTTTGTGCTGTATAACTCTATGCCTAAAATTGTGTGTAATACTCGAGAAGAACAGTTTTGCCAATAGTTCTGTCATTTAGGGATCCTTCAAGAAAAGTACAAGATTAAATGTAGGCAATTTGAAGCAGAGGGTAGGACTATCTTCTTTACACAGAATTGTGATGATGTGGAATTTACTGCCAAGGTTAGTGGTTGAGGTAGAAACTATGTCAACATCCAAGAATAGATAACTGGATGAAGGAGGAGGAGTTAAAGGGGTATGAGAGTAGTGTGGGTACATGTGATGAGAACTATTTGCTCATATGGAGGGTAACCACAATCACCACTTGCAATTATATAGCGCCTATCATGTCAGAAAGTGTACAAGGTACTTCATAGGGCCGTAAACAGACAACACATAGCCAAAGATGGTCATGTAAGGATGGGTGACCAAAAGCTGGATCAAAGTGGTATACTTTTAAGGAGGACGGAGAGGTTTAGGAAGGGAATTCCAGATTTGGGGACTATATAGCTGTATGCACAGCTGCCAGTAGTGGGTGGACAAAGTTGGGATGCACAAGAAGCCAGAGTTGAGGGAATGCGGAGTTTTGGGAGGGTTCTCGGACTGGAGGAATTTACATAGTTAGGGTGGTGCAAGGTCATAGAGGGACTTGAGTATGAAGATGAGAATTTTTAAATTGACACGTTGATGGACCAGGAGACAAAATAGGTCACTGCTCACACAGGCTAAAATAGTCAAATGGCCCATTTCTGTATAATAACTTCTATGTATTTCTATGAAAGAAGGCACAATTTAGTCTATATCTCATGGGTATCTGCTTTACCCAAAATACACAGGAAATGTTTCACTGGACACATGATTACTCAATGGTCCCACGCAATTATTTTTCTCCTGTTGTCGGAAACGTCTGAATTTATGATTAGATTAGAGATACAGCACTGAAACAGGCCCTTCGGCCCACCGAGTCTGTGCCGACCATCAACCACCCATTATTTATGCTAATCCTACACTAATCCCATATTCCTACCAAACATCCCCACCTGCCCCTGTATTTCCCTACCACCTACCTATTCTAGTGACAATTTATAATGGCCAATTTACCTACCAACCTGCAAGTCTTTTGGCTTGTGGGAGGAAACCGGAGCACCCGGAGAAAACCCACGCAGACACAGGGAGAACTTGCAAACTCCACACAGGCTGTACCCAGAATCGAACCCGGGTCCCTGGAGCTGTGAGGCTGCGGTGCTAACCACTGCGCCACTGTGCCGCCTTTCATTTGCTTTCATTTGTGCAAGCATGACTTTAGACTTTTATTGTGTCAGGATTTTTTTTTTGAAGTTCCACAAAATTTGCAGTAAGCGAATGACTTAGTTTGCTGGTCACTTTAGTAAGCTCTGTGCAGAATTTCAGGGAGTGTTCTGCAAGTGGTTCAGCAAAGAACATACAGCAAAAAGTAAAGCACCTGTAGAATAGTTTAGAACAATAACAAAGTAAGTTCGGGTAATAGGCACATCAGTCCATGTTCTTGTTACAGTACTAGATTGGAGCACCATTATCTCTTGATTTTATAATGGGAAAATACTCTATAAAAGGGATTGTTTTTACTAGACCATTGCCTTGGGCACAAGGTGTCCTCAGAAAGAATTCTGCATGAAACTACTTATTTACCAGGTATATCATGTGTCATGCAGGCCCCCACCTGCCAAGAATGAGGTATATTAATTTTGCCACATGAACATTAAATTTCAAATAGTTGCTGGGAAGAAAAGGCCTATGACAAGGGGTTGCCAGGCCCCTGGCTGGAAAGACATTTTTGCATATTACAAACAGTGCTTGTAGGCAAAGGAGCTATTCCGTGCTTCAATTCAATCCACAAACAGACGTGGTCAGACTAGTAAGTCACATGACTAACTGGCTGTTGTAGAGTTTTGAACTGAGAGCCTGCAGAAAGCGCTTTGTTTTTTTTTTATTCATTCATGGGATGTGGGCGACGCTGGCCAGGCCAGCATTTATTGCCCATCCCTAATTGCCCTTGAGAAGGTGGTGGTGAGCTACCTTCTTGAACCGCTGCAGTCCGTTTGGGGTAGGTATACCCACAGTGCTGTTAGGAAGGGAGTTCCAGGATTTTGACCCAGCGACAGTGAAGGAACGGTGATATAGTTCCAAGTCTGGATGGTGTGTGACTTGGAGGGGAACTTGCAGGTGGTGGTGTTCCTGGATTGAAAAGACCTCTCTTGGCTGGCTCGCCACAGCCTCTCCTGTCTTCTCCCATCTCTTTCTCATGGAACTCCAAAGCCCACTGAAGACACATGAACCCCAAGAGAGAAAGTTCTCCCACAGTGAACAAGGTTTAAGAAGAATACTGAGCCCCAATGTAAAGCAAGATCCACCTACAATCAAGGACTGTACAGTGAGCTCGAAGAACTGTAACGACAACTCTTCAAATATTGCCTCAAACCTTTCCACTTTGTTTTTTCTTCTCTTTCTGTCCCTATCTGCAAGTGTGTATTGCATATGCATGCTAGCATGACCGCGTCGTGTATCCGTAGGCGTTACAGTTTAATAAATTTCAATCTTTCTTTAAACCTAAGAAAACCTGTGTGTGAGAGCTGGTTTCTTTGCCTTATAATTGGAAAGCGGTGAACATGGGTTCACCAAGGGGAAGCTAAAAACAGTGTGTTTAAAATTAATCCCTGTTACAGTAAGACCAGGTGAAGGTCAAGAGGGAACCCTAGACCTCTTTCTCACCTGGTCAAAGCACATGCCTGTTAAGCTTGCTATTAGCTAGATGTACTTCACCCATGTACTACCAACCAAAGCTGGGAAGAGAGGATTCATTACCTAACTTCATGCAGAATATCGAGCATTAATTGTCAAATTATTGCATATACTGTTATGGTGTTACTTCAGCTCACAAATTTGATGGATGCTAAATCCAATTGCAAGAGACCTTCCCTCAAGTACCAGATAGGTCAGTTTGCCATTAGGATGGCTAACTTCATGGCACTTCCAAGATAAGTGAAAGAATGGCTGATAAAACAAATCTACTAAGCATGCATGGGAACAATAGCTACGTTACAAAGATTTTTTTTGAGTCCATGATGTTCATGACTTATTTGATAGTACATTTGTTTGCTATGGTCAATTACATGTCATTCCAACAGGTGCTCCCTGCTTCATCATGATGGGATCATCATCAGATCAACCTAAGACCGTATATTAAAAGAGAAGACTAATGAGGATGAAACTGCTACAACCAGCATGATTTCAGCTTCTGTTCAGTTACTGTTTTTAGACTGTCAGCTTGTGCTATTTCACCACATATTGGTCGTACTACCCAGAGGTTCTGCATGGTTGATTTTGGTGTTGGGGTCTGCTTGCAGTGAGCATATAGTTTTTCTTCGCACTTTCCCACCATAATTTTTATTGACCTATGTCTAGGATTTGCTAGTTTTAGTGTGTTTTAGGTTTTTTCTGCCTGCCCTTGCTTTCTATAAAAATGTGCTTATTCATGGTGAGATGACGAAAAAGAGATTTTGAAGCCAACCCTGGTAGTAAGCTGGAATATTTTTCTTGGAATCTCTAATTTGTATTAGATAAATATTTTGAATGGAGATGACAGCGAAGATGGATGTTGTTTTAATGCTCTCTGTTTGATTCCTTACATGAGCTACTATTTGCCAGAGACAGCTGACTGACTGCATTCTATGGAAATTTTCAATATGGCAATGAGCAAGACGCATCTCTGCCTCAGTTACACTTTGATTCAACACTGAGCTGCAGGGCTAGTATACATTTTCAGTACCCAGAATTAACTGAACTGCAAATTAAGAGTCATGCTTAAATTAACTGTCAACTGTGCTGTAGAAATAAAAACAATTTGCATGCTTCATTTTGTAAGGTAGGCTGCGGAACTCTGCTGCTGCATTATAGTAATCTGTAAATTTTTTAAAATTTTAAATTTGAGGAATTTGTAATTCTTAAGGAATTTAACTTGTAAATGGAGGTATTCTGTATCCACGGTAAATATCTTTCCAGCTTAAAACTGTACTGTCACAATTAAAAACTATATTGATTTGGTAACTTCCAAATCGAGTTAAACTTTATCCTGAAATGACATTATTGCAATTGCCAGGGTGTGTTTTTTTTGTGGTAGGGAGGAGATTTAATGGTGGGGTGGGGGAACATGGTTGGGCCAGAGGCAATAGTAGGAAAATATTCTCAATTTTACCCCAAGTTGAGTTATTATAATACTACGAACGCATGAAAATAGGACAAGTATTACAGCTATTGATGTGTTTAACAAGCATTTGGCATATGTAAAAATTTGTTAATCTGAGTAGTTAAAAGTCTGGATATGGGAATTCGATGTACTAGACATGTGGTATTTGAGCTATTTCTCCTTTCTGTTGCAATGCTGTATCTCACTGTCATGCAGGCCCCCACCTGCCAAGACTGAGGCACAGATTATTTCCCCACACGAACATTAAAACATAAAATTGTGGCTGGGAAGAAAAGAGTAATTGCCAAACCCCTGACTGGAACGACATTTGCATGCTAGCAGACAGTGCTAGAACAAGGGACCCAGTCCTTGCTTCCCCAATACACAGAAGAAGTAGTCAGACCTGTTTAGTCACATATAATAAAAGCAAAATACTGCAGATGCTGGAAATCTGAAATAAAAACCAGAAATGCTGGAAGTATTCAGCAGGTCTGGCAGCATCTGTGCAGAAAGAAGCAGAGTTAATGTTTCAGGTCAGAGACACTTCAGAACTGGCAAATATTAGAAATGTAAAAGGTTTTAAGCAAGTAAAGCGGGGGTGGGGCAAGAGTTAACAAAGGTGAAGGTGTTGATAGGACAAGGTCACAGAGAATAACTGACCAGAAGATCATGAAACAAAGGCGAACGGTATGCTAATGGTGTGCTGAAAGACAAAGCGTTAGTACAGATTGGGTGTGAATGACTGTAAAGCACAGAACACTCCCAAGCACAAACATAAAAAAAATTTAAAAAGCCAAAATAGTGGGTAAGCACAGTGGAAACAAACTAAACAAACTGAAAAACCTAAAATAAAATAACCAAATAAAAAAGGAAAACGAAAAAGAGAAAAAATAATTAAGCATAAAAAGGGGGACCTGTCATGCTCTGAAATTATTGAACTCAATGTTCAGTCCAGCAGGCTGTAGTATGCCTAATCGGTAAGTGAAATGCTATTCCTCGAGCTTGCGTTGATGTTCATTGGAACACTGCAGCAATCCCAGGACAGAGATGTGAGCATGAGAGTGGGGGGGGGGGGGGTGCTGTTGAAATGGCCAGCCAAAGACTTGCAGGTTGATAGGTAAATTGGCCATTATAAATTGCCCCTAGTATAGGTAGGTGGTAGGGAAATATGGGGACAGGTGGGGATGTGGTAGGAATATGGAATTAGTGTAGGATTAGTATAAATGGGTGGTTGATGGTCGGCACAGACTCGGTGGGCCAAAGGGCCTGTTTCAGTGCTGTATCTCTAAATAAAAAAATAAATAAATAAAAACCGGAAGCTTGGGGTTATGCTTACAGACTGAGTGGAGGTGTTCCGCAAAGCGGTAACCCAATCTGCGTTTGGTCTCCCCAATGTAGAGTCATATGACTGACTGACTGACGGACGGAGTTTTTTGTAATTGAACTTGCTGAGAGAAAGAAACTCAGAAAGCTCTTTTCTCCTGGATTGAGAACACCTCTCTCCTGTCTGCTCCCATCTCTTTCTCACAGAACTGAAGACCCATTGAAGACATATGAACCCCAAGAGAGAAAAGTTTCCTACAGTTAACAAGGTTTAAGAAGAATACTGGGCCCCAACGAAAAGTAAGACTACCTACAATCAAGGACTACAGCACAGTTTTTAAAAAAAAAACCTCTTCAGAGATTGCCTCAAATTCTTTACTTTATTTTTCTTCTCTTTTCTGTCCCAATTTGTATGTGTGTATCACATATGCATGCTAACGTTAACTGAATTAGAGTTTAAGGTTTACTAAATTTCACTTTTCTTCTTCATACCTAAGAAAACTTGTGCTCATTTCTTTGCCTTATAATTGGAAAGCGATGAACAAGGATCACCAAGGCAGAGCTCAAAACACAGTGTGTTTAAAAAAACATAAACCCTGTTACAATAAGACCAGGTGATGGCTAAAAGGGACCCCTAGACATCTTTCTCACCTGGTCGTAACACTCACCTTTTATTTTTCAATAATTGCCTTGAAATTACAGTAGGTAAAAATGGCATCATACTCTGACTCAAGGTGGGTGTAGGCTGTTTCCAGTAGTCAGGTCTTTTTTCTTAATTACTGAGAAGTTAAACTTCCTATTGCAAAACGCAGTCTTATTTGATAAATAGCTTTTTTTGTGCTAACAGTGAATAGAAACTACACCAATCTTGATCACTGCAATGTGCCATCTTGAACCAGAAAAGTGAGCACTGTTCACAAATTGCTCCTGACAATAGCACTGTATCAATTTTGCTCGGAGTACCTGTTTAGTTAACAAAATGGTTGTTGTTTAGTATTGGCAAGATATTTGTGTCCAGATCATTTTGGAATAAATTCTCCTTTTCTGGAGTGTGTGGTAACAGGGTTTGATGTTTCCAACACCCGACAGAAATTTGTGTATTTTTCCTATTCAAATGTCAAAAACATTTCTTGGCTTTCCTTCAGATTGTTTTCATCTTTGTGGGAAAAATTGTTGGAATTGTATATTTGACCTGCTGAGTTGAATATATAGCACAGACACTTTGTCATAAAGGATCCAACTTTGCATTTTCAGGCGATGCGCTAAGTTACGGTGTTAACATTGGCAAGCCTATTGCCTTGCTCCTGTGTACAAATCTGTGTGTGATAATCACATATTTAAATTTGCTACTTGGCATTCCAACTGTGTATTGG
This sequence comes from Heterodontus francisci, assembly GCF_036365525.1. NCBI lineage: Eukaryota > Metazoa > Chordata > Chondrichthyes > Heterodontiformes > Heterodontidae > Heterodontus > Heterodontus francisci. The sequence goes on along the minus strand of NC_090383.1, from coordinate 66,559,629 downwards.
ATCATGGGTATTATACATGTGCTGGATTAGGATTGTTGTTGGGAATGTGTCCCATGAGTGATGATGGATGAACGTTTAATATTCTGTTATCTTTGGCCTTCTATCTAGTGAGAGATGGCAACTGCCAAATCTGTATCCCAACAGAATGCCTTGAATACTTCATGTACTTGATTAGTTTTTATGCAAGGAATGAAATAATTTACAGCTGTTGATAGTTTCAACTCTCTGTAACCTACAATAAAATAGTTAATGCGTCTTGTGAAATGTTTTACATATTCTTCTTTCATCTCTGATGTGAAAATTTACAGATCTCCAATTCTGATTTTGAGTAGTTCTTGAATCATACCTGATTACCTTAAATATTTTGCTAAGTGCCTAACCGATCAAAGTAACTACCGTTGACAGTGGTGAAAACAGAACTGTTTGCAGAAAAGTGAAGGGTCCTAATTTTATTTTATAGGGCAGGATAAACAATTATTTCAAATGGTTTTTGAAGTTGGATTTGAATTGTACATAAGTATGAATTATGTAAGGGGGTAGTTTTCAACTTTTGTGGGGGAACTCTTGTAAATAGTTTTGTGAAAGCTTAACTATGTCAGCTAACAGTTCTGACATTACAATAAATCTTTGTTTTGTCACTTAATATATACTGAAACCTGAAGACAACGGAAACAAAATCCAATGACAGACTAGCATATCTGACTTTAGGGACCCTCTTGGATTCCTGCATGGAACCATATTTGAGAAGCCATGATTTAAATAGTTGGAGATTGAAATCAAGAAATTTTCAGTCCCTTTAGAAGTATTTCTAGATTGCTATTCTGTCTTTTTTTTTCAGTGCAATATATCACCACTGGCCTCGTGTGCCTAATTCTAAAATTTTAAATACGAGTCCAGGGGTGCAAATGCATATCTGAAATTTGCTTGCAAGTCAATGCACAAGCAGAATGTAAGCTTTTCATGCACTCGTGGAAGGATCAAGAACGAGAGGGCACAGATTTAAAGTAATGGGAAAGAGAAGCAAAAACGACATCATGAAAATCTTTTTCACGCAGCGAGTGGTTAAACTCTGGAATGCGCTGCCTGAGAATCTGGTGGAGGCAGGTTCAGTTGAAGCATTCAAAAAGGAATTAGACTGTTATATGAAAAGGAAGAATGTGCAGGGTTACGGGGAGAAGGCGAGGGTAGCACCAAGTGAATTTTCGTTTGGAGAGCTGGTGCAGACAAAATGGGCTGAATTGCCTCTGTCTGCACTGTAACGATTCTGTGAAATAAAATCCTGATACAAGCCATTTCAGACTTACCAGAATCTGGTCCAATAATTGCCATATATTTTCGTAAATGTTACTTTTCTGTGCTCAACCTTCTCTTGTACATCCCTGAATTCCTTTACCCCACCTAAGAGAGCATTTACACAGCACCTACCTACCTGAGACCGGAGCTGCAGTTCTCATTTGAGCCAGTCAGTACCATGCTTTTATTGCTTACTAGTTAGTACCTTTGTAATCATTCAGCTAAGAGTTTTGCACAAATGTGATTACACAAATATGTAGAACTCTTGCAACGTATAAAAATGTAACTATTGAGACCTAGAGCGGAGAATTCCCTCTCTTTACAACGACTTAATTAAGGTCAGGTAGGTTTAAACCCAGGGGATCCACAACATACCAGTTTTCCTCAATAAAACCTCTCCAGGTAACTAGCGAATTGTAAATGAAAGCATTAATTTGATTAACAGTCTAATTTTGTTTTGCCAGACCCTAACACCAGAATAAATGCAATGCAATGGTGTGAAATAGAAATTGCTTTGCACAGATACGAAACTAGGAGTGTAAGCACACTCTCTTGAGTTCAATAAAAAAAAATTTTTTCCTTCCTGACTTTCTTTTTCTATGAGCATTTCTGGGATAAATTTCCCAACCTTACTCTTATTATGGTCCATTTTTTTCTTCAGTTGCCTGATAGTACCTGGCGGCTAAATTGCTGCCAATGCCCCTGCGTTAGGGACTCCTAAAATGTGACTCTGATCATGTCTGTCCCTGCTGGGCGGCCTTGCAAACTTTATTTGTTGAAGCAGTAATTAGGAACAGAATGAAGTTCAAATCTACCCGTGGACCTGATACGTTACTGTGTGAATAAAAGATGCCATCCCAATAAGATGGTGTTATTTATTAACCGGCGGGCAGCCATAAAGACGGGGCTAATGTGTGGCGAGTCGAAGAGACTTAGTAGTTGGCAGGAAAAAAGACAGAGGCGCAAGGGGAGAGCCAACTGTGTAACAGCCCCGACAAACAAATTTCTCTGCAGCACCTGTGGAAGAGCCTGTTACTCTAGAATTGGCCTTTATAGCCACTCCAGGCGCTGCTTCACAAACCACTGACCACCTCCAGGCGCTTATCCATTGTCTCTCGAGATAAGGAGGCCAAAGAAAGAAGAAATTTATTAACTGTTTTTTGATTTTTATAGTTGATGGTGAGCAGCACTATTGGGTTTAAACACAATTTAGAAAGTTAGGTTTTCATATGCAAAATTTAATTTGATGTAATGCTGCTAATCAAATCAATGCTTTCATTTTATACTGGCTCTCAAACATAAAGAATCTTATTTTTGTTTAATGGCCATTTTGGGGGGGTTCCACTGGGAGAAAACTGGCATGTTGAATGTACTGTACTCAGATTGTCTTTTGGTGGTTGATTTGATGCAGCATTGATTTTTAGCTCATTCTGTGAGCAAGATTCCACAAATAGTAATGATGTTTATGACAAGATAATCTGTTTTTGATGGTGTTAGTTGAGGGAAAATGCTGGCTTTGAAACAAAGAGAACTCTGCTCCTCTTTCATTGGGATCTTTAATGTAGAATAGATGGGTGGAACCTCAGTTTAATGTTGAATTTGAAAGTCTGCAGCACTTGCTCTGTGCTGCACGAAGCTATTTGCCTAGATTATGTACTCCGATTCTGAATTGGAGTTTGAACTCATAACCTGCTGATTTGGGCGGGAATGCTGCCAACTGAACCAAGCTGACAAAACTGATAGAACAGTATAAAATTGATTTCTGTAATGTGTAATCAAATTTAGCATATTGTCATAAGATGTCAGACATCTTGAACCAATTCATAATACGTCACCTGGTATTATTCTAAACACAGACTGAACAGTTACTCTGATAGAGCCTTATGACATTCTACAAAGCAAATGCCCAATCTTTTTTAGGCTGAATCGGTGTGTGATATAGAATTTTAGGGACCACATATAAACTTTAAATCTATGTTCCCATTAATTTGCATATATTATGAGTTGCTGATACTTGCAAATTTTGGTATTTTCATCGATATGTTTTCCATTGGTGAGGCAGCAGTACTAAAAATTTTCAAAATTTCTAGGCCCACAAATTTCAAACATGGCAAACCAAGGACTGAAAAATGTAGCACAAATCAAACTGAGTTGCTTGGACTTTGAAGGTTGGCTTGCCAGCACTTGAGGGCCACATATGGGACACAATTTTGTTAAAGGACCACTTAACATGAAATAATATTCACGTAATGAAAAGCTTACTCAGCACCACAGTTGAAATATTTGATGCTTCAATTTCTCAACAACAACATTATGAATTAGTATATAGAGCTCTTGGTGTAGTAAAATGTCCCAAGGCATTACACCGGAGTGTAATCAGACACTAATTGACATCATGCCAAAGAAGGAAACATGAGGACGAAAGCTTGATCACAGAGGTGAGATTTTAAAAATGTTTTAAAGGGGGAGATTGAAGTGGAGAGGTTTAAGGAGGAAATTGCAGAGCTTGGGGCTTAGATGGATCAAGCCACAGCCACTATTTGAGGGGCAAAGGGAGTGCACGAGATGACAGATTTGGTGGAACAAAGAGATCTTGGAAGGTTGTAGGGCTGGAGGAGGTTAGAGATAGATAGCAAGGAGGCAATGGAGATATTTGAACATGAGCATGAGAATTTTGAAATTGAGGCATTGCTGGACTGTGGGCCAGTAGGTCAGTGAGCACAGGGTTGATGGGTGAATGGGACTTGGTGTGAGTTAGGATTCTGGCAAATGGGAGAAATACAAAAAGTAGCAAAGGGTGTCATAGCAGATCGAGCTATAAAAAGGGAGCATGAAAAGAAACGTGCAAGGGATACCAAAATTGATTTTTAAAAAAATGACAATTACAGAAGGAAAAGCAGGCTGTCGAAAGCAATGTGGGCCACTCGAAAACTGATAATGGTGATGCTGTCAATGATTATCAGGAAATAGTGGACATGCGGAATAATTACTTTGCGTCAGTGTTTGCAGTAGATAAAGAGGTCAGCATTCCAAGGGAACTATTATCGAATGAGGGACAAGGACTCAACAAAATTAAAGTAAGCAAGGTAACAGTAATTGAGAAATTAATGGCACTAAAGAGTGACAAATCCCCAGGACCAGATGGTTTCCACCCCCAAGTTTAAAGGAAGTTCGAGAGAACATTCTAGATGCTTGAACTATAATCTTTCAAAGTTCTCTCAATTCGGGAACTGTACCTTTCAATTGAAAAATTGCACATGTTATTCCACTATTTAAGAACGGTGAGAGAGAGAGAAACTAGGGAATTATAGACCAGTTAGCCTAATGTCTGTTGTCGGGAAATCGCTGGATTCTATAATTAAGGATAGCGTGACCGAACACCCTGAAAATGTTCAGCTGATTTGAGAGTGTCAGCACGGATTTTTAAAGGTTAGGTCATGTCTGTCGACTCTGATTGAATTTTTTGAAGAGGTAACTAAAATAATGGACACAGGAATGTCCAGGCTGTTGTTTATGTGGTATTCCAGAAGGCATTTGATGAAGTACCTCAAAAGAAGGAAACTGGATGGACCACCTGGCATCGACCTAGGCACTGGAAATGGACAAACCCAGCCCTGTTGACCCTGCAAAGTCCTCCTTACTAACATCTGGGGCTTGTGCCAAAGTTGGGAGAGCTGTCCCACAGACTAGTCAAGCAGCAGCCTGACATAGTCATACTCATAGAATCATACCTTACAATGTCCCAGACACCATCTTCACCACCCCAGCAACAGGACAGACCCAGCAGAGGTGGCGGCACAGTGGTATATAATCGGGAGGGAGCTGCCCTGGGAGTCCTCAACATTGACTCCAGACCCCATGAAGTCTCATGGCATCAGGTCAAACATGGGCAAGGAAACCTGCTGATTACCACCTACCGCCCTCCCTCAGCTGATGAATCAATACTCCTCCATGTTGAACAACACTTGGAGGAAGCACTGAGGGTGGCAAGGGCGCAGAGTGTACTCTGGGTGGGGGACTTCAATGACCATTACCAAGAGTGGCTCGTTAGCACCATTACTGATGGCGCTGGCCGAGTCCTGAAGGACATAGATGATAGACTGGGTCTGTGGCAGGTGGTGAGGGAACCAGCAAGAGGGAAAAACATACTTGACCTCGTCCTCACCAATCTGCCTGTCACAGATGCATCTGTCCATGACAGTATCGTTAGGAACGACAACTGCACAGTCCTCGTTGAGAGGAAGTCCCGTCTTCACATTGAGGATACGCTCCATCGTGTTGTGTGGCACTACCACTGTGCTAATTGGGATAGACTTTGAACCGATCTAGCAACTCAAAACTGGGCATCCATGAGGTGCTGTGGGCCATCAGCAGCAGCAGAATTGTACTCAACCACAATCTGTAACCTCATGGCCTGGCATATCCCCCACTCTACCAATACCATCAAGCCGGGGGCTCAATCCTGGTTCAATGAAGAGTGCAGGAGGGCATGCCAGGACCAGCATCAGGCATACCTCAAAATGAGGTGTCAACCTGGTGAAGCTACAACCCAGGACTTCTTGCATGCCAAACAGAATAAGCAGCATGTGATAGAGCTAAACAATACCTCCAAGCTCTGCAGTCATAGTCATAGAGAGATACAGCACTGAAACAGGCCCTTCGGCCCACCGAGTCTGCCGGCCAACAACTACCCATTTATACTAATCCTACATTAATCCCATATTCCCTACCACATCCCCACCATTCTGCTACCACCTACCTACACTAGGGGAAATTTACAATGGCCAATTTACCTATCAACCTGTAAGCCTTTGGCTGTGGGAGGAAACCGGAGCACCCAGTGGAAACCCACGTGGTCACAGGGAGAACTTGCAAACTCCGCACAGGCAGTACCTAGAACTGAACCCAGGTCGCTGGAACTGTGAGGCTGCGGTGCTAACCACTGTGCCACCCCACATCCAGTTGTGAATGGTGGTGGACAATTAAACAACTAACTGGAGGAGGTGGCTCCACAAATATCCCCATCCTCAATGATAGGGGAGCCCAGCACATCAGTGCAGAAAGATAAGGCTGAAGCATTTGCAACAATCTTCAGCCAGAAGTTCTGAGTGGATGATCCATTTCGGCCTCTTCTCAAGTCCCCAGCGTCATAGATGCCAGACTTCAGCCAGTTCGATTCACTCCATGTGATATCAAGAAACAACTGAAGTTACTGGGTATTGCAAAGGCTATGGGCCCTGACAACATTCTGGCAATTGTACTGAAGACCTGTGCTCCAGAACTTGTCACACCCCTAACACTGGCAACTACCCGCAATGTGGAAAATTGCCCAGGTATGTCCTGTTGACAAAAAGCAGGGCATATCCAACCTGGCCAGTTACCCATCAGTCTACTCTCGATCATCAGTAAAGTGATGGAAGGTGTTGTCGACAGTGCTTTCAAGTGGTAGTTGTTTAGCAATACTCAGCTCCTGACCTCATTACAGCCTTTGTTCAAATGTGGGCAAAACAGCTGAACTCAAGAAGTGAGGTAAGAGTGACTGCCCTTGACATCAAGGCAACATTTGACCGCGTATGGCATCAAGGAGCCCTAGCAAAACTGGAATCAATGGGAATCGGGGGGGAAAACACCCTGCTGATTGGAGTCATACCTAGTGCAAAGAAAGCTGGTTGTGGTTGTTGGAGGTCAATCATCTGAGCTCCAGGCCATCACTGCAGGAGTTCCTCAGGGTAGTGTCCTAGGCCCAACCATCTTCAGCTGCTTCATCAATGACCTTCCTTCAATTATAAGTTCAGAAGTGGGGATGTTCACTGATGGTTGCACAACGTTCAGCACCATTCGTGACTCCTCAGGTACTGAAGCAGTCCGTGTAGAAATTCCAGGCAATGACCAACTCAAACAAGAGAGAATCTAACCATCTCCCCTTGGCATTCAATGATATTACAATCGTTGACTCCTCCCCACAATCAACATCCTGGGGATTACCACTGACCAGAAACTGAACTGGAGTTGCCATATGAAGGCTACAAGAGAGATCAGAGGCTAGGAATCCTGCAGCGAGTAACTCACTTCCTGATTCCCCAAACCCTGTCCGCCATCTACAAGATGCAAGTCAGGCAGTGATGGAATACTCTCCACTTGCCTGGATGGGTGCCACTCCAACAACACTCCAGAAGCTCAACACCATCCAGGACAAAGCAGCCTGCTCGATTGGCACCCCATCTACAAACATTCACTCCCTCCATCACTGACGCACAGTGTGTACCATCTACACGATGCACTGCAGCTATGCACCAAGGCTCCTTAGTCAGCACCTTCCAAACCCACAATTTCTACCACCTAGAAGGTCAAAGGCAGTAATTGCATGGGAACACCACCACCTGCCAGTTCTCGTCCAAGCCACACGCCATCCTGACTTGGAACTATATCGCCGTTTCTTCATTGCCGCTGGATCAAAATCCTGGAACTCCGTAACAGCACTGGGTGTACCTACCCCACATGGACTGCAGCAGTTCAATAAGGTGGCTCACTGCCACCTTCTCAAGGGCAATTAGGGATAGGCAATAAATGCTGTCCTAGTCAGTGTTGCCACATCCCATGAATGAATAAAAAAAAAAGAGACTGTTAGTTCTTGAAATTGTAGGCACATTATGACCTGGTGAGGAGATTGATTAAATGGAATGAGGCAGAGAATATGGATAATAGACAGGTATTGTAATTGGCGAGATGTGACTCGTGGTGTTCCACAGGGCCTGTGTTGAGGCTTCACCTATTCACTATTGATTAATGACTTAGATGATAGAATAGAAAACCACATAACCATATTTGTCGATGACCCAAAGGTAGATGATATAAGCATTGCAATGGGAATGTAAAATTACAAGGAGATATTGTTAGATTCAGTGAATAGGCAAAACTGTGCAAATGAATTTCATTGTCGGCAAATGTCGAGATCCAAAGTGACTTGAGGTCCAAGTACATTGATCATTAAAAGATCATGAACAGATACAGAAACTAATCAAAAAAGCTAGTGGAGTGCTGGCCTTTATATCTAGAGGAATAAAATACAAGGGGGTAGAAGTTATGCTTCAGCTATACAAAGCCCTGGTTAGACCACATCTGGACGCTGTCCTAGACGCTATACCTTTGGAAGAATATATTTACCTTGGAGGGAGTGCAACATCGATTTGCTAGAATGGTACCTGAACTCCAAGGATTAAGCTTTGAGGAAAGATTACACTAACTCAGGTTGCAGTCGCGAGAATTTAGAAGGGTGATTAGATCAAATTTTTCAAGATGTTAAGGGGAATAGATAGGATAGGTAGAGAGGAACTATTTCTGCTAGTTGGTCAGTCTAGAACTAGCAAGCATTGTCTGAAAATTAGAGCTAGACTTTTCAGGAGTGAAATTAGGAAGCACCGACACAAAAAGGGTGGTGGAAGTTTGGAACTCTTCTGCAAATGGCAATTAATGCCAGATCAGTTGTTAATTATCAATCTGGGATTGATAAAACTTTTGAATAACAAAAATCTAAGGGATATGGAGTTAGGTGCAGATCAGCCACAATTTTGTTGAATGGCAGTGTTAAATGGCCTGATTCTGTTACTGTATGGGCAAAAGAGCTTTGGATGAGGTTAAGTTTATGGCGGGTGGCGAGGAAATCATTAAAATAATGTAACAAAAGCATGGCTGAAGGTTTCAGCGACAGATGGGCTAAGGCATGTGAGGAGATGAGTTATATTACAGAGATGAAAATAGACAGTCTTTGGCATGGAGAGGATATGGAATCTAAAGCTCAGCCCAGGGTTCAGTAGGATGCCGAGGTTGTGAACAGTCTGGTTCAGCCTGAAATAGTGGCCAGGGAGATGGATGGAATCAATAGCTGGGGAACGGAGTTGGTGGTGAAGACCGAAGACAATAGCTTCAGTCTTCTCAACGTTTATTGAAGAAGAATTCAGCTCCTTCGGGACTGGATGTCTCACAGGTAGTTTGATAGCACGAGGCAGAAAAGAGGTTGAGTGAGGTGGCAGTGGTTTTCATGGCAAGGTGGCCCATTTCTGTGCATCGTAGTTATATTCTAGATGGGACGATCTTCTAGAATATTTTTCTGAAGTTATGGTCTCAAACCTCCTTTATTGGCAGAAGGATAGGATTTTCAGGATGCAGACTGTTGCATCCAATGTTACTGTTTTTTCACGGCGATGAAAGCTGTAGTTACCAAGGTGGAGACTGGTCTCTAACTCAATTCAGGTGACTCTGCTGAGATGGTATACTACTTTGATCTATTTTATAGAAGTCTGAAAGCACTTAAGCCTGAGAAATTGCACTGATAGTGTACTAGTGTGTAATAAATTCATATGCCTGTCCGTTGCCCATTTTTTTGTAGCAAAGCTGTTAACTTGTTAACTTTCCAGGCCTTAGTATTTCTCTGCGTAGCTTTTTGTGCATGGGTGGGGAAATTATTCATTTTAAATGGCCTTATGTGAAATTATTTTCAAGTGGGACTTATTTGGGTTGCATTTTATCATAAATTCTTTATATTATACTAAGTGACTCATGATAATGCAGAGCATGCGCAGAGCGATCGCAAACGTCATCAGTGCGTGCAAACATTTGCCAGCCTGCCAGTATGCATGCGCGCATGCTGTCACCATGCAATGACGTCCTCACCCCTCAATAGCCGTCTCCATTCACCCGAACTGTACCCCACTCACTCCCACCATCCCTGCTTCAATCTCCGCTTCACCCTGCTCGATCCCCACCACTCGCTGCCTTCCCTCAGCCACTTGCTCCCCACTCCCACTTCTCCCCCCTCAGCTACTCGCTCCCACCCCACTGGCTGCTCTCCCCCCTTGGCTCCTCGCTCCAGGCCTCCCTGCTTCCCCCTTCTCGGCAGTTCGCTCCCACCCGCGACGCTTTCTCCCCCTCAGCCAGACCTCACCACTGCAGCCCCCCCACTCCCCGGGCTGATCGTCCCCGGCTCCTCGCTCCCTGCCTGTCTCTCTCTCTCCCCCTCCGGCCGCTCGCTCCCTGCCTCTCTTTACCCCTCACCCTCTAGCCGCTAGTTCTAGGCCGCATTGCTTCCCTCCTCTCGGCCAGTCACTCCTACATCACCCCTCGCAGCTCGCCTTGCTTCTTCGGGCGGTGCGGTGAAGAAGGGAGCGGGGGACTCTTGGGGGTGGGATGGAGGCGGTGATGCCAGCCATTGAGGGGATTTTTGGGTTGAAATTGTTTTTTGTGATAAATTAAACAGCGGCATCTTTAATCCTGGCAGCTGCCTGAGACGTCGCAGACAGTGACGTTTCAGTGGAAGAGGCAGCATTTGCGCATGTGCTAGTACTGCGCCACCTAGTGGTTGTGTTGTCCGCAAACGCAGCCTATATTATACAATGCTGTAGTTATTTTATATTAACTAAAACATTGTTAGTCAGAAGATTGGGAAATTTTGAGAAGTTCAGAGTGAGTCCTAGTTTCACATCGTCACAGAATGAATTGTCAGTGGTCAGTAAACAGTGACAGGGAAAGCAAATCGTATTCGCAGTAAAACCTGTGAATTGTGCACAGATTGTACCATCATATTTGTAACTGCTAATCTCAAACTGTTTAAACAATACAGTCTGCCAGAATGATATTTTTGGCGTTTACATTACTGCAAATAGATGATAAAGCATCAAGTGTATACGAGAAACTAAAGAGCTAAATTTTGTCCTTTTGTCGGTGGCAGGTTCGGTGGCATTGGGGAGGGCTCGAGAACCTCCGTGGAGTCGTCCACCATGAAATCTGGTGCTGTACTGCAGTGTGCCGATTCTGTCAGAGGCTGGGAAGTAACGTGGCAGTACTGACTCCCCGACATAGAATCATAGAAAGTTTACGGCACAGAAAGAGGCCACTCGGCCCATCGTGTCTGCATCAGCTTTAAAACAAACCACCCAGTTTAATCCCACCTTCCAGCATTTGGTCTGTAGCCCTGCAGGTTACGGCACTTGAGGTGCATATCCAGGCGCCTTTTAAATGAGTTGAGGGTTTCTGCCTCTACTACCGTTTCAGGCAATGAGTTCCAGACCCCCACCACCCTCTGGGTGAAAATGTTTTTCCTCATCTCCCCTCTAATTTTTTTAGTTTAGTTTAGTTTCGAGATACTGCACTGAAACAGGCCCTTCGGCCCACCGTGTCTGTGCCGACCATCAGCCACCCATTTATACTAATTCCATATTCCTACTGCATCCCCACCTGTCCCTATATTTCCCTACCACCTACCTATACTAGGGGCAATTTATAATGGCCAATTTACCTATCAACCTGCAAGTCTTCGGCTAATCTTTTACAATAACTTTAAATCTATGCCCCTAGTCACTGACCTCTGTGCTGAGGTAAATAGGCCCTTCACATCCACTTTATCCAGGCCCCTTACAATTTTGTACATTTCAATCTGATCTCCCTTCTGCCTTCTCTGTTCCAAGGAGATGGACATGATGGCATTGTAATTTAAATGTTTGAAATGCTTGAAATAAATGTGAATCTAATTCACTGCGATACCATGAAGGTTCCTCAATTCTGTGATTGATGTGTGACAATCACGTGCCTTTAATTTCGCGACTTTGAAAAGCTGGCCCCACCGAGGCAAGAGTTCTCGGTGCCTTGAAGGGAAGTAGCCTAACTATAGTAGCGTAAGGGAAGTGGGGTTTACAGCTATTGCCGCTGTGCTGAGTGTCCAAGGGGCTTGTGTGTAAACATGGGGAACTCTGAAAGGGGCTTGTGCGTGAATGGGAGAAAACATCAGGTGATGCTGTGAATGCAATCTCCATTGCCGTGCAGCTGCCATGTGATTGGAGGGGAATGGCCACCCGCCGCGTAATCGCGGCAGTGCAGCCGCTCCTGTCACAAGCGGGATCGCTGCCATTTTTTGCCGGTGGGATCATAAAAGTCAGCCCTTAAGTTCTGTATCTCATTGTGTGGGATATTTATAATTCAAAACTGAGTTTGAAATTGTCAAGTCATTGAAACTTCATCCTGCAGTTTATAAATGATTTGTTTCTTAAAATGATACTGTGTTCAATGCCTATTTGTGAAACCAGTTTAATTTTGAATATATGTATTTAAGTAGTCGATTGGTAGTATAGAACTTGAGTATTGCTGAAAATAGAGACATTTTGTTGCAGCTGTTCGCCTTGCACTCATCAGGACAATTTGCAAGAATACCAATGTAAGGGAAAGCGACAAATTTATATTGTATGAGAAGAGAGTGCTGATTGGTTGGCATGTGGACTCTGGTAGAGGTGTTACCATGGAGAATGCACCTATTTATGGTGACTGACCGTTAACTGCCAAGTTTAGTTTGTAATTTAAACCAGACAGCTTGACTCTGGTCAAGGCATTGCCTTGGGGTGGCACAGTGGTTAGCACCGCAGCCTCACAGCTCCAGTGACCCGGGTTCAATTCTGGGTACTGCCTGTGTGGAGTTTGCAAGTTCTCCCTGTGTCTGCGTGGGTTTCCTCCGGGTGCTCCGGTTTCCTCCCACATGCCAAAGACTTGCAGGTTGATAGGTTAATTGGCCACTATAAATTGCCCCTAGTATAGGTAGGTGGTAGGGAAATATAGGGACAGGTGGGGATGTGGTAGGAATATGGAATTAGTGTAGGATTAGTATAAATGGGTGGTTGATGGTCGGCACAGACTTGGTGGGCCGAAGGGCCTGTTTCAGTGCTGTATCTCTAAACTAAACTAAACTGAGGAATGAACCAGTGAATGGCTGTCACTTATTTTGTTTAGCTGAAACAGGTGCATTGTGTGTACATGTTCTTTCTGTCTGCAAAGAACAGGGCCCTGTGTATTAATATATGTAGCTTCTAGTACGCGCAAATGCGCCACACTACGAGCCTGACTGACTATCTTAAATTGGTTGTCAGCGTAATTCCGAGCACACTAAGGATTATTTAGCAAATGTTGTCCAGTTGTGGAATCACATCTAATGTTGGACACAGTGTTGTGAGTTTTGCAAGCACGAGCTGGTTGGGTACGGCCTGTACCTTGCCCATTGCGAACAGCGGATGGGACATGTTGTTTGATACGATCCGTCAGTCTTTGGGACATATGGCCTACATACCTTTGGGGGACTGCCTAGAGGTGACTGTGCCTCACCTTCCTCCACCTGCTCACGCATGCTGTGAGGTTCACCCAGTGCTCCCCTTTCTATACTAATCTGTGGCCCAACCTCCTCCTCCTTTGGCCTCCTTGTCACGAGAGACAATGGGTAAGCGCCTGGAGGTGGTCAGTGGTTTGTGAAGCAGCGCCTGGAGTGGCTATAAAGGCCGATTCTAGAGTGATAGACTCTTCGACAGGTGCTGCAGATAAAATTGGTTGTCAGGGCTGTTACACAGTTGGCTCTCTCCTTGCGCTTCTGTCTTTTTTCCTGCCAACTGCTAAGTCTCTTCGACTCGCCACACTTTAACCCCGCCTTTATGGCTGCCCGCCAGCTCTGGCGATCACTGGCAACTGACTCCCACGACTTGTGATCAATGTCACAGGACTTCATGTCGCGTTTGCAGATGGCTTTAAAGCTGAAACATGGACGGCCGGTGGGTCTGATACCAGTGGCGAGCTCGCTGTACAATGTGCCCTTGGGGATCCTGCCATCCTCCATGTGGCTCACATGGCCAAGCCATCTCGAGTGCCGCTGGCTCAGTAGGGTGTATAAGCTGGGGATGTTGGCCGCCTCGAGGACTTCTGTGTTGGAGATATGGTCCTGCCACCTGATGCCAAGGATTCTCCAGAGGCAGCGAAGATGGAATGAATTGAGATGTTGCTCTTGGCTGACATACGTTGTCCAGGCCTCGCTGCCGTAGAGCAGGCCCGACCAGGACGAGTGTATTTGCGCTGGTGGAAGGTGCCGAGGTATGTTACAGTGCAGGTAACGTGGACTCCCCCCACTGCCGAGGTGTCGTTGCCGATACGGAGGGTCCACTTTGGTCCAGCTCTGCAACTGGCTTTGTGGGAGACACAAGAAAATGGTGATGAGAACTGGTCCTACTCAACAAGTGCCCCAGCACAACCAACCCCTGAGATGACAGCGGTCTAAGATCCATCACTCGCATTGGGCAGGACTCTCCTCCATGTCCTTCACCTCAAGAAAGAGCTATCCAATCACCCTGTCGCTCATCTCCCGCTGAATGCCTCAATGGCACCCTGGCGATCTCCAGCACTGCCTCCTCCACTGCTGTCAGTGTGTGGTGCTGGGCCAGTCCACCTCCAGTTCTGACCATCTCCTGCAGGATGAGAAAAGAAAGATTCATGAGTAGGTTGCCCTCTCTCATCTCTTCCAGCATAACATACATGTGGGCTGATGCTCCCCTCAGTGATGTCCCCATCTGAATGTCACCCCATATGTGAGGGTGACCTTTTAAGATTGCCTTCAGTGCCCTGTTCCCACCTCCAGGACACTTTAACTGCCTCCAATTGGACGCTAGGCTTGCACCCAGGCCAATTAAGTTATTTCCATTTAAAAATAGCACTGCATCAGTGACGCTGGCGCAGGGGTTGGGATCCGGAAATGTTCCGGCTTTCGGGTTCCAGACTCCATAATGAAAATTCAGCCCCATGTGTTTGTGATTGCAGCCAATCCTTTTAAATGAATGCGCTGCATGTAAGAATGAATGTTGGGGGAGTGGGTGGGGAGTGATGAGGGACTGAAAAACGTCTATTTATTTTAGGGCTTTTATCAGTGTGGACATGACATAGGCATAACTAGCTTCTGAATTCAGTAGTTTTACCTTAAACGGTTCAGAACAGAAAAGTTGAAGAATGTTCAAGTGCGTAGGATTGACTTGTCGGTCAGTACTGCATATGTTTCCCTACATTCAGTGCATTAGATTTCTAGAAGGACATTTTTATTTACCATTGTTGGGAAATACTTTAATTTACAACAAAGTTCTTGTGTTTTAGTGAATTGCCATGGCAACCACAATCTCTGGTGTAGATAATTGTAAGCCCATTCTCTCACCACAATGCATTATTTTGCTTTGTTGCGCTAAGTGACTCGGCAGGATTTTTTTTGGTTGCGGTGCCTGGGCATGGGGAGGGTTTTTTCTAAAGTGACGATGCATTTAGAAAAACACTTAAAGTTACTGTCTTCCCTTTGTACACACTTCCCTGAATTTGTATTAATGTAATTTTAACTGTAGCAGTCTGAATTCTGTCATTCCAACTTGAGCGTAATTTGTGTTTGATTTCAGGAATTTTCAAATGCTTGAACATGATGGAGTCAGTTTTTCTGAGTGTTAAATTAATGTACATATAGTATTAGCTATTGGCATTGAGTTGTAGCTGTTCTGAGTTTGCTTTAATGAAACTGAAGCAAACTTCTGACTATGCTCTTCAAATGGCTGCTACAAGTAAACAGGTCTAATGCACAGTTCACAGTTAATGCACTAACTGAGTTTTTTTGTTCAAGTACTTCTTAACAGTGCCCAATCATCCAGATTTACATGATTTGCACATAACAGCATTAAACTTAACCAGAGGTTGCTGGCAGCGCTCAAGCGGTGAACAGAGCAGGAGATTTCTTGTAGGTCTCATTAAATCTCTTGCAAACACATTAAGTTGGGTGTATTGCCAAATCTTTCTTTGCTAGACCTCTTACAGAAAAAACAGGAAAACATGACAGTATTGGGGATTTTGGGGGCAGGGGGAGGGGTCAATTTTAAAATTAAAACTCCGACCTGCCCCCAAACCAATTATGGAGGCAGACTGGGGGTACTAATTCACTCTCAGGAGGTGGGTCAGTCACTGTAATCTTTTAAGGATGCTACATAGCTTCATTTTAACTGAATTTAATTCCTATCAGATAAAAGGAGGCAATAACTTGGAACTGTATAGCCATTCCTTCGCTGTGGCTGGGTGAAAATCCTGGAAATCCCTTGCTAACAGCACTGTGGGTGTAGCTACACCCCAAAGACTGCAGTGGTTCAAGAAGGCAGCTCACCACCACCTTCTCAAGGGCAATTAAGGATGGGCAATAAATGCTGGCCTAGCCAGCGATGCCCACATCCCATGAACAAATTAGAAGAAAGGTTGTATCCTTGAGGTGAGTGCCTTTGTTGCACTGTGTGTAAGCTAGAAGGAGCAAGAGTGTTTCCCGCAAATCCAACAAACTAATCTCGATGCAATGGAGTTCCCATGATCACTCAATCTCCCCAACACTCTCCACCCAAGCCTCCCATCTGACAGTTCTGTGTTTCCAGACTGCAAATTCCACCCGGCTGTCTTCCTGGCCCTGAGTAAATATCAGAGCCTGTGGTCTGGGATGTTCAAGGGTATAGTAAGCAGAATTTTAGAATGTGATGCTGCCCAAAGCATGACTGGCGTTAATGATCTACCAATTATCTGGGCCTCGGCAAAGAATAGTATGCTCGAGATTGAAAGGCTTGCGATTTCTGTCTTGTGCCACTCCTGTAATAAGATCTGAGCCAACAACAAATCCAAATGATGCGCTCAGTAGCAATGTTCCCTCTAACCTACGTAGCAATCCGCAAAATACTGTAAAACAGACAGGCCTTGCACAACCAACAAACACAGTTGTATAGCAATCTTAAAGGGACCACGCAGTACAACAAACGGGCTGTGCACAACGAGGAAAAATTAAGAGGGAATGATGGTCAGTAGAAGTGAAAATGATTACTGAATGAAACTTCCTTGCTATTGGTCCTTCCAGAAGGGACGTCACTTGGATCAGCCAGTAGGCACTTTACTGCCAAATCCCAAAAGTGACAGATGTACTTTATCTCCATGCATCTGCATACTAAGTTCAACATTGGTATGTAGTACCTCTTAGAGAAACAGACCCAATTTTCCATTCCTTGTGCACTGAGTACAAGGTGTATTTTACTGCGTTTCTAAAATGCAATCAAGGTGGTGGCAGTCCTTACTGCTTTTTTCTTAACTACCTAAAAACTAATTAGTTGCAGTGAAATGATTATAGTGGCTTAAAGAATTGAAATGGATATTCTGTTTGATGTGTACGTTTGGTAATTTAGGATGTGTCCTGGTGGCGATTGGTAACTCTTGCTGTAACAAAATGAGCATTCAGGGTTTATTATAGTTGAGCATCTAGTTTTTCATTTGGAAAATTAGCCTGAAATGAATTGTTACAATATTTGGTGAAGCTAATTTCTGGTATTTAGCCTGAGCTTGCTGTCTGCTTCTTTGTTTGGGTAATGCCGTGCACTCTTGAAGTTGAACTGTAGGACGTAATGCTGATAATTCTTATTCAAATATAATGTTAATACAGTAATTTTCATTTATCCCTGTGGTAGATTACTGGCATCTGTGTAATTACAAAACTGGCTAAAATGCATTTTGCATTCATTGCTCTTCAGGAACCATCCTATTGGCAAAAGGTCATAGTTCCTGCTTGAACATAAAGACAGCAGTACCTGCAATTCAGTGCTTTACTTGCTACCAGTGGTAAGTGAAAGTATGAAATTGAAAGCTAATTTTACTTCTATTTAAATATGTCAATCTAGTGAAGCCTTTTACGTTTTCCATAGCTTTTAGAATGTATATGAGCAAATGTACTGTAACAAGTCAGTATGACGTGATGCACACTGCTGATGGTCATGCTGCACTTGGACTCCAGAATGAGATGACAGCAAAGTTTCTTACAGGATGAGTGAGCTATCCTAGTCCTGCTTTTGCCAGGCAGTCATACTTTGCTAGGAATAGCCACATTTCCATCAACATCAGATGGAAGGGCAAAGGCATGTATTTCTTATTTCTCGTTGTCAAAAAAAGGCATTTATTCTTTCCCATATCTCTCTATTATGCCTTCACTTCTGTCTCAATTGTAAATGAGTTAGAAAGCAGTGTTTCCTTTTTCTCCATCTGAAGACTTTTATCACCTTTCTGAATATAAAGCTGTCGGAAACTATATTGAAATGTGGAAGTTTATAACTTGTTAGGGCTCTGCAAATAAAAATGGTGACCAGGAACCAACCTGGCTGGAATAGCAATAAAGTTATCCTTTAGAGTCATACAGCACAGAAGCAGGCCCTTCGGCCCACCATGTCCGTGCTGGCCATCAAGCCTATCTATTCTTATCCCTTGATCAGTGTTTAAATTTGTTCCCTTAATGTAAAAAGCAATTTATCCAGCAATTTGTTGTATTTGCTAATATTCTGCCTCTGAGATTGCGGATTAGATTAGAAGTATTTATTTTGATATGTGTATGTTTATTTTTTTTAATTCATTGTCATGTTGTGGGCATCATAGGCAATAAATGCTATCCTTGCCAAGCGCCAGTTTCCCTGAGTGAGTAGTGATAGTAGGCTTGCTAGCCCACTTCAGGGGGCAGTTAAGATTCAGTCACATTGGTGTGGGATGATGGGCCCATGTAAGACAGACTGAGTAAGGATGGCAGGTTTCTTTCCCTAAAGGACATTAATTATGGCTATTATGACAATCTGATCACTTCATGGTCACTTTTACTTATTCCAGCTTTTCATTTCTAGATTTTTAAACTCAAATCAAAATCTTAACCACAATTTGAACTCATGATCACTGGATTATTAGTTGAGGCCTCTAGATTACTAGCCAAGTAACAGTAACATTATACGACTGTACCCTGTTGACTTACATTGTATTTAACTTCATACTTAATAGTTGGTGAGATATGTACACCCTTAGCTATAATTACATCCTTCATGTCTAAAGTATTTAAGTTCATTGTATATCCGAACCCCAAATTTTATGTTACAAATTACTTGTTTGTCTGTACCTGCACAGTACACCTTTTTAGAGTTCTAAAATGTGGAATGGAAGTATTTATTTCCTAAAAGATTATGCTGGAGAAATAGAGACCATTATTTTGTTTAGAAACTGTGTAAAGAAATAACTTTTTGTCTTGCTTCTTCATCAAAAAATCTCTCATAGGGCACAAGACTTAACATGATGAGGGTAGATTAACTCTTTATAGGCACTTCTGCATTTGATCTAGTAAATTGTATAGTTTTAATATTGTAAGGTTTAATTTTGTTTTTATAAATTAATAACTTAAAAAATATGTTCTTGGAATGTGGGATAATGGCAAGGCCTCATTTAATGCACCTCTAGTTACCTTGAGAAAGTGGTGATGGGCTGCCTGCTTGAACTGCTGCAGTCTGTCTGATAAAGCTGCAAAACTGCTCCAAAAAAGAGTTTAGGTAGGGAATTTTCATATTTTTCCCAGCAACAATGATGGAATAATGGCATATGAGAAAATCAAGATGATGTGGGACTTGGAGGTGATGGCATTCCCATGATATTACTAGTCTTGTCCTTTTTGGTGGTAGAGGTCACGGGGAGAGGGAATGCCGTTGAGTTAACCATGGTGAGTTGCTGCAATGCATTGTTTAGATAATACATAGTACATATTGTTAACATTCTGCACCAGTGATGGAGAAGTGCATATTGAATCAAGGCACTGATGAAGCAACTTCCTCTGACTTGGATAGTGTGGAACTTATTGAGTATTGTGGCTCCAGCCATCCAGGCAAATGGTGAGGACCTCATGACACACCTGGCTTGAGCCTTGTAGATGGCTTTAAGGGGTTAGGAGGTGAGCCACTTGTCACAAAGTACCCAGAATCTGCCCTGTTCTTGTAATAATGGTGTGGCTGGTCCAACTAAGTTCCTAATTAATGGTGACCAGTTCTCCCCCCGAAATATGATTTTGTTGGGGGTCTTGGAGAAGGTGGGGCCTTTGAAAGCCAGGTGGAAATGGCTGGACTTTCTCTCGTTGGAGATGGTCGTTAACTGGCTCTTGCGTGGCATTGAATGTTACCTACCACTTCTTGGCCCAAATTTGGAGGTTATCCACATCCTGCTTTTAAGCCAGTGTGGGCTTTATTATCAGAGGAATTGTGAATGGAACTGAACACTGTAGGATCAGCAGCAAATAGCCCTACTCCTAACCTTATGGCTGATGAAGCAGCTGAAGATGGCTGGGCTGAGGACGTTACCAGAAGAACTCCTGTAAGCGATGCCCTGGGGTTTTCCCTTTGAGCCCCATTCTTACTTTGATTTACATCATTATGATATGGTTGGCAGTGGAGTATGTGTCTGCAGAAATTCTAGTATGCCAATTCACTGCAATTTAAGGTAATTGTTAGATCTGGATCACTGAAAAACACTGAACCTCTGAAAAACAGTACTTAGAAAAGATAAAATTTTATTCCATTTAGAATTTGGATTGTAAGTGGAAACGGTCTACATTCAGAAACCCGTGTGAACCAAAGAAAAACTGTCCTTTGTTTTAAAAAAAAAAGCCCAAGTCAAAAATATACGTGATCCCTATATTTGTTTTCATTTATGATGCGTTTTAATAGTTATACTTAGCTCCCTTCGGCCAACTTGGCCTAATATGATTGCTCTGTTCTGCCAAAAGAAATTCATGATTTTGTCCTTCATCCTATGTTTTTATAATATGCAGTGAAATAATAAAGGGCTATAGTACAGTTTTAACGCAAAAAAGCTGCTCCTAGTACATTTAAAGATAACATATAACTACCAAAAACATCATTATTTATGTTCTGTGGTATATTTGTATGGCTTTTACTTTATTTCTTAGAAGTAGTGAAAATGTTGGAAAAGTTCCCTTTTAACTTAACAATGAAAACTGACTGCCATTAATTTCAGTTTGGAGTTGAATGACAAATTTGAATACAATATGAGCAGGGATAATTCAGCTATCAGTGTTGCTTAAGTTGGGAGCTATCCATTATGACAGTTTGTTTTTAAAATTGTAGCTTTAGCCAAAAGAAAATTAGTATACTGATGGTATATAACTAATTGTAGCAATGCTGCATTATTTGGGTTCATAAAACGTTAAGTTACATTTGGGTGATATGTTTGCACCCCAGTCATTATCTTCAGTCCTTTGAAAAAACAACCTCAAAGAAAGGGTTCTGGGGGAGGGAGTCTAAACCTGCATGGCGCTGATCCTCGAGAGTCACTGTATGTTTCATTTCATGTCATTTTTGTATCAAAGCTGTAAGGTTAAGTTTAATCTTTTGGTTTCTGTCATTGCCACCTATTGATCTTTTGTTTCTCGTCATGTGATTAGGTCTTTTTTAAAATAATGACTGTTACACACAGGTAAGAAAGGTGTCTAGGGGTCTCTTTCAGCCTTCACCTGGTCTTATTGTAACAGAGTTTTGTTTTTAAACACACTGGTTTGAGCTCTCCCTTTGTGAATCCTTGTTTACCGCTTTCCAATTATAATGCAAAGAAATTAGCACAAACAGGCTTTCTTGGGCTTAAAGAAGAAAAGTGAAATTTATTAAAACTTAAACTCTAATTCAGTTAGAATTCAGCGCCCCACGCTAGCATGCATACGCAATATGCACATGCAAATAGGGACCAAAAAGCAGAAGAAAAATAAAGTGAAAAAGTTTGAGGCAATCTCTGAAGGGGCTTTCTTACTGCGCTCTGAGCTCGCTGTAGAGTCCTTGATTGTAGGTAGTCTTGCTTTTCATTGGGGCCAAGTATTCTTCTTAAACCTTGTTCACTGTAGGAGACTTTTCTCTCTTGGAGTTCCTGTGTCTTCAGTGGGTTTCAGTTCCATGAGAAAGATGAGAGCAAGGCAGGAGAGAGGCGGTGGCAAGCCAGCCACGAGAGGTCTTTTCCAGTCCAGGAGCAAACTGCTTTCTGAGTTTTTAAAACTCTGTGACAAGTTCAAATTCAAAAAAACTCCAACAGTTTAGTCAAGTGACTAAACTGGTCTGATCACGTTTGTTAACATTAGCAGTTAACCTGGAATGCTGGCTTCTCCACCTTCAATGTCTGGTAATCAAAAGCCCATTGTGGATTAAATTGGAGCAGGGAGTGACCCCTTTGTCCTTTCCAAGTACTGTCTGGTACTGTGCAGATGTGTTTCCAGTCAAGGATCTGGTATTTCTTTTTAAAACGAGTTCTTTCTTTACCCCAGTAACAGTTTAAAAATCAATGTTCATGTGGTGAAATATATGTGCCTCATTCTTGACAGGTGGGGGCATGCATGACATCATGTAGTTTATGGTCATTTTGCACCATTTGATATTCATTTTAAAAGCTCTAACATCCTTCTGTATGATATTTGGAGCAAACTCCAATGTCACTTCTTCCCTAATAATGTTGTCCTTAAATGGAGGCTGAATGTCTGCTTGAAATCCCACTGCATGCAAATGAATTAAACTTAAAAGGGCTAAAAACACATTCAAGAATGTATTCTAAGTGAGTAGTAAATCTCTTGAGTTGGGATTATCTTAATCACAAGAGTGATGGTCAAGTGGTTTGCAGTGTCATCTCAATTTCAAATTGTATTACTGCCTTGGAACAGACTTCAGGTACTGTCTTATCTGATATTTATTATTCCTTAATGCAATTTTCTGAAATTTCTTGCTTCTGATCTGCTGTCCAACCAGAATGTAATGCTTGTGAGAATATTATAGACTTGGCAGAAAATTGGATCATTCAGCTCATTTTAAGTGAATTAACAGAACCTAATTGCTTGTATGTTTACTTGACATGTCTGCATAAGTTGAAAGATATTTTTCCATTTAATGGCAGGATAAATAACTGCCATTTTGCTAAAAGAAATGACGAGCTCCTTATGAATTACCCTTAACTTGTGGAACAGTACTCCCAAAAGTTCAGCACAGTATGTCTAGTAGTGATAAGATTGTTCAAACAGTACCATCCCCTAAGTGTAATCTTGCAACAGAATTAGGTTTTGTGTACCACATCATCATGTTTTACCCTGTCTCTAAACTGCTTTAATCTGATTGTGCTGCTGAATAGAATATCTTCAGGGAGCAAACATTGGAATTTTCTAAAAGAAATAAAAGCAAAATACTGCAGATGTTGGAAATCTGAAATAAAACCAAAAAGTGCTGGAAATACTCAGCAGGTCTGGCAGCATCTGTGGAGAGAGAAGCAAAGTTGACGTTTCAGGTCAGTGACCTTTCATCAGAACGTAAACCTGAAACGTTAACTCTGCTTTTCTCTCCACAGATGCTGCCAGACCTGCTGAGTATTTCCAGCACTTTTTGGTTTTATATTGGACTTTTCTGCTTTGTATGGTTCACTGAAACATCAGGTAAAGAATTTGACAGGAAAAGGAGGAGGGTCTAAAAAGAATCTTGTGTATGCATGAATTTCTGCCAGCAATTCTTGACTCTTGCAATTCTAGGTGTTAGTCTTGGCTCAATGATAGCCATTTCACTTTTGAGGCCCAAGGGTTGAACGTATAATCTAGGTTGATGTTTCAGGACAGGATAGAGTGAGTGCCGCACAGTCAGAGCTGCCATATCTGAGATGAAACAATAGCCGGGGCTCCATTCACTCTGTCAGATGAATGTAAAACATCCCATGGCACAATTAAAAGAAGAAAGGAAGTCTCCTGATGTCGAGGCCAAAATTTATCCCTCAAACTAAACCACTACAACATATTAGTTGATCATTTATCTCGTGTGGGACCTTGCTGTGTGTAAATTCTCTGTTGGGTTTCCCTCTGTTACAACAGTGACTGCACTTCAAAAGTAATTCATTGGCTGTGACGAACTTTGAGATGCCTTAAGGTCATGAAAGGCACTGTATATGTGCACGTTCCTTCCTTCCTTCCTGATTGCAGCATTCACAAGCCTTTCTTCATACAGGGAACATTCCTACAGAAAAGGAGAGAAAATGTTCAATGTAACTGAGTGGTATTTTACCTTCAGTGATTATCTGTTATATCGAAGAACATCTCCTGTGGTGATGCACGTTCCAGAGTGTGATTTCCCGATTTTGACTGGCCCCACTGCATTGCAGGATTACAGCAAGTTTGCTGACCCAATTTGTGACAATAGACAAAAGGTATAAATGTTATATGTTACTGGTACAAAATAAATGAAGTGCCAAAAATATATTTCTCATGTAAGACAATTTAAAAACGTTTGCTCAAGGTGCATATAAAATATCTTTTTATTCTTCCTACCCATGAACTTTTCTGACCCCATAAATAATATTTGATTGAGGGTCAGTTGGCATGAGGCTGGATCACTATCTGTTAGGAAGTGGGATTGAGGACAGTAAAACTTTTTAACAATACAGCTTGATTTTGTTTTAAACAAGGTTTAGTAAGGAAATCAGTGTCCCTAAACAAAAACAACCACAAAAGCAGCACAACTTGGATTTATATAGCATCTTAAATGGAGTAAACCTTCACAAGGCACTTCACTGGAGCTTTTTCAAACAAAAATTTGACTGAGACACACAATGAGAAGGTAAGGCTGATTGGTCAAAAAGCTAGGTTTTAGGGAGCAAATTCCAGAGCTTGGGGCCTAGGCAGCTGAAGGCACGGTCACCGACGGTGGCACAATTAAAATCAGGGATGTGCAAGAGGCCAGAATTAGAGGCGTGCAGACATCTTGAAAGGTTGTAGGGCTGATGGAGGTTACAGACATAGGGAAGGGCAAGGCCAAGGAGGGATTTGAAAGTGAGGATGAGAATATTAAAATCGAAGTGTTGCTAGACCGGGAGCTAATGTATGTCAGCAAGCAGAGGGGTGATTAGCGAATGGGACTTAGTGAGTTAAAGTACAGAGCAGAATTTTGGATGAGTTCAAGTTTATGGAAATTGCAAGACGAGAGGCTAGCCATTAAAGTATTGGAATATTCAAGTCCAGGGGTAATAAAAATATGGAAGAGAGCAAGTGAGCTGAGGTAGGGCCATAGATGGGAAATATTATGAAGGTGGAAGTAGGTGATCTTGGTGATGGAGAGGATATGTGGTTGGAAGCTTAACTCGGGTTTCAAACTGTCTGGTCCAACCTCCTGACAGTAGCCTGGAAGACGGATGGAGTTGGTGGCTAGGAAATGGAGTTTGTGGTGTGGACCAAAGACAGTGGCAGGTTTGCAGAGCAGGGGACAGTACCTGATGCGAGGGAACCATTGATAATATCAGCCAATATGGAAACCAGGAAGGGAAGTTGGATGGTCAGCAGTTTAGAGGGAATAGGGTCA
Source organism: Heterodontus francisci (assembly GCF_036365525.1). Lineage (NCBI taxonomy): Eukaryota > Metazoa > Chordata > Chondrichthyes > Heterodontiformes > Heterodontidae > Heterodontus > Heterodontus francisci. Next base: position 66,534,325 of record NC_090383.1, on the reverse strand, counting down.
AGGGCGCAGGAGCTGCCTCTCATTTGGGGAAAGTTTAGCTTGGTGGACCAGTGGAAGGGAGGGAAGCAGCAGAGGCAGCTCAACAGATGGTCTTAATCTATTTCCTCATGGAGATGAAGGTTGAGGAAGCAAGGGAGGGGGAATTTAAGAAGATTCTTTGCAGTGACGAGAAGCTGGGGGTCACCTTTGCGTTCCAGGATGTGCAATAGTGAGCGGTTTTGACAGAAGAGAGCAGGAGCCGATAGTGCTTTACGTGGCCCAACCAGATCTGATGGGGAATAACTAAACTAGTTGTCCATCATAAACCTTTGAGTCTGCATCCCTTGGGCCAGAGGGAAGGATGAGGGCCACACTGCGGGAACAGACAGGTTGAGAGAGAGTAATGGTTTTCATGGAGACAAGGGTATCCAAGGTGGAGATGAGAGTGTGATTGAGCAGATTGGTAGCTGCATAAACGTTATGACGAATGAAGGGCCAAAGGCTAGGCAGTTGAGAGTTTGAAAGTGCTGCTGGAAGTGAATTGGGAGAGAGTTTTTCCAGGGGAGGACACAGAATGTAGTGGGGTTGGGAGTAAGAGGGATACAAGGGAGATATCTGTTACTGACAAGATGGGAGTAGAGAGACCATGTGAGGTGACAAGTTCAAGGGGTGTCTGTGAATATGGGTAGGAGAGTTCATATGGAGATAGAGATTAAAGGAGGATAGGAGGGCAATGAAAGCAGAAGAGAGAGAGCATCATGAGTTGAGAGAGAGGTTGAAAGCACCGAGGATGAGAAGTCACTCCATGCAGAGGCTGAGGGAGAAAACAGTAAGAAATCTTGGTGAGAATTCTGGCGAGGTACTTAAGTGGATGGTAGAGACCGAGTATTTTAAAGGAGATGTGAGAGGGGCGCCCCCTAGCCAAACTGTTTCAGTACAGCTACAACACTGGCATCAACCTGACAATGTGGAAAATTGCCAAGGTATTTCCTGTACACAAAAAGCAGGACAAATCCACCCCGGCCAATTACCGCCCCATCAGTCTACTTTTGATCATCAGCAAAGCGATTGAAGGTGTCGTCAACAGTGCTATCATGTGGCACTTACTCAGCAATAACCTTCTCACTGACTCTCAGTTTGGGTTCTGCGAGGGCCACTCAGCTCCTGACCTCATTGCAGCCTTGGTCCAAACATGGACAAAAGAGCGGAACTCTTTTGAGTGAGGAGAGAGTGACTGTCCTTGACATTAAGGCAGCATTTGACTGAGTGTGGCTTCAAGGAGCCTGAGCAAAGCTGAAGTCAGTGGGAATCATGGAAAACTCTGCACTGGTTGGAGTCATACCTAGCGGAAAGGAAGAGTTGTTGCTGTTGGAGGTCAATCATCTCAGTCCCAGGACATCACTGCAAGAGTTCCTCAGGGTAGTGTCCTAGGCCCAACCATCTTAAGCTGCGTCATTAATGATCTTTCCTCCATCATAAGGTCGGAAGTAGGGATATTCGCTGATGATTGTATAATGTTCAGTACCATTCGTAACTCCTCAGATGCTGAAGCAGTCCATGTCCATATGCAGCAAGACCTGGACAACACTCAGGCTGATAAGTGACAAGTAACATTCGTACCACACAAGTGGCAGGCAATGACAGTCTCCAATAAGAGAGAATCGAATCATCTCACCTTGACGTTCAATGGCATTACCATCGCTCAGTGCCCTGTTATCAACATCCTTGGAGTTACCGCTAATCAGAAACTGAACTGGACCAGCCATATAAATACTGTGGCTACAACAGAAGGTCAGAGGCTAGGAATTTTGCAGCAATAACTCGCCTTCTGACTCCCCACAGCCTGTCCACCATCTACAAGGCACAAGTCAGGAGTGTGATGGAATACTCTCCACTTGCCTGGATGAGTGCAGCTCCAACAACACTCAAGAAGCTTGTCACCATCCAGGGTAAAGCAGCCTGATTGATTGGCACCCCATTCATCACCTTCAACATTCACTCCCTCCACCATCGACGCACTGTGGCAGCTGTGTGTACCATCTACAAGATGCACTGCAGCAACTCACCAAGGCTGCTTCGACAGCACCTTCTAAACCTGTGAACTCTACCACCTAGAAGGACAAGGGCAGCAGATGCATGGGAACACCACCACCTGCAAGTTTCCCTCCAAGTCAGACACTATCCTGATTTGGAACTATATCGCTGCTCCTTCACTGTTCCTGGGTCAAAATTCTGGAACTCCCTTCCTAACAGCACTCTGGGTGTACCCACGTCACATGGACTGCAGCGGTTCTAGAAGGCGGCTCACCACTATTTTCTTAAGGGCACTTGGGGATGGGCAATAAATGCTGGCCTAGCCAGTGATATTCACATCTCATGAACGAAAAAAAATGTATCTGTGCTGGCTGTGCTCGGATGCAGCTGTTTCATTCTAACTGTTTAGATGATTGGCAGGACTGGCCAGGATTGATAGATTTCCTGTTTTTATAGTAAAACAAGGGTTTGCACTTGCTATTTGTGTGTAGTGTGATCTAATATCACTTACAGTTCCTTCTGTTCTGTGAGCAGTTTTCAGAAGTAAAATGATCACTTAGTCACTTAGTTGGTTTGATAATTTATGAAGTTCGAGGTCAGCAGGGAGGCACAAAGACAGTGTTCATCAGTTCTTGAGCACATTTTCAATATTTTTCTAACTTACAGCAAGTTTTCCACAGTGCAGACTGGAATGAATATTTTTTTCAGTTCAGCCACCCCTGGCCTTTTCACACCCTGCATCTTGCATCTATCCCTCCATCCCTTCATTCCTTCCTTGGACAATGGTCCATTAATTAGGGAAAGCCAGCATGGATTTGTTAAAAGGCAAATCATGTTTAACTAACTGTCTGAAATGTCCCATTCACTAAAAAACCACAAACAATTACCTGTTAATCGGTGTAGTCTGATTGGCTGTTCTGCCACCCAGGAGCTGCTCTATCCCCACCAGTGGGAAATTACTACCTGCTCCTGGGAGTTCTAGATGGTAACTAGAAGTAAATAATATAACTGATATGCAGATACTGTGATGCCAAAGCTACAAAATCTCTGAATAAGCTCAGTATTTTGTGGAAAATGTGCGAAGAAATATAAGCAACATGCATAAAACAATATTTTTTGGAATATCTTGACTTGGATAATCTTCTTTGGCCCCCTTGTCTCGAGAGACAATGGGTAAGTGCCTAGAGGTTGTCAGTGGTTTGTGAAGCAGCACCTGGAGTGGCTATAAAGGCCAATTCTAGAGTGACGGACTCTTCCACAGGTGCTGCAGATAAAATTGGTTGTCGGGGCTGTTGCACAGTTGGCTCCCTCCATGCGCTTCTGTCTTTTTCCTGCCAACTGCTAAGTCTCTTCGACTCGCCACATTTTAGCCCCACCTTTATGGCTGCCCGCCAGCTCAGGCGAACGCTGGCAACTGACTCCCACGACTTGTGATCAATATCACAGGACTTCATGTCGCGTTTGCAGACGTCTTTAAAGCGGAGACATGGACGGCCGGTGGGTCTGATACCAGTGGCGAGCTCGCTGTACAATGTGTTCTTGGGGATCCTGCCATCTTCCATGTGGCTCACATGGCCAAGCCATCTCAAGCGCCGCTGGTTCAGTAGGGTGTATATGCTGGGGATGTTTGCCGCCTCGAGGACTTCTGTGTTGGAGATACGGTCCTGCCACCTGATGCCAAGGATTCTCCGGAGGCAGCGAAGATGGAATGAATTGAGACGTCGCTCTTGGCTGATGTACGTTGTCCAGACCTCACTGCCGTAGAGCAAGGTACTGAGGACACAGGCTTGATACACTCGGACTTTTGTGTTCCATGTCAGTGCGCCATTTTCCCACACCTTCTTGGTCAGTCTGGACATAGCAGTGGAAGCCTTTCCCATGCGCTTGCTGATTTCTGCATCGAGAGACAGGTTACTGGTGATAGTTGAGCCTAGGTAGGTGAACTCTTGAACCACTTCTAGACCGTGGTCGCCGATGGATGGAGCATTTCTGATGTCCTGTCCCATGATCGTTTTCTTGAGGCTGATGGTTAGGCCAAATTCGTTGCAGGCGGCGGCAATCTTGTCGATGAGTCTCGGCAGACACTCTTCAGTGTGAGATGTTAAAGCAGCATCGTCAGCAAAGAGGAGTTCCCTGATGAGGACTTTCTGTACTTTGGTCTTCGCTCTAAGACGGGCAAGGTTGAACAACCTGCCACCTGATCTTGTGTGGAGGAAAATTCCTTCTTCTGAAGACTTGAACGCATGTGAGAGCAGCAGGGAGAAGAAGATCCCAAACAGCGTGGGTGCGAGAACACAGCCCTGTTTCACGCCACTCGGGATAGGAAAGGGGTCTGATGAGGCGCAGCTATGCTGAATTGTGCCTTTCATATTGTCATGGAATGAGGTGATGATACTTCGTAGCTTTGGTGGACATCCGATCTTTTCTAGTAGTCTGAAGAGACCACGTCTACTGACGAGGTCAAAGGCTTTGGTGAGATCAATGAAAGCAACGTAGGTCAGTAAGGTTCTGTCCCGCCACAGTCCACCTGCTTCAATGGGTGCTTGGAGCTCAGGGTCATTGCCCGACAAGTGGACTGTAACACCGCACCAAACAGCACGACTTGGAGAATATCGAGGTGTAAAGCACGCCTGTGCCAGTGATTTGCAGTACAGTGAGTTCTCAATCTAAAGCACGGTGCCATCTGCAGGCCAGTGGCTTTTCTTTAAAAAGGGAAAATGGGATGATCAGCTATCCAGGCTCCTCTTCACACATCCTGGCAGCCAGCTAGAGAGCGGAAAAGGCCTGAAAGCAGTGCTGTAGCCCAGCTGTCAGCACAGGAAGACCAAAAAAGGGAAAAGGGCAGCAAATCAAATAATTTTGCTAAATATATTTGTAAATTGAGTTTAATTATTTTAATCACTTCAGCTGAAAGCTGTATTTTAACTTACTGATTCATGTTGGAGCATATTCTGTGATGCATCTTTCAGCGGTAGAACATAGACCAAAATACAGCATGGAAGGAGGCCATTCAGCCCATCGTGTCCGCGCCGGCCGTATAAATTATCCACCTAAAATAATCCCACTTTCCAGCACCTGGTCCATACTCCCGCAGGTTACAGCACCTTAGGTACATGTCCAGGTACATTTTAAAAGAATTGAGGGTCTCTGCCTCCACCACCGATCCTGGCAGTGAATTCCAGACACCCATCACCCTCTGGGTGAAAAGGTTTCTCCTCATGTCCCCTCTAATCCTTCTACCAATCGCCTTAAATCTGTGTCCCCTGATAACTGACCTCCCTGCCAGGGGAAATGCGTCCTTTCTGTCTACTCTATCTAGGTCCCTCATAATTTTGTATACCTCAATCAAATCACCCTTCAGCCTCCTCAATTCCAGGGAAAACAACCCCAACCTTTCCTTATAGCTGCAATCCTCAAGCCCTGGCAACATTCTTATAAGTATCCTCTGCACTCTCGCCGGAGCAATTATGTCCTTTCTGTAATGTGGTGACCAGAACTGCAGGCAATACTCCAGCTGCGGCCTAGCAAGCATTCTGTACAGCTCCAGCATCACATCCCTGCTTTTGTACTCTATCCCTCGGCCAAAAAAGGAAAGCAATCCATATGCCTTCTTCACCACTCTATCTACCTGTCCTGCCACCTTCAGAGACCTGTGGACATGCACTCCAAGGTCTCTCACTTCTTCGATCCCTCTCAATATCCTCCTGTTTATTGTATATTCCCTCGCTTTATTTGCCCTCCCCAAATGCATCACCTCACACTTCTCAGGATTGAATTCCATTTGCAACTTTTCCACCCACTCAACCAAACCATTGATATCATTCTGGAATCCATGACTCTACTCCTCACTATTAACTACACGGCCAATGTTTGTGTCGTTAGCAAATTTCCCAATCATACCGCCCACACTTAAGTCCAGATCATTAATATATGCCCCAAACAGCAAGGGGCCCAACATCAAGCCCTGTGGAACACCACTGGAAACTGCTTTCCATTCACAAAAACATCTGCCAACTACTACCTTTGTTTCCTGCCACTGAGCCAATTCTGGATCCAACCTGCCACCTTCCCCTGTATACCATGGTCTTTCATTTTACTGACCAGTCTGCCCTGTGGGCCTCACTAAAATCCATGTAAAACCCATCCATTGCACTACCCTCATCAATCCTCCTTGTTACTTCCTCAAAAAATTCAATTAAGTTAGTAAGATGTGACTTACCTTAACAAATCTATGCTGACTATCCCTGATTAAACTGTGCGTTTCTAAGTGCCAGTTTATCCTGTCCCTCAGAATAGATTCTAACAATTTACCCACCACTGAGGTCAGACTGACTGACCTATAATTACCTTATCCCTTGCACCCTTTTTGAACAACGGTGCAACGTTCGCAGACCTCCAATTATCTGGTATCTCACCTGTATCTAGTGAGGATTTGGAGATGATCCTCAGCGCAGCCGCTATTTCCTCCCTGGCTTCCTTTAACAACCTGGGGTGCAAAACATCTGGTCCTGGCAATTTATCCACTTTCAGGGACGTTAGACCCTTAAGCACTTCCTCTCTCGCTATGCTTATCGTATCTAATATTTCACACTCCTCTTTAACTACAATATCTGCATCAACCCTCTCCTTTGTGAAGACAGAGATAAAGAACCCTGCCCACATCTTCTGCATCCACGCATAAGTTCCCCTGTACGTCTCTGATAGGCCGTACACTTTCCTTAGTTATCCTCTTACTCTTAATGCACTGATAAAACATCTTCAGGTTTACCTTGATTTTACCTGCCAGTAATTTTTCATGTCCTCTCTTTGCGTTTCTAATTTCCTTTTTTACTTCACCCCTGCACTTTCTATACTATTCTAGGCTTTCTAAAGTATTAAGATATTTGTGATCACTGTCAGGCAAACCCCCCAGCTGCCAAGACTGAGGCACACATTATTTCGCCACATGAACACTAAAACTTAAAATTGCAAGCCCCTGTCTGGAAAGACAGTTGCATAGTAACAGTAAGTGTTGAAACAATGGGGACACAGTCATTGCTTCCCCAATACACAGAAGGAAGTGGTCAGACCAGTTTTAGTTACATGAGCTGTTGCAGAGATTTGAACTTCCAACAAGAAATTTGAAATCAGAAAGCCGTGCTCTTATGGAACTGAGGCAGAACCTCCAGTCCTGCCTGCCTTCATCTCTTTCCCATGGAACTGAATCTTGTGAGAACACGTGAACCTCAAAGAGAGAAAAGTCTCCTACGTGAACAAGGTTTAAGAAGAACACTGGCCCTGATGAACAGCAAGACTACCTACAATCAAGTGAGCGCGAAGCACAGTAAACCAGAAACCCTTCTGATAGTGCCTCAAACCCCTCTCTACTATATTTTCCTCTTCTCTTTTCTGTCCCTTTCTGCATGTATATATCTCGTGTGCATGCCAGAGTGGGCACGACATATATCCGTAGGCGTGAACCGTATTAGAGTTTAATTTTTAATAAACTTCACTTTTGTCCTTTAAACCTGAGAAAACTTGATGTGTTGGTTTCTTTGCCTTATAATTGGAAAGCTGTGAACAAGGATTCACAAAAAGGAGGGAGCTCAAAACACAGTGTGTTTAAAAATAAACCCTGTTAAAATAAGACCCATTTCTCACCTGGTTGTGACATCATCATAAGCTTTTTTTGCTTTAACTTACCCTGTAAGCTTCTAGATAACCAGGGAGCTCCGGATTTGGTGGTACCACCCTTTATCTTTGTGGGGACATGCCTACACTGTGCCTGTACTATCTTGCTTTTGAATGCCTTCCACTGGTTTGCCACTGATTTTCCTTCAAGAAGCTGTATCCAGTCCACCTTCACCAGGTCACCTCTGGGTTTCGTAAAATTTGCCTTCCCCCAATTTAGAACCCTTGCTCCTGTTTTATCTTTGTCCTTTTCCATGATTATGCGAAAACTATTATGGTCACTATCTCCAAAATGGTCACTCACTGTTACTTCATCCACTTGCCCAGCTTCATTACGGAAAACTAAATCTAGAATTGCACCCTCTCTCGTTGGGCTTGTTACGTGCTGGCGAGAAAGGTTCTCTTGAATGCAGTTCAAGAATTTTGTCCCCTCTGTGCACTGTTTGTATCCCAGTTGATATTGGGGAGTTGAAATCCCCAACCATCACTGCACTCAGAAATTTGCCTACATATTTGTTCCTCTATCTCCCTCTCACTATTTGGGGGTCTATAGTACACTCCCAGTAATATGGCTGCCCCCCTTTTATTTCTGAGCTCCACCCATATGGCCTCGTTTGATGATTCATTTAGCTTATCATCCCTCCTCAAAGCTGTTATTGATTCCTTGACTAATAATGCTACACCCCCCTTTTTTTTAAATCTCCCTCTCTATCATGCCTGAATACTCTAAATCCAGGGATGTTGAGCTGTCATTCTTGCCCTTCCTTAAGCCAAGTTTCCAATATAGCAATGATATCCTGTTGCCATGTGTCTATCTGTGATCTGTCGGTAATCAAAATATTTTTCCTCTTCAATCTTGAATATTGTATTATTCGAACATTAAAATGTATAATAAAGTTACAAAATTGAAGTCTGTTTGCTAAGTTATAATTTGAAAAAAAGTCTCAATCAGATACAGAAATAAGCCCTGTTTTTTAAAAGGCAGATTAGCTGTGTTGCCCGTCCTACAAGTGATGTAATGTATTTCATCTGCAACATATGAATGCAGCCAATCATGGTACCGTTGGACCCATGAGTAATGATGTCCGTGCTGGGCATGTGCATGGAGAGAAATGTGACTGCAAGGGAAACTGCAAAATGACTGCTTTCCCGAACCTTCTATCCTGCAGTACAGTGAAGTAGTATCAACCAGGATGCTCAGTATTGAATAGTGTATGCACAATGTTGCTGCAATATCCACATAGTTTCATTATAATTTCACAATGAGTGCATTTATATTGGTAGCTCAGAAGCAATTTTCTGCTTTCAGGATATAAAGCATTGTTGTTCACGAGTAAGATAAATTGGTTTTGGTATCTTGCTATTTCATAAATGCTGAAGCTGCTGTTTGGGGTGGTGATGATCCTGTTCTCCTAATTTATTACCAGCCAGAAGTTTTACAAATTACTGTTACTGAATGTCAGACTTTGAACAGGGAGTTGCATTGAGTTGGTGCAAGCAGTGTGAAATCCCAGGAGTCATTCTCTATAAAATGGAGCTTAAAAAAATTCAGGAGTGAAGTCTGTCCATTTGCATGAGGTGAATATGTTCCAAATATAGTTGTGTATATTTACTTATAACAACATGTGATTTATTTTTATTCTAAATTTAAATATTGTCTGCAGAAATGATTCTTGAAATGTAACCAGAGGTCAGACGTTTTTTTCAGTCTAGCTCCCTTCCTGTACCCCTCCACTATCTAGGTGGCTTGAGCTGGAAAATATAGTTGGTAATTTTTTTTTTCAAAATCCCTGCGCATGCCATTGTGTGTATTGATGAAGCAGCAGGACTGAATACCTTGTAAATTGGAGAATACTTTTTGATTTGCTTTGTGTCGATAATGGCAGTGGTAGAATGAACCAGTTTTATTTCGTAGTGGAGGTAGATTTTACAGGGGAAAATGATGAAATGAATAATGAATTTGACAGATACTTCTATTTACTTAGCCATTCCATTTTTTAAAAATCCATTTTAATTGTTGTACTTGGGTTGGCACTGAGTTGCAATTATCATACTGTGAAAATGGTTACACAGTTGTTAAATAGACTTTGTTATCCTTGTCATTTGCTGCATTGCAATATACACATTACAGTGCAAATATTTTTTTTAAAAGGCCCTGATACAAGACTGTTTTTTGATGATGATGAAACTGTTTTCCGATTTCATTCTGCAAATCTTAGAAATGTTTGCCCCATTCAGCATGGCAAATACTGTCACCTTATTTGAAAGAGAAACAACCTTCTTTAAAGATGGTGTTTCCATTATTCACGGAGACAGTAGCTTTGTGCCACTAAAACTTGGGTAAGTTGTATCTCAAACCTTGAGCATTAGCACCTGATGTGGTGGAAAGGACTCTTGAAAGATCATCTGAATTGGTTACTAGGCATTTTCTCACCTAGACAAAAACTTAGAAAAAGGGCTTAACATACTGATTAGTTAAAAACAGTTTAATGCATCAGCATTAGGGAGGCAGTACAATGGTTATATGAATAAATCAAGACTTTCGTGATTCATTTAACCTTTTATTCATGTAAGTTCATTTACTGTGGGCACCTGTATTAGAAAAGATAGCAAAGCGGTTTGTGATTGGTGATATTATTCTCTTAAACATTATATTCTTTTATCAAGTGGGCTTGGTACTATGTTAGTTCAGTCTAACCATGGTGCTGTGGAAGTATGATTTTGATTTAATTTGCCTGCCATGAAAAGATACTTCTTAAAATGGAAATAATTTGTGAAACTGGTATTCAGCCATTGACTTAGATCATTGCTATATTATTTCAGCAACATCTCAGCTTAAAGTGACCACTTTCCTCAATCAATTCTAATATAACAGGACTTTTGTGTTTTGATGGGTATTTAAGGTGCAGCGTCTGACACATTAAAATATTTTGCTCTTTGTTATAACTATGATTATTTTCTGTTCAAGTATAGGATGTGGGAGAGACACAAATCTGGTCATTGACAAATTCGGCTACAAACACTAATGCAGTTACATTTAAAATGAACTTTCAAGCAGCAAACATCTAAATCTAAAACATCTAAATAAGATTTGTAGAATTGTAGACTCATAAACTGCAAAAATGTCACATTTATGTTTCTGTCGTAGTTGAATTGCTCCACTGGCTGATGTCATCAGGAGAGTGCTGAATAATATAGGCAGCAAGCCTATTGAAACAGTGCTGCAGTATTTCAGTTGGAGTTACTTTTGGTTCGGTTTTTAAATCTTTTGTTTCCTTGAACTTTGCTTCTTTAGTGCTAATGCAGTCTGAGATACCAGTCACAACACTGGGGTCCACTTAAAGAAAACAAACATTCAGCTGGCAGCAAAGGAGCACATGAAAATATGATCCTTCTGGTTTAAGTTTGTTGGTACCAGAATTTTTAATACAGCTTTTAGTCACTTTGCTTGGAGGCTGTCTTTATTGAAAAAATAATGGCAGTGTTTGAGTCAAATATTTGTATTGTTGATGTATTGTATTAGTTTTAACTCCCATATTCAGTTTTTAGTTGAAGATTGCAGTATTGGTATTCTTTCTTTTCGGTGTTCTTGAGTCTAGAAAACAACAGTGAAAAGTACTCCAGAGCTGCTTTCTATCTGCACTGTGCAGCTTTTTCTGGCCATGTGGAAGGAATTAAACTCCCATATACCTCTTGCTGTCCACTTTGGTGTTTGGAGTACATGATTTAGAGAGGTCAGCAGCTATTTGCAGTAAGGTGTCTCACGCATGCGTTCTCACACATGCTTTGGAAAAAGAGTCTGGTCAGTAACTTGTATGAAATTGATATTCAGTTACAAATATTAATTTTTAAATAAAATATTTCTTTACATTTTAGAATTGTTATTTCCCTGCTGCATCCTGTTCAGACAGCTGTCAAACAATTGAGATAAAGGGCTAAGAACAGTTTTTTTTAAAGTCTTTTTAAAAGGAGGACACCTGAAACTCAGTGTTCTGGGTGACTGGTTTTACATCCTTTCTTATGAATCATATATTAGTGTAGAAGGATAATCTATAAAAATGAAATCAGAAAGCAACTTCTGGCATGTCCTTCAAAAACAGTGCTTGAAACAAGAAAAATTCGTTGCCTTAAAAGACTGACTTTTGTTTGTTTTTCTCATCAACAATTTTAAAAGATGCTTTTACTATCTGCTGATTACAAATATAATGTTTAATAAAATGCCACATAGCCAGCAATCCAACGATGTTAAACTTTAAAATGTGATTTAAATTTTATTGTAGAAGCAACAAAACAACAACAGCTTATATTTAAACAAAGTGGTTCTTGACATCGCAGCTGGCCGCTGACGTCATCAGACTGCACCAAGCTGTGCACATGCGCAAACGGGCTCCTGCTCTCTGTGCGTGCGCGGCATTCCGCATTGCCAGGACTGGTTGGCGCGCACACATTTGATGTCATCGCGTAACGCGGGAAGTGATGGAGAGAGTGTGGGGGGGCGGGGAGTGGTGGTGGGGTGGATGGTGGCGGTGAGAGCGGCTGAAGATGTTGGAGGCGGCGGGTGCGCTATCCTCCCTGGCCACTGACTTCCCCCCCCACCACCCCCTGCTGCCCGCTCTCTCCGGCTACTTGCTTCCCCCCACCCCACGCTCCGGCCATTGTGTGCTGCCATGAGTTTACGTTGCCTTTCTGTGATTATTTGAGCAGTGCTATATTTAGTCCTGACAGCTGCCTGAATGTCACAGACTGTGACGGTTTAGTGTAACAGGCTGCATTTGCACATGTGCAAGTACAATGCCACCTAGTGTTTGCATTGTCAGCAAACGCAGCCATATTTATAAAGGACCTTTAACATAGTAAAATGTCCCAAGGCACTTCACAGGTGCTTTATCAAATAAAATTTGACACTGAACGACAGAGAGATAGTAGGATAGCTGATCAAAAGCTTGGTCAAAGAGGTAGGTTTTAAGGAGTGTCTTAAAGGAGGAAAATGAAGTGGAGAGATGGAGAGGTTTAGGGAGGGAATTCCAGAGCATAAGGCCCAGGCAGCTGAAGGCCTGGCCACCACTGGTGGAGTGATTAAAATCAGGAATACGCAAGAAGCCAAAATTGGAGGAGTGCAGAGATCTCAGGGCTTTAAGGCTAGTGGAGGTTACAGAAAAAGGAAGGGCGAGACTATGGAGGGATTTAAAAACAAAGATGGGAATTTTAAAATTGAGGTGTTGCTGGACTGGGAGCTAACGTAGGTCAGAGAACATCGGGTTGATGGGTGAATGGGACTTGGCGTGAGTTAGGGTATGGGCAGCAGAGTTTTGGAGAATTTCCCTGGACCAGGGAGAGGGATGGAGTTGACATCCAGGGAAATATTGCTCATCCAGGACTCGATAGGACAAGCAGTGTGATAAATCAGAGATAGTGGAAAGGTCAAGCGAGGTAATGGTGAAGTGGAGCTGGGCGTTGTCAGCGTGTATATATAGAACTTGGCATTGTGATTTTGCCGAGGAGATGTGTGTAAATGAGAAATAGGAGTGGTCCAGGGATAGTTCCTTGGGAGACCCCAGAGATAACTCTGCAGGAGCAGGAAGAGAAGCCATTGCAGGTGATTCTCTTGCTACAACAGAATAGATAAGAATGGACTAGGCGAGGGCAGTCACACTTAACTGAATGGCAGAGGAGAGGAGTTGGAGTAGGATGGTGTAGTCAACCATGTCAAAGGCTGAAAACAGATAGAGAAGAATGTGGAGGGATCACAGTCGCATAGAATGTCACTTGTGACTTCGATTAGGACTGTTTCAGTACCGTGGCAGGAACAGAAACCTAATTGGAAGGGTTCAAACATGAAGTCGCAAAAAAGGTAAGCATGGATCTGTTCATGGACTTTCGAGAAGAAAAGGGGGTTGGAATGGTGATAATTTAAGGGGTGGCGTAGTGATAATGCCACTTGACGAGTAATGCAGAGCCCTGGCTAATGCCCTGGGGGCATGGGTTTGAATCCCACCACAGCAGATGCTGAAATTTGAATTCAATTAATAAAAATCTGGAATTAGAAGTTAGTCTAATGGTGACCATGAAACCATTGTCGATTGTTGTAAAAACCCATCTAGTTCACTAATGTCCTTCAGGGAAGGAAATCTGCGGACCTTACCTGGTCTGGCCTACATGTGACTCCAGACCCATAGCAATGTGGTTGACTCTTAATCACCCTCTGAAATGGCCGAGCAGGCCACTCAGTTCAAGGGCAATTAGGGATGGGCAATAAATGCTGGCCTCGCCAGTGATGCCCACATCCCACAAACAAATTTTTAAAAAGTTTGCAAGGACAGAAGAATCAAGGAATCAACAATTTTGAGAAATTCAATGCAATGTTGGATAATTTACCTGAGCGCTGGTACTCTTATTACCTCAGAATGAAAAGTGGTATTTTTATTTTACTATAGGAAAGTAATTTATACTTTAAGTACTGGAAAGGCTTCGTATGTTTAGGGTAGATAAGTCACCTGATCCAGATGACTTGCATCCCAGGTTGCTAAAGGAAGTGGGAGTGGAGATAATGGAAGGTCTTGTCAGAATTTTCCAATCTTCCCTAGATATGAGGGAGGTGCCATAGGATTGAGAGCAGCAAATGTGATACCCTTATTCACTGGGCGGCGCAGTGGTTAGCACAGCAGCCTCACAGCTCCAGGGACCCGGGTTCAATTCTGGGTACTGCCTGTGCGGAGTTTGCAAGTTCTCCCTGTGACCGCGTGGGTTTTCGCCGGGTGCTCCGGTTTCCTCCCACCGCCAAAGACTTGCAGGTGATAGGTAAATTGGCCATTGTAAATTGCCCCTAGTGTAGATAGGTGGTCGGGAATATGGGATTACTGTAGGGTTAGTATAAATGGGTGGTTCTTGGTCGGCACAGACTCGGTGGGCCGAAGGGCCTGTTTCAGTGCTGTATCTCTAAATAAAATAAAAAAATAAAAAATTAACAGTGAATTTGTTATTGGTGATCTGATTCAGTGTTGTCTTCCCATTCTTTGTTGAGATAAACAGAATTTTCTTTAAATGCAGCCAAAATGTAATCTCCCAAATTCTGCCTTGGAATAGAAAATGTCTGATTAAAGCATAATGTGGTGAGCATGTGTCTAAATTTGATAGTCCTAATTCCACAGTACTGTGCACTCCACCACAGTCATGATTGTATTGCTTATGATGTAGATTATGAATTCCAATAATATTTTTTCTGGAACAAGGACAGTGTAAGGATACTTGACCAGCAGAGAACTTTTCATTCTCCCAATATGTCTCACTGTATTTTTATTTATACATTTAAATTGTTTTAACCAAAGGTTATAAGTTAATAGGTGAAAATCTTGTCTCTTTGCTGATTAAATAATTGTGCTGATCCAAGTGCAAAGGTTTTGCTGATTTAATAGCGTATTGTTGAATTAATGTGAATGAAATACTTTCAGACGGCCTGTGTACTATTTTGCTGATAGCTACTTGAGGTCTAGCACTGGCTGTAAATTACAATGCCCATAAACATGTGTGTTGAGGCTGTAGCACACAAGAAATATGTGGATGAGTGAAAGCACTTGACCAGTGAGACCAGGACAAAAAGCTTCCCACAGAGATGAAATTCAAACCCCTTGCCATGCAAAATGAACTGTTAGCCAGTTATCATGTTAGATTCCTATTATGCTTTCCTTGCACATCACACCTTGTGAATCTGACAACAACTTCTATTTATATAGCTCCTTTGGCATAGTAAAACAAGAGCATTATCAAACAAATAAAAACAGAAAATGCTGAAAATACTCAGCAGGTCTGGCAGCATCTATGGAGAAAGAGTTAATGGGCTGGATTTTATCTGGCTGTTGGAGGTGGGCTGGGAGGTGGGGGTAGACAAAATGGCATGGGATAGCATTGGTGATGGGCCCAATATTGTCCTGCCTCCAGGCCATTTTGTCCACAGCGGGCACCATGGCAGATGGGACATCTGCTGGGAGGCTAATTAAGCCACTTAAGTGGCCCATTAAGGGTCACTTAAAGGCTGTCTCTCACCTCCGCTGGCATTTAGACAACATTGGAAGGGCTTGACACCATGTGGAGATACTGCCAGGTAGAACCTGGCAGCCTGCTAGTGACCTTGGGGTGGGGGGAGGCAAGGTGGCCCTGATTCAGTGCTGTATTCACCATTCTTTGAGGGCTACCCCCAATGGCAGCAAGCCCCCCCCCCACCTCAATGGGTCCTCAATGATGACTTCCCGACCCTTGCCAGGGCCTGCTTGAGTGATTCCGGCAAGCCTGACCAACTTATCTTCCTACTCCATGGCTGCTGCTCCAAGCCTTCTGCAGTACCAGCAGTGGCTACTGCTTCCAGTGATGGGCTCTTCTTCCTTAAAGAGGATGACATCCCTGATGGCCGGTACCCCATCGCCGAAACAAAATCCAGCCCAACATTTCAGGTTTGTGACCTTTTCCTCAGAACTGGGGAAGTCAGAAATATATTAGGTTTTGAGCAAGTGAGAGGGGGAAGGGTGGGAAGAAGAACTAAATGCAAGGTCTGTATAGGGTGGAGGGCAGAAGAGATTAAATGACAAAAGGTTTTGTGATGCAAGGCCAAAGGGAGTGGGAATGGAACAAATAATGAAACAAAATAAGGTGTGAATTTTAGGATAGTTGCCATCCGAATGCATAGTGAAAGAAACCAAACCAACACCAAACAAAATGGGGGCAGAGATTATGATCTAAAATTGTTGAATTCAATGTTGAGTCCAAAAGGCTGTAAAGTGCCTAATTGGAAGATGAGGTGCTGTTCCTCGAGCTTGCGCTGAGTTTCATTGGAACACTGTGGCAGCCCAAGCAGGATCAAGGTGGAGAATTAAAATGACAGGTGACTGGAAGCTCGGGGTCACGCTTGCGGAGTGAATGGAGGTGTTCGGCAAAGTGGTTTCAAGTCTGTGTTTGGTGTCCCCAATGTAGAGGATGTTAATGGTAGGTTAATTATGTTGTTAAAGATAGACAGGTGAAGGGCATTGTTAAATTAAGGACTTGGAGGGGATATAGAGAGCCTGCTGGGAGATTGGGGTAAATGGGAGGCAGTGATGTGTAATGTTGCAATCTGTGAATAAACCGGATTTCAAAAAAGGGATCTTTGTCCAGCTTCATTCTTCACCATTTGGCTTAGATCCATTTAGCAAAGGAGACCACATCATGAGGAATGAATTTAGAATACTAAATTGAAAGAGGTATAAGCAAATCGCTGTCTGTCTTGAAGGAGTGTATGGGGCCCTGGACGGTGAGAAAGGAGGAGGTAAAGGGCAATTGTTGCACCTCTTGAGCTTGCATGGAAAGGTACCGTAGGGTAGGGAGGGAATGCTGGGAGTGACTGAGGAGTGGGCCAGGGTGTCACAGAGGGAGCAGTCGCTTCAGAATGCTGACAGGGGAGGGAAAGATGTGTTTGATGGTGGCACCACACTGGAGGTGGCGGTAATGGCGGAGGATGCTCCATTGAATACGCATGCTGGTGGGTTGGAAGATGAGGACAAAGGGGAACCCTATTGTAGTTCTGGGAGGGAGGGGAAGCAATGAGAGCAGAAGTGTGTGTCACCCACAGTGGGGGGAATCCTTAGTTGAGAAAAAAGGAAGACATATTGGAAGTGCGAGTATGGAAGGTTGCAATGTCCGAACAGATGTGACTGAGAAACTGCGAGAGTGGAATAGAATCCTTACAGGAAGTGGAGA